>NW_008355474.1:3216898-3260619 GCF_000622305.1 Nannospalax galili | reverse complement strand
TCTCTCTCTCTCTCTCTCTCTCTCTCTCTCTCTCTCTCTCTCCTTCCTTAGACCCAGAAATTCCTATAGTGTTTCAAAAGGGAGAACTTTATTCTTTCAAGCTCTGTTATTCAGTATAGAAGTCTGTCCCCAATGCATGGTTTCAAGCAGAGAATCAAATGCAAATCAAATTCTCATCTCCTGATAATTGAGCTCACATAGATCTCTTCAGAGATAAACACTTGCCCTTACTTTTGCCTCTAGAATTGAGTATGTCATGAGTCTGAGTGTGCCTCTGCTCATTACCTTTTATTTCTGTACCATTTCTGGCCCACAACATTATTTATCTTGTTTGGGGAACCAGCCATGTCTTCTGTTTTATATTATTGCTATGTATTTGGTACAGAGTGGGGCACTCTAAATATGAACTCGCTGAACCATAGTGACCAAAGCTCAGTTATTTTTTTTCTATATTAAAGGTAAAAATGTATTTCCTTGGTTACAAAGAAATTTTCTACTGCTACTTTAATCTTATCTCCTTCTTCCATTATTTCCCACATCTCCTGTTCTAGTCCCTCTTAACAGAAGTCTATATATGGTCACCTCTACCTTTTTATGTGTCCATACTACTAGTTTCTCACCTAATAAGTGATAAAGCAATGTCCTCTACTTTTCCATGCCATTCAATTTCATTCCTTAGTTCATTTATGTATCAAGATTTTCCATGATTCAATTCCAACCAGAATCTCAACTATTACTGAATGCTCATATTTTCCCTTCCATAATCCAGAATCTAATTTCTATGTAGAAATAAGCCCTTTGAAGATCACCAGTGGTGACCCTGTGACCAAGTTTTTCTTCATTCCTCTTCATCTTGATCATTCCACAGAATGTGGCTTCCCAACATTCCACTCGCCAACACGTAACTGTATGCCACCAGGGTCACCCTCCTGCTTCTGTGCTGCCCTTCTATCTAGCAGCTATTTTATTTTTTCCATTCTCTGTGGTGGTTTCTCAAGGATCAGCTCTCTTACCCTTTGATACTCAAAGAGTTATTTCAAGACCACCATGACTATCACCAACAGCAGCAACACCAGGAGCTTGCAAGAAATGCAGAATTCAAACTCCATCTCAAACCAAATCAATCTCCCTTTCTAAAAAACAAAACCAATTATTTAAAGTCATCACCATTCTTATAATTATCCAGACAAAAACATTTGAAGTCATCCTCATTTCTTGTCAATATCTTCCTTATTCTCTGTATTTAATTAAAATTGGGTTTCAGATGTTCATTTTGTAATATCTCACATACATATACATTTATTTCAATCCCCATTTTAGAAAAGAGCAACACAAAGATCAAGAGGTAGAATGACCTGGCTCTCAAACCTTGTCTACTACCTACCAATGTGTATGATCTTAAGGCCATAAGTAAATTACCTAACTTCTCTGAACCTCAATTTCCCTTCTACAAAATAAAGATATCATAATCTATGTCACAGATAATGTTATGACAGTAAAATATAAAAGAAACCACTCAGATCCACAGCTGAAACATGACACATTTTCACAAATGTTGGCTTATGCTTTCTCACCACACACTCTGGTCACTGTCTGGGGACTCCTTAACATAGTCCCCAGATTCAATTCCTTATATTAATCCATCTTGCAATTACTAATAGTGTCATGAAGACAACACATTCGTTAATCCACTACCCTGTTCAGAAGCCTTCTATGATTTGAAAATGCTCCTGCAGCATCACTAAAGGGTACAGGCTGCTACCCAAGTCTTACCACACTCCACTTCCAGCCACCCATCCTGGCCTTATCCCCTCTTCCTCTGTTCACACTTTGTGTTCCAGTTAAACTCCAAATTGAACATACCTTGTACTTTTCAGCTTCTGTCCTCCAGTGTATGGAATTCCACTATCCTGGATGCTTTTTTTCTAGCTTCTTTTCTCATCTGACTCCCAATCAATCCTTAAGTCATTGATTTAAGTCCATTTTCTTTATGCTACCTGGCAGTTGATTATGAATGCCTATGTGATATCTCGTCTATCATCTGAAACCATTTTAAGTGTACATACTACAATAAAACTTTTCGTGTAATTCTTTCTCATTTCTCAATAAGTTGTTTTTAAATAAATAAAACCTAACAACCAATGCCTATAAGCACTTACACCTACCCAGGCAGTGAAGTAAATGTTATGCATGGACTTTCTCATCCACCTTCTTCAGCAACCCCATGACAAAAGAACTGTTATGGTACCCAGTTTGCACATGAGAAAACTAAAGTTGGAGATGCTCAATAATTCATGCCAAGTCTCACTTTGATATGATGTTGAGCCAGGATTTGGGTGCAGAATTTCTCATTCCAGCTCCTCTGTGTATTGTGCCCTGGGTAGGGCACAAAATCAACAACTCTATTTCCCATGAGATAGATCAGATTTTTAAAGAATATACTTGTTTTTCAAAACCATGAGATCTGATTTATATATGTGTGTGTGTGTGTGTGTGTGTGTGTGTGTGAATCTATGCAATAATATTCATTATTTTCAAATTCTACTTTAGTATCTAGACACTTGCAAACAATCTTGAGAATTGTAAGTGATTACCCTGCTACCCTCAAAATAACTCTCTGAGGTATGAAAACACTGTTATCTTACCATCAATGTGCCCCAGAACCAAAGTACTCAAGTCCCAGAAGGTACCCCAGGATGACTTTTCTAGAGTTCATCATTATATTGTATAGGATGTGGCAAGCAAGAGGCAAAGGCCAGAATCTAGCAGAAAATGTAACCAATAAAGCCCAAATCCTAGTTGGTATCAATTTTAAGCAGATTATTTTAGAGTATGAGATAATAGAATCGACCACTGGCACTTTCTAAATTTATAGTCATAAAAATTAAATAACAAACACCTGTAAGTTGCTATTCTGGCTCTGTAGTCCCATGGTTAGAGATAATCATGAACTTACTGAAGATGACCATGAAGAGGAAGAAATGGAAAGTGAGTTCCACCAAATGCCTTTCAAGAGCAACATCTATATAGAGCCATTTTTAAACCTTTTTTTAAAAAATTAATGAGAAAGCACATGTACAAATAGAAACAATATCCATTTAGGACAGTGCAATTGTCATTATCTACCCAAAGACCCAGATTAAGATTGAAAGATTAGGACTAGGATTGCAATTTAGTACTAGAGTACTTGCCCAGCATGTACAAGATCCTAGGTTTGAGCCCAAGCACCACAAAATGAAAATAATAACAAACAGCAGACTTATTATATCTATCTGATTGCAAAGGAGCAGTATGATCTATGCTATGCAGGTCACGGAGCCTCAGTATTTTGTGGTAGCAATAGACCTTGCTACAAATACCAGTCAATGCACTCAGAGTTGTGATTTCACTGAGCTCCGAACCGTCATATGACTGATAAATGCTAAGGGCCTCCTATGCACATGGCCATTTTGCAGAGCTGAAGAAAGGGAGAGAGAATAAGAAGACAACGCAGAAACAACTGTGGGCAAGAGAGCCCTCAACTCCAGTGCCGGAATGTGAGCACTGTGCCGTCCTAAGCTTATGAAAGGAAAATCTTGCAAATAACTGAGTATCAGCCTTTCAGGACTCAAGGGAAATAAAAAGAAAAAAATGGGAAGTTTATAGTCAACTAGGGACCTATGACAAATAATTATGATAAGGGAAATATATAAGTGGGAACTTAAAGAAGTATCCACCCACAGCCAGGCAGCTGGGGGATTTGATAGGGGATCAAACATATGAACACATGTGGGAGGAAGGAGGTGAGAAGTGCAAACAAGCATGGATGATTCTAGAAGGAGGGAACATCATGGACAAAGCACAGCAAATGGAGGCCATTACTAATGGAAGTATGCCCCCTTCAACCATGACCTAAAAACCTCAGAATGTGACCTTATTTGGAACCAGGGTTTATACTGCTGATCAAGTTAAAGTAGAGTGGATTGTAATCCAGTATACACTATTTTCTTGAAAAATAAAGAAAGCCAGGGGAAATTGGGGATACCTGTGTGTGCACATGCATCTGCACATGTGTGCATGCATAAACACACACACACACAAACACACACATCTATGCACACTACTGCGTAAGCATGAAGGCAGAGAGATCTAAGAAAGACATTTGCCAGTCAAAGAATGCTCAGGACTGCCAATACTGTGAGAGAACTTGAGCAGATCTGACCCTCGAGTTATCAGAGGGAGACCAGGGCTCTGCTAACACATTAGGCTTAATTTCTAGCCTCCAGAACTATGAGACACTAAATTACTTTTGCTCTAAAACATAGTGCTTTGTTACGGCATTTCTAGTAAGCTAGGAGTATTGAGATCCCTGAAAAGCAAGGCATACACTGGGGCATAGAACAGGGGGTAAGGAAAAAACAGAAAGAACCTCTGTAGATCAGATCAGGAACACTGTGTTGGGATACATTTGTGAGTAATCTCATAAAAATGAGACATCACAACGAGGTGCCCATGCTGGATCTGCACTGTGGACAGAATTTAGAAGCAGGGACTGGCACAAATCAATAAACAGAGAGATGAAGATTGACACTCTGGTGGGTAGGTTGGTAAATGAAGATAGATACATGATGGATTGATAAATACAGACGTGGATATCTCAATGACAGATCTGGATTAAACAAGCATCTTCAACTGGATGGTAATGGTCTGTTTGATGCGTGTTAAAAATCAGTTTCCAAATGCTTAATTATATCACCTACTTTCAAAAGAATGTTGTATAGGTTTGGGAGAACAAAAGTCCTATAAATTCTCATGACTAATAGAGGGACCCAGAGAGTGCCTGCACAGGCAGATCCACCAGCCTGCTCTCACCCACTTCATGCTTCAGTTCTCAGAGTGATTGCCCTTAGCAAGGACCCTACAATGGAGAAGAGAACAGTCAGAAAGTAGTAGAAAGGGCCCTCATGATGTAAATTCAGCCCAGGATGAGTGGCACAGCGTTCCTAGAAGCTAGGTGTAGTAGAGGACCCAGCCTCCTTGATGAGGATGCTATGGAATGAAAGATGAGATTTCCTTCTTTTAAAAATATTTTATTTATTATTTCTATTTAATGTGTATGAGCGTATTGTCTGTGTGTATGTAAGTGCACCCATAATGCCTGCAGACATCAGAAGAGATTCCCTGGAACTGGAGTTACAGACAGTTGTTAGCTGCCATGTGCATGCTGGGAATCGAACCCGGGTCTTCTGCAAGAGCAGCCAGTGCTCTTAACCACTGACCCACCTCTCCAGCCCCAGATTTCCTTCTAAGAAGGAAACCGAGTGATGGTCAAAGAGAGGAGATGCAGGATACATCTAGGAAATTCCCACTAATAACAGAGCTGATTAATTTGGATCAGATGATGAAGAAACTGGAGAGTTTGGACAATATATAGTCTTGAAAGATTTGAAAGACAGCACAGCATGGGAATATGAACCAGTGAATGGAAGGAAAGAAGAAAGCTCAGCAGGGGCTGTACTGGGCCTTTGAGGGTGGGAGTAAGCAACTAGATCATAAGTATCTTAGGATTCCTGGGCCATACGGTCTCCATTGCAACTACTCAGCTTTGCCATGGCAGTGTGAAAGCTCACAGACAGCGTGGAGTGAATGAGCATGGCTGTATTCCAATTGACTTTATTTATGAACACTGAAATTTGAATTTCATGTAATTTTCACATGTTACAAAAGATGATTCTTCTTTTGAATCTTTCTAACCATTTAAACTGCAAATACCATTCTTAGTTTAGCCCAAGAGCCATATGAAAACAGACAATAGGCTCTAGTGAACCTGCAGGCTGTGGTTGTGGACAATTTGGATTAAGTGTTGTGGCACCAAGGTGGACAAGCATTAAACTAGAGTTGGAATTACAGGAGAGTCCAGAGGGAGGATTCCAGAGAGACCCAAAGGTAGAATTTATGCAAATCAGAAACCTGACATCTGATTAAATGTAGAAGGAGGGAGAAGAAATAGACTCTGGGCTTCTTTTCCAAGATTTTCCAGTGTGACTAACAATAGGACCATAAGCAACATTGCAGGGCTCAAAAAGGAGCCAGTGATATGTTAGCACAAGCCCCGGAAAGCATGCCTGCAACCCTTAAGAAAGTATGTCAACAGTTAGAATAGGAATTAGGGACCATATGCCCTTGACTTTAAGGCTCTGCTGTTAAATGATCCTCTTAAAGAAAGATAGGGCAGACTCACAGCTCTGAGAACTGAAGTCTATTCTACTTAGAGTCCAGCCACTCTAGGTTGCTAAGACCCACTGAAGAACTGAGATTAGTGATGGCTTATTTTAGGAACTTTTGAGTGTGTGGGTGAATTTTTGGGGGAATTCTTTGCATTTACTATGATTCTGAGCACATCTGCTGCTTCAGGCACCAGAAGACAACACAACACATTCAATACTCGGGGACCCTGTTTCCTCTTCTGTAAATGAGGGTGGCAACTGCTGTCTTGACTGAGGAGCCAAGAGTGAAAAACGATTTCTGTGATTGATGGGAAAACAGGTAAAGGGAAATGAACAAACTCCCAGTTTCACTTTGAGATGTGGGTTACATACATGCAACACCACTGTGAGCTCAGTCTTCTCATCTGTAATATGGGGATGGTTATACTTCCCTTGGAAGCCAGAGAGGACAAAGACGTGTGATATGTGCCCTGAAGTTCTGTACCAGTAAGGGCTTTATACTGCATCTTGTACTTCAGAAACTGGGGGGGCTTATAAACAGAGTCCACATGTGACCTGGAGGTACTGTGCAATCACAAAGCCATGCATAACCTGAGAGTAAAGCAAAGAAGTGAAATGACAAGAAAGCAGTGGCTCCGAATTCTGTGGCAGAATCTCTCACATCTACAGCTCCATCCCAGTCCTCAGGCCACGATGTTGTAAACACAGCTGTAATATCCTTATTTCCCTGTGTGGCCTTCTCTGACATCTTATTCCATTACACTGATGTGTCCTGAAAGATATCTCCCTCTAATATATGCAAAAATGGGACACTTAAATATTTGAGGGAAGTATGACCACTTTTTATTTGAATTCTATTTGGCTGATCATGTGTTCTCATTCCAAAAACCACAGTCCTCCCTATTGTCTCTCTCTCTCTCTCTCTCTCTCTCTCTCTCACACACACACACACACACACACACACACACACCTCACATTGCACATTGTGTAAACATCAGGGCCCCAATGAATTTGAATGTGTGAGCTGGTATCAGACTATACAAACAATCCTGTCCTTACCTACTGTAAAGACCTTAATCCTTCCCAACTAGCAAGTATGATCAAGTCTTACAATATGGCACTTTTGATGTGCTTCTTGGTTCCTAGGGGGAAGGTATAAAATTTCAGTTCCTTTCCAAATACGAAGCCCTGAAAGATGTATCACAAGCATTTAGATAAAAAACCTATGTGCATTTCAAACACTTGTAGACACCAGAGCTCATGTCAAGCCATGTAATATGTGCATACAACTGCAGAATGAGAACCAGATGATTAATCAGGTGACCTGGGGGTGATCTGTACATTGTAGGATGTTTGGTAACAGACCTATTCACTCTTCACTGGATACCAATAGCTTCCTCTACCATATTGTGACCATCAATAATGTCTCCAGACATTGTCACGTGTCCCCTGGGGGTAGAATCACTCCAGTTCAGAACTATTGCTTTAGCATATTCTATTCCAGTTTGGAGCAGGCATTGTGTTGCAACTTGTACTTTAGAAACTTGATAGATTCAAGACCATTGATACTAACCACATTTGCATCTTCAACCACAGCGTGTTCTGATGCTGCTCAAAACCCACAGGCCAACATTAAAAGCTGAGGATGTTACTGCTGCCTTCTGTGGCTGGGTGAAGCATGCTGTGGGCAATGTGACCAAGGACATCTTGGCTGCTTGTGCTGTGGGACGGGGGCCATGCCAGCTTCACACAGAAGCCGTATGTGCCTTGGCCTTTCGCACCATGGCTGTGGGAGCTATGGTGGCAAACAAGTTTCAGACTTTTAGGAGTGAGGCTTTTAGAACTATGTGAATTATATTCTAATGCATTTTTAAAATTCATGTAAACCCACTACCAGTTACCCTTTATTATACCCCATTTAGGGATTTAATTACTTTTAATCAGAGATTTTCCTAGTTGACCAGAAACAGTAAGTAGAGAAACTTCAATAGCCATTATACCAACCATGAGCAATACAGAGTCCATCAGAGCAATTGCTGGCACTGCAATCATGCTAATTAAAGGCCCCCAGAAGAGTCAAGATAAAAATGTCAAATGAGATTTGTTCTGGACTTCAATGATTTACTGCCTCACATAATCAGGTTCCAATAAGTCTGGGAAGAAAAGCCTTTCAGGGGAGGAAGGGGAGTGTCAACGGCTGCAGAGGCGGAGCTCCAGGTGTGATGCACTGCAGTGGGTGAAGGCAACTCCAGCAGCCCTCAACAGTGGGTTCTTCAAGTGTCTCCTTTTCTAGGCAGTGTATGGCAAGCCCCGTGGGTTCCATACACCCACCTCTGACAGCTTCTCTCCTCCACCTCTGACCCACTGACTTCATGAAGTAAGTTAGAGCATGAAGCTGCTGGCTTGTATCAAAGGATATTTTTAATGAACACCTAGTGATACATCACTGAGTTACTGTCAGGATATGGGTGAGCATGGTGCTGCATCTTCACCTTGATCTTTGGGAGATGCTGGGGGAAAGGGAAGCTTCTTCTATGACATTTGAAAAAGTCATTCTTTCTCTAACAGTGACCTGCTACTTACAATGCTTACCAATGTGTGGTGGCCATCAGCATGCCCACAGTCAAATCGGCAGGCCCCTCTAACTATTGGTACATCATAGTCTAATCTGGCACAAGCTTTATTTTATATTATTGGCTCTATATTTAAAATATTTTCATTCCTTTCATTCACCTTACTGCTCTGCCATATCTGCTTATGCAAAACCCCTAATGCTTTCAGCAAAGAGACAGCATATCATGCAACAAATAACACAAATAACATTTTTCCCCACACGCTTCCCGTGTGTTGAGCCATGTAGGTGTTTCTCTAGAAAGGATACAGTAGGTGTCATCATACAATGCTGCTATAGGCAAAGGCTTGACAAGGAGCTCTGTTAGGGAAGTTCACTTCCTTGGGGATCTGCAACCTACCAAGACCTGGGGCAAGTTCATGAACTTATGTGAGGAAGAAGGCATGGGGAAAGATAATAAAAGCTTACAAACAACCCTTATCACAAAAGGAGAAAGGAAATCTGTATAGCATATTCTATGATTCCACAGGACTTGGCACATTCCTATTACCATCTTTGAGACCCTACCCAAGAATATTGACTGGAACGCTGATTGAATCAGCTCCTGACCTGCAGACTAAGGTCATTTTTTCCTATTGAGTTATCTGTCTTTTTATTGAGTTGTAAATATTCTTTGTACATTCTGAGAGGGCAGAGCTCAGTCTTCTGGTGGCACAACAGTGATGTGTACAGTGTCTATGTTTTTGGTTACTCCCAGTGGAGTAGTGAAGAAACACTATGTGAAAGTCATAGGATTCAGACAAAGATGCCAACTAACAATCAGTAGACAGGGACTGGTAAGTTCATACTCATCAAAATATTGAAATGCAGGGGCTCAGAAGATAGCTCAATGTGTAAAATGCTTGCTGTACGAGCACGGGGACCTGAGTTCAGATCCCTAGTACCCACATAAAAGGTAGTCATGCAGAACACAGAAATAGGAAGAAATAGGAAGATCCTTGGAACTCACTGGGCGACCAAGTCTAGCCAAATCAGCAAGTTCCAGGTTCAGTAGGAGATCCTGTCTCATAAAAAGGTAGAGAGCATTTGAGGAAGACACTCAACATTAACCTCTATCCTCCAAATGCACATGCATACGTGTATATCTGCATACACTAGCATGTACACACATATAAATGTTGACATGTGTCTGTACCAGTTAGTAAATATACACTGCTTTTTGTACTCAGACCTGCATCACTGTCAAGCTGGTTCTTTGTTCCTCCTCTGAGAACTCTCATAACACAACAAGGAGGGACTTATGTAAGCCCAGGTGCAGGTATCTCTTGAAACTAGTCAGTGTCTATGAGAGGTTTTCTCTTAAAATTTCTTATTGAGATATAATTCACATCTCACTGAACAATTCAGTGGATCTTAGTATAGTCTCACGTTACTCAACTACAGTCTCAATGCAAATCCTGAACATTTTCATTCTTTTTCTCATCTAACTTCTTACAGCCAGTCTAGTGGATATGAAGTGGTAATTCAATGTAGATTTACACTGTCCTAGGAACTAATTATGTTGAGCTTTGTGTCATACGCTTATTGGCTATTTGTATCTTTTCTTTGGAGAATTGTCCATTGAAATTATTTTTCCATTTTATAAGGTGTCATTTTACTGAGTTGTGACTGCTCTTTATGTATCTTGGATTCTGCTCCCTTATCAGATATGTAATTCATAAATATTTTCTCCCTTTCAGTAGATCACTTTTTCTCTTTTTTGGTGGTCTCCTTCCAAAGTACAAATGCTTCCCTTTTAAAAGTTTCATTTGGTATTTGTTTTTTTGTGTGTACGTTTTTATGTGTATACACATGGGGGGGCTAGCACTGTGCAAACACTGTGTACACGTGTATACAGAGGCCAGAGACTGACATTGGATGTCTTCCTCAATCGTTTCTCCACCTTTTTTTTGTGAGCTGGGACCTCTCACTGAACCCGGAGCCAAACAAGTAGCCAGGCTGGCTGGTCAAGAAGCCCTCAGAGGTCCTCTAGTCTCTGCCTCCTCAATGCTTGATTACAAGAGCACATGTTCTGAGGATCCGAACATTTCAAGTGTGCACAGCAAAAGAAGTTTCACATTGTGATGGCATCCAGTGAACACATTTTTCCTCTCGCACATCCTTTCAATGTCATTTCCAGAAAACACTGCCTACTCAAAGTCCACAGAGACTGGCTCCAAAATTTTCTTCTAATAGTTTTCATTTCTACGTTTACAGTTTGAGACCATTGTGAGTTAACTTTTGTACATGGTAGGTGATAGGGGACATGCTTCTTTTCCATGTGAATAGCTCGTTGTTCCAGCAACATTGTTGAAAAGACTATTCCATTCTTACAAAGTTATCTTGGTGCTCTCAGTGAAAACCAGTCAATCTTAAATGCATGCATCTATTTCTAGACTTGCAATTCTATTTCATTGATCTGTATGTCTGTCCTTATGGCAATGCTGTATCTTCACAATTATCATAGCTTTGTGATGAGTTTTGAAATTGAGGAGTTAAGTCCTCCAACTTTTTAAAAAATGATTTTTGAAGATTGTAAGACTATTTTGAACCCTTGTATTTCCATATAGATTTTAGGGCTGGTGTGTCAATTTCTGTTTAAAAAAACACAGTCTACATTTTCATAGAGATTGTGTTAAATCTTATAACAATTTTTTGGAGTATTGCCATTTTAGCAATACTAAATTCTTTTCTATATACATGTGTACTGCTTGTTAAATAAAATAATAAAGGAAAAGTATAAATATTTGTGAACTGATATAATAATATGCATTGGGAGGTTGTGAACACCTCATTGTTGGCACTTTCCATGGATAAGGTTGATAACTTTAGCCAGGAATAGTGTCAAAAGTTTCTTTATGGATGACAGTGTTCTCATCAAAATGAGAATCCTGGAGTTGGGCATTTTGAGTTATCTCTGTTCCTCGGGCTATAAAGTACTCAGGATGATACAGCAAAACTACTACTAGAAAACCTCAAAGGATTGCCATAAGTTCAGTCAAGGATGAATAATGGAAGACCATGTTCAAGGTATTTGCCCTGGCAGATTGACCCTCGAGGAAATGGTGATTCTGCCACCACATTTCTGTGCCCCACTTTTATCTCCAATGAGTAAAGTGACCAGGAACTACACAGAAAACAAGAATGTCTCACTCCAATCCATATCTTCCTCTGGCCCAAACCGAGACCTGCCATCCAGGGCACATACATGATCTCTACTTGCATCTCACCTCAAAATAAAGACAAACAGTTTTAAAAACAGATTCAACCACAAGCCTGAGAATCTGTATTTAAAAAACCTACAGAAACAAGATTCTTTTGAGTCTTGATTACTTCATAGGAGCATAGCCTCTACGTACAAGTAGTACTAAGTAGACTTAAGGGGTTTTTTAAAGAGCACATTAAGTTGAGAAGGAATATTGGTGAGGGATAGGGGAGAAACTGGAAGGGAGGGAATGGGGAATAGATTTTATCAAAATTCATAATACATGTGTATAAAATTCTCAAAAGAAAAAGAGAAGAAAATGAAATAAGTGTAGTCAATCAGGCGAAGCGCAGCCTGTGCGAGGCATAATAAGGCATCATAAAAAAATTAAAGCAAAGTGCAGATTTCCATTCCAGGGAAAGAGGAAGACAGTACTGGTTAACAAGGTCAAAAAGACCTCTGGTGAACTCCAAACTCTGAAGTAGCATTCAGCAAAACCTACAGAAGCCATAGGGACTTTAATTCTATCAAAGGCAGTGCCCCACAGGACTCCTGGGTTCCACCCAACATTCACTAAGAAAAAAGAGTGGGGAGAGTGTCAAGAAGAAAGGGGAGACAAAAACATCATATTATTTAACTAGTTCTCCATTGAGTCGACTCAACACTATACACCAACCCTCTTTTGAAACAGCAAGGTATAAGCACACACAGAATGTTCTGAATCTAACCTACAACTAGACACAGATAAATTGAGAAGTATGAGTACCTTTAAGCTTTGAAGCAACACTCTTAACTTGACTAAAACATCGATATGCAGTGCCCAATCACCAAAGCTAAACTATACACTGCGTGCTTTGGAGAGCCAGAGGCAATCACCTGAATTGGCCTGTGTTGGGAGCTTGTGATGTACCATGTTCTCCGTTTGGGTCATATATTTCTCTTAAATTATAAAGACGTATTAGCCTAATTTCACTAGTGAGAAGGCATGACACAGAGAGGTTAAGTAACATGACTGATGTTACACATTGACTAGCAGGAAGAACAGGGATTTGATCCCAGGTAGGGTGCCTCTAACAGCTACATAACTACCCACTACAATACTGTGCTCCTCCAAGAAGATGGAGGACTGTGTAACAGGCTTCAACCAGGAAACAACTCCTTGCTAAGCCAGTGTGACATATGGAGGAATAAACACTTCTGATGAAATACTCAAGGGAGTAAATAGGCTCAAAGGTGTGGAAAACCAACTGCTGCTATGATATATTTGGATTTTTTTCACTAGAATTCTGCCCAATAACTATTTTTAATATGGAAGTCTCTATGGTAATTGAGAAAATGTATCACCCTGGCTGGGACTGGTCAAAGAGATTCTTGAAAATTCTCTCCCAATCAAGAATCTCTTGCTTCAGGGCATGGGGCTAGAGAGATGGCTCAGCAGTTAAGATCACTGGTTGCTCTTACGGAGAGCCCGGGTTTGAGTCCCAGCACCCACATGGCAGCTAACAACCATCCATAATTTCATTTCCAGGGTAATTCAAGGCCTTCTTTTGACCTCTGCAAGCATTGCATGACATGTGTGCACTTACATACATGCAGGCAATACAATCATATACATAAAATAAAAATAAACAAAAATAAAAAAATAGTTTTTTAAAAAAAGAATCTCTTGCTTTAGGGCAATGCACCCCTAAAGAAAAAGGAGGGACTCTAAGAACTATCTTGTCAGCCTTATCTCCCAATGTTGGTGGCAGCCACCCCTGGCCTGGTCACAGCCTTATATTTTACCCCTGAAGAATTCCTGATGCCTCCATATTCCATGTTCTTCCTGTCATCCTTGACCTCCCAGAACTGCATCTGAGCACCTCTAATTTTTCAGATGATCTTAAGCTCATTTGGGTAACAGAACATGAAGACAAAAGTCATAAAGTATAGGAAGACACAAAGTGATTTTCTTGCATGTGCTTTGGATAAAAGGAGAGAGAGTTGACCAGGAAACTGGACAGACCAACTTTTAGGTAGGCAAGAAAAAAATAACATTTTTCATCAATGGAAAATCTAAACTATGCATCTAGAGAAAAGTCTCAGGCCATGCGGGGAAGTACTCATTAAGGATATGGTCTCAGTATATAATATTCTGGCTCAAAATACAAGCATAATGCTGATATTATCCAAACATGCTGAGAAACTATTTTTTAAAGGATTATATGGTCCTTCCCTTGTGCAAATTCAAGGCTCATTTGCACCAAGAAAAGTGTGTACACTAGTGACTTCCACAGCATAATAATGATATGAAAGGCCTAGAGGCCTCCACTGGAATGGCCTGTGGCCATGTTTGTGAGGTATTTTCTTAACTGTTGAGTGATGTGGGAGGGCCCAGCTCACAATGGGCGGTGCCACCCCTGAGCAGGTTGTCCTGTATTGTGTAAGAAAGAATGCTGAGCACAGGCCAGGGGACCAAACCAGTAAGCAGCATTCCTCCATGGCCTGTGCTTCAGCTCCTTTCTCCAGGCTCCTGCCCTGAGTATCTGCCTTGGGCTCTCTCAGTGATGAACTGTGACCCTGGAGATGTAAGTTGGTATCGGTCAGATGTTTTGTCACATCAATTGAAAGCAAACTAGAGCATTTAGGAAAAACTATAGATGTGAACAATACGAGAGAGGCTAGACTTTTAAAGTTGTGTGAGATACAGCCTTGAAAGGCAGGGGTGAATATGAACAGGTTCAAAGTGGTAAGACTAGGGGAAGGGCTGACCCAAGAGGCTGATGGTCCCACAACTCCTCAATGCCTCCTGATCCGAGTCAGCAGAAAGAGTGGGTAGACTTCATCACAGCACTGGAGTTTTCTAAAGATGAAAACTTTAATCCTCCCAATGCATAGCAAAGTAGCATTTATTATTATCTTGCAGTTGAGAAAAATAAGGCCCTAAGAGCCTAAATAATTTGGGCAAAAAGAGCTGAACTGTGAAGCTGTGTTTGGGTAACTCTAAAAGTTTCCATCTGACTCATTTTCCTTTTATGGGCATGAGGCACTAGGATCCAGCCCCTTCAGTGTTCACATTGGACTTCCTTGGGTAGTGTTCTGGACACACACTAGTGCTGGAAAGGTTTCTCTATCACCTGACATGTTTCCCCCAAGGAAGAACTACGCACTTTATGAGCTCGTTCCCCAGGTCATTCATGTTTCTGATGGTCCCAGAGAGACCACCATTTTAGATGCCTGTCCTAAGACAAACAGGATTTTCTTGGCAATTGTTGCAGACATCAGTGATTCCATCAGTAGGTTTGGCAACGAGATTGTCCCTAAAATTTGAAGTTTGTATACTTCTGCATATCCTAGTTCAAATATGTGATTATCCCCTTTATCTGTAAACACTTTAGCCTTCAGGAATAGACCAGGCCACTTCCCAACCTTGGATGTAGCTAATGTTTCAACTCTGAAATGATCTCTTTGGCATCTCCAAATCCTAGAACACCTGATATCTATTTGTCTCACAATCTAACAGCCTGACAGAGCTCCAGAGAAAGATGCTAAAAGACCATTTCCCTCTCTTACTAACTTGAGGCTGGGGCCATTCCCATCCTTTGCCGCAGCCATAGTCTGTGCCTCCCATTTCCCTCTAATTCACATTTTCATCCCTGAAACATTATTAGCAGCCCATTAGGGATGGGGTAATAAATTTATCCTCAAACACAGAAATCCAAGGTTAATGAGAGCACAGCATGTTTCAGTAGGAAAGACCTACCATTCCATAACATGCTAAGGAGCAATAGGGCGTCCTAGAAGGCAGCTGGTAGGTGCATCCCTTCACAAACTTATATACAGGGGACCATTTTCTTTATGAGCTTTTCACAGGACTAGTGATCTTCAGAATGCATCTAATTTACAGAAACTGTAGCTGTCAAAATAGCCTCTGACTTTAAGAAAAAAATAAAAATCCCCATTACCAAATCCAGTAGGCACCAGGGTGGGTGGTAAAAGAAGAATATTTCAGTCATACAAAACATATTTTTCCACAACCTCTCATAATTATCCCAGGCTTTTCTCTCCTTCTCTCTCACCCCCTCCATAAAGTGTAACTCAGGAAAGGGATTTAAATTGCACAGGGACGAACTTCAGCAGCTATTAATATCTTACACGTCTCAGGTGTCTTTCCAGGCAAAGTGCTTTGCAGATTAGTGATGGAGGCAGCTTTTTGCTGAAACACCTGGTACAAATGCTATGCCCCACCAGGAGCCAGTGGAAAGAGCACTGATAGAGATCGTCATACATACCCACAGGTCATAGGAAAACGGATTGCCGGTGGCAGCTTCAGCAGAGAAGCAGCTGTATTTGGGGTACAGCCCTCCACAGGTACACAACACACATTGCTTCATGTGGGAATAAGGGGGCGGGGTAAGAAGCCTTGTCCAGTGAGATGTCTTCATTCTGGGACTTGTAAAAACAACAAGCATTCCCTTTGGTGTGGCAATTGGGTTAGCATATCTGTGGCCTTAACAGTGGGGCTTATAGGAAAGCACACGTGAACACAGGCATATGTACACACATGGAGAGCAAAGAGTAGCTGAACTTCGGCACACTAACATGCAACAGGGCTCAGACAATGACAGCCCATGATGGTCTTCAACTTGTGGATTTCAGAATACACCATGATTTCAGGTGACCTTTAAGCGATTCACATTTTAAATTCTATGACTGGCACAGGAGCCTGTTTCCCACTGTTCATCCACATCTTTTGGTACTGGAGAAGCTAGATGGCCATGGAGTAGCCTCAGTGAGCCATCCTGAGTAAGCCTTCATATTAAACAGATGCTATAATCCCTTTGATCCTTGCTCCATTATTCATAAAGTCATATCAATTACTGAAATATTATCTTGACCACTACCAGGAAATGGGATGAGAAGACCCACCATCACGGGCACCGCCCCCATCACTGTCCCTGCTGGACGGTTCTCTTTCCATTAGCAACAGCTCAGATGTCCCAGACCTCACAGATTAGCCCCCCTCCTGGGCTCAGAGATGTCAAATCTCAGCTAAAGAATAGACTTTTAGCTTTGTTTTCTGTCTGCTTCTTTTCAGACAGAAGAGGTTTGAAGAGTAGGAAGAAAGTGTCCATTGCCCGCTAAAGATGTCTGGGACAAACCACAGTATCAGTGACACATTAAAGGTCTTTAATTCTCCACTTGGTTAAAATTTTGTGGATAAATTTGATGATGATATGATGTTGATAACATTTGTTGACACCGAATTGATGGAGTTATGCCCATATGTGAAGACTGTATCCTCTTCCTGTATTCAGCTTAAAAGAGTTATAAACTAACACGGCTGCAAAGCCAGGCTAGGTAAGCAATGTAAGTGAATAGGAGGAAAGAGCTTTAATACAATGAGAAGTGAAGGGGGCTTTAGCAAAGGGGAGAAAAATCTATCTAGGGAGGGCTGTGGCCTCTAGGTTCTAACTGAAGTGATGCTAGAATGCAATCCAGAGCTGCCAGTTTCTTCTCTTTCCAGGGAAAGGAAATACAGAGGTTTTATGTGAACAATCCCAAATTTTACATGTTAACAACCATTTTCTAAAAATGGCTGCTTTGCATAAATTAGTCAAATAGCACTCTACCATATGCTTCACGTGGCCCTTTACCTTCTAATAACCTGCAAGGTACAGTTTTGCAGATGAGAACTTAAGTGACTCACGGACTCACAGCTTAAGTGCTAGAGCTGCAGCTGTAATTGAAGTCCAGACTCCCTACGTGGAAAGCCCTGGGCCCTATGTTATATGAGGCCCTTCTGCTCCGTTCTGACAGCTGCCTGGGATCCAGCTGGGCAAGAACAAACTAAACAGTATAGGGACTGTTCTGTCATCAGATTCACCAAACTGTCCTTGCCAAAGTGTGTGATGTAGAAAGGGGACATCTTCAAAATGATCAGGCATAGAATTTGGCTCCAAATTTCCTTCAAATCCAGGATGGAAAGATGATGTTGCCCTCCTGTCTATTTCTTCTTGTCTATGGCCTGTTTCCCTTGATGAGGCTCTTCCAGATCCTGTCAAACTAGGGACCATCTTTACTAACCTTGGTCCAGCTGTCCAAAGCAGAGCTCCTTACCAAACCTGCTGCCCCATCTCTGGCTACTCCTTCCTCAAACATCCCATCCCTCTCCTTTTGAAAACTGTTCACCTTTGGATGTTGTAGTCTTTTCCAACAGTTCCTTTATCTACCTTCCTTCTCTTTCTTAACACTGGGCCCAGCCCAAGGCTCTGGTTTAGAACTTTTACTGTCTCTGAACTTTTCCAGTCCATGTTTTCAGGACTCTAAGCACTATCTCAATAATTATTTAAAGCAGGATATGGTAGTGCATACTGTAACCCCAGCATTTTAGACAGGAAGGTTCTAAGTTCAAGGCTAGTCTAGACTGCTACATAGAGATTTCAAAGCCAACCTGGGCTACATAAAGCAGTGTTGTCTTAACAAAGATTTAAGATGTGAATATTCTAAGAAAAAGAGAAAATAGGAAATTAAATTGGTATTTCTTTCCCCAATTTTGTTTGTACTTTTCCCTGCAGAAAAAGATAAAGATGAGAAGAATAAAACTATACTTATTTTTGCAAAGTATGAATAATATATTGAATATATTCATATATTACTAATTTTATTCTTATATGTAGTATAATAAACCATTTGAATAAATGTTTTATTTCTAGAAGCACACATTATATTTTTGTTCACCTATGATCCAATAACAGAACTCAACATATTTTTTTGCCATCTATGCTATAGAGTTTACACCCACATACATATACACAAAATAACAAAGAATTGTCACACTAGAAATAACCTGAGAAGCCAGCAGGTCTGATTGCACAGAAGACATGTGTCAGGGTTTGTGGCTAACTGGCCTGATCCTACACTGTGGGTTAGTAACAGCTGCCTGGATCTGACTTGCCGCTCTTCAGCTCAGGGCTCTTACCATTACACAGCATGGTGACCCTGTGCTAAATGTGGCAGGACAAACACTCCCTCTCATTTGTCAGACGCTCCTCTTTCTGCTCCTTCCTAATCTGCAACTTGTTTGAGGAATGCATTCCTAGTCTTCATTTTGGGATGCAAACGACTGAAAACGACCAAACATAGCACATAGGCCATTATAACTTGCTCCTTCCCACATACCTTACCCCTCCACACACTCACTCAGAACTACTGAATCTCCCCAAAATGCACCCCCATAGCTTTGCTTACATCATTCTCTCTCCCCCACCTGGCCTGCCTCTTGCCTTTGCTGCCTGTAACTCCTATTCATCAGGAAGCATTCACCAACAGAAAGCTCAGCCTCCAGCTTGCTTTAAAAAAAAATTAAACAGGGAGGAATTGAAACAGTTTAGCTGGGAAACTATTAAAATGTGGCTCTATTCATAATTCTATGAAGGAATTACAAAATATGCATATTTCATTTTGAACAGGAAAAGATTAGATGTATCTAAATTTAATATATTAAGGGATATTTGCTGTGTTTATGTATTTTCAGGACTTTTGGAAATCATAAATCTCACTCATTTAATGATTTCTAACAAAATCACCCCCTTGACCTTGTGGTGAAACTTCAGGACTGGGTCATAATTGGTGGTCACCTCTGAGAAGCCATAATTGAGATACACATACCCAGCAACTGCACCATAGCCAGCCAGCTACTAAGCCAAATCAGTGTGATATGGGGAGACACTACCCACTGTACATTACTCCATGGAGGGAAAAGTATGATTTTGGATGTCACTACAAATGTGAAGAGCCTGGCACCCTCAGGGATGATCTGGTAGGCAGAAGTGTTTTCTCAATGTGCACAATTCCTCCTTTAGTATAAGCCAGAAGACCATCACACTACCCTAATAACGTGAAGTTAGTGATGGCTTCCTCAATGCATGAAGTTCTCCAAGCCCCTTCTACTGTTCCTCTGTTTAAGATACATGAAAACCCAATAAAACAGGTCTTCCATTAATCCCAGGAGTATGACACAGTAGCCAACCCAAGCTCTGATGTTCAACCCCACACTACTTACATCCCATCTCTCCCCATCAACACTCATCCAAAGCCTGGCAAACTTTTCTATTTGGAGATGCTCAAGAACAGCCTAGAAGTCCCAGGTTTGGTAGAGGCCAGAATGGGAGTTAAGAGCCTGGCTTACACTGTCACAAAAAACTATTCATCTCAGAGCAGCTACACCAAGATGAATGTCTGCTTGGGTTCCCCCACACCTGAGAGAATCTAGAATCTAAATGCTCAGTAAATGTTTACAGCACAAATAATGTTTTAAAAATACACTATCAATAAATTTACCGAAACACTTCTCAGCTTCAACAACTATTTTCAGTCAAGGGGATTGTATTTAAAGCAGCACCAGTAGCTTACAAAGGCTTCTTATATGTTGACACACCACAGAATCCCCTAGAGAACTTGTTAAACCATAGATTGCTGAGCCCATGGCCCAGAGTTTCATATTCAAGTTTCAAGGCAGTGCTGATGCTCCTGGTCTGAGGACTCTGAGAAGCGCTGTCCTAAAGGAATGATGGTCTTCTGAAATTCCACAGTGGAGAGCTAAGGCTACACAGCAGTGAGACAGCTTACAATCACAGACAGCACCTTCCTTTGGATCAGAGCATGACCAGGCAACAGAGGTGTGGAATGAAAATCTGGTCCCTTTCCCTAGCACAGGGCCCTGCAAAGACTAGACCATCCACCAGGGCTAACTAATGAAGTACTCATGAGAAGAAGCCAGACTCTTGGTTATGTATTATCAACCAATTTTCCTCAGAACCTGTACACTACAAGAAGAGTCCCAGTGTGCTGTTCATCAGCAATAAATCATGTGAAACCATTTAGAAATGGAGGAGTAGAAATTAATTCCCTTTGTGATCTGACAATAATAAGTAACAGGACAGCTGCATGGGGATCAAACAGAGCTTAGCTACAAGTTTGCTCCTTTTTAATGCCATTAAGAAATCAGACACTACTAAAAGATCCATCAGGTGTAACCACGTTTGAGATCCCCTTCAAAGACCCTAGTAGCAGAGCCTGACTTCAAGAAGCCAGGGGAAAGTTAAGATAGTAACACTGTATCTCTCCAGGAGCAGGGTGGGGCAGAGAGGCAGTGCCCCTGGATAGCTCTCTAAAATAACCAAGAAAAGCTTCAAATAGAAACAGTTATTTGAGGTCTTAAAATTTGTAGAAGTATTGGAACAAACCGTACTTGATAAGGTTCAACTGCAGAATTCCCCAAAGACTCTGGAAACCAATTTCTGTAGCAATTACTGCACCTGAGCCAGACAGTTCACTTTTGTCAGACGTTCCTTATTAAATGGCCCAGACAAAATCAACTTCTTTGGGGGAAATGAAAAGATTGCATTTCTACTTACAGGTTCAGGAGACGTGAGAAATATCAGGAGACAAGAACCATCAGTCCCAGTCTTGCCCCTTCCTCCAAACATGTTTGTAGGTTAATGTCATTAAGCTATGTTTCTGGCCCTCCGTTTCCCCATCTATAGGATGAAAATGAATGTCTTCATGGGTCTCTTTGGTCTTTTTCAGATTATAAAAAACAACTGTGTTATATAAGGAACTTTGGTGAAAGAGAATGGAAGCACAGGAAGGAAAACATCAGCTTCCAGCCAAGTCCTATTGCTGGAAGAATTTCAGGTCCAAGATTTGAAGGCAAAAAACACAAGTGAGGATCATATTTCAAACTCAAGTGACTGGTTATAAGACCAAGCCTCAACAGGATTTGATCTTCCATTGTCACTTCTCAATATGACAAAAATACAGGCTCTTCAAGTGCTTGAGGAATAAAAGCTTCTGGGATCCTGCCTTGCTTATCGCTCCTGCAGCACGGGAGCAGGCTCTTCCTGAAATGTACTCTCTGAGACTTTGCCTTCCTAGCTTGGAGACTTTTTATTTTATTTCATTTTATTTTAAAGCAAAGGGCGCTGATCTATCTGTGTTTTGAACTACGCACAAAAAGTGAAGGAATAAATTTCTATGTGGAAGGAGAGAAATGCTAGTCTCAAAATCTAGGCAAACTTCCATTTTTATAAGCCTCTGAAGGCAATATGAATAAATCAGGAGTCAAACCTGCTAGCAGAGATTGCTAAGCCTCATTTTCTAAATACCATTCCTGTATTGAAAGGTATATCCAGAGAGTATTTCATCTCACTCCTTTCAGGGGGGAGGGGTCTTCCTTGTCTGCTTGAAACAATCGCTGAATAGCCTACTTTGTTTGTTCTTCGCATTTATTTAAAAAAAAATTTTATGAGCTAGGTTCTCGCTATGTAGTCCAAGATAGACTTGAACTCATGATCCTTCTGCTTTAGCCTCCTGGGTGCTGGGATTATAGGCATGTCATCATCTGCCTTTTTGGAAGGCCCATTGTTTCTTTACTTCTCAGATCATAATCTATTTCTTAAAAACCAGTAGTAGTCACAAGTATGGGGAAATATAGGTCTGAACTATTTAGGCGCAAATCCTATAAATAAATAAATTGATAATTATTGTTCACTAAGATGCACAATGTCACATATCAATCATAGCCATCTATACCAGAAGTCCTTCTGGAGTTGCCCCAACCTCCCACCCTGCCTCTCCAAATATCTGACACACACCCCCTCCACCTCTGTTCTGCCTCTTGCTAATGCTATGGTGGCCTAGAAAGGCCCTTCTTTATAACTCTGCCTGGTTAAATCTTTCATAGCTTTGTAGTTCAACTACTCTCTCCCCTACCCCAACCCAAACTTCTGTTCCTCTCATTTAAAGAATGTTTTGCTCTCTAAGCACACTCAGCCCTTCAGTTGTGGATTTCTGTGACACACATCACATTATGCTTGTATCTTCAGGAACTATTTATGACCTGTATCTCCAGCTGGAGCGTGGACTCTGTCACACCCGGCTGAGCCCACTCTGTTTATGTATCAGCCTCCTGCACTGACTCTGCAGCATAGTAGTGGCTCCATAATTAGAAGCTCTGCACAAAACCATCATTTGTCCTCATTCTTCTCACACACTGTTTTGTGGTTGACATTGTCATAGAGAACAAAAGGATGCATCTTGATCAACCTGCCACCAGCTTCACAATGACACCAAAGTGAATACTGACCAGCCACACACACACACACACACACACACACGCACACACACGCACACACACACACACACACACACAGCCACTGAAAATACTTGCATTGTGTGTTTCCATGCGACAGCCTATCTGTGGATGTTTATGTATATGTAGGTGCACATGTGTGTGCAGGCTGTTCCTCAGGCATAGTTCACCCTTTCTGTTTGTTGGATTATGGAGTTGTTTTCTTTCTTTCTTTCCTTCATTCATTCCTTCATTTGTTCCTTCCTCTCTTTTGAGACAGTTTCTCACCAACCTAGAACTCTTCAGGCAGGCAAGGTGGCTGACCACTGAGTCCCAGAGATCTGCCTGTCTCTACCTCTCTAGCACTGGGATTACAAGCACCTTCCACCAGGTGTTCATGCTTGCAAGGCGAGCACTTTCCAGATGGAGCTATCTCCCCACCCCTGTTACAGCACTTTTAATAACTTGAAGCAGAGGCCTATGAAATGTTGTTGTATGACAACTTTAAACTGTAAAACCATATGCAGAATAGGCTTTCAGGTTTTATATATGATCCATGTACATTTTGGTATGTGTGAGATTGAGTGTGCTATCTGATTGCACATGTATCTACATAAAGAAAAATTCCTGGAAGGCAACACCCAAAAACGTTCATAACACCCATCACCAGATGTGGTATTTGGGGTAATTCTTATTTTCTTTTTACTTTTCTGATGCTGCCAAAATATTTAGAGTGGGTACAGTCTTTCAGAACCAAACAGGAATGCTGAGTGTTATTTGTTTGCTTATTTTCTCTACAAAGAGTCCTAGAAAGGCACACCAGAGTTGTGAGCCACAGAACACCGTCAACAAAGGATGAATTACTGCATGAGTCATCCCAGCTACACTCAAGGGACCTGAGAGGAGGTCACCAAAGTCTCTGATCAGGATATGTGGGGACAAGCCATAGAATTTTTTTTCTGAATATTCAGGAATTTAAATATGCACAGTGAACTATTGCTAAATGATTCATTGCCCCTTCCTGTAAACTTTTTTCTGGCCCACAGGACTAGGGAGTTATCTGGGTCACTTTGCTGTGACTAAGAGGAAGGAATTAGTTCAATTCAGTTTCCAAGCTGCATGGCAAGACAGTGCCTTCTCCAGCTGGGCACAGCAGGGCACGCCCCTCCCAGGGGCCTCTCCTCTGCCTTTCACCATTCACATTCCAACAATGTAAAATGACAGATATTTTTAATACAAGAGACCTGTCATTTATTTATTAGCTGGGGACAGGCTCTGCAGCTGGGAAAGATGCATTATAAATCAACTCCTTTCTCAGCCATTAAAAATTAATACAGTTCATAATGCTGAACATCGGTAATTTCTTTATTAGAGCAGAGTGTCATTTTTTTCTTTCCTTCCAGGTTTTGTTTTTACTTCCTTGCTTCCTGGAGAATGCCTCTTTTTCAATGATTGGCTGAGGAAAGGGGACTATAGCCTCTCAGACAAAGGTTAAAAATGGAAGAGTACAAGCTCTCTCTGGTTGAAAAGAAAAAAGACTGCTGACCAATTTCCCCTTAGAAATACAGTATCGCTCTATCTTCCCTGTTTCCTCATGAAGGCTCATATATACAACAACCCTCATTTGTTTCTGATTCACTCTGAGGCCCAAATGAAAAGCATTTTAGCTCTCTGATAGATCAGAGAGAAAGAAATAGATGGTGGGTGAGTTTAGGCACATTGGGAGGTCTCCCTGAGTGACCTGTTGATGGTTGTTCCCTTACAGAAGGGTTCCCATTCACTTTTCTATCATCTCCAAATTACACAAGCATTCACACACACACACACACACACACACACACACACACAAATGAGGGCTAAAGTCCAACCCTAGACTGGGAGCTCTTGAGGTGGACCCTGCCCCCACTGAAAGCTTGGGATCCAGGGTCTCTGATAGGCATAACTATGCTTAAATATACCAGGAGGGTGATTAGCTAAGCCTCCAGGAAGGCTTCTTTTTGTTTCTTACCCTGAGTAACAGATTCAGGAAAGGTGAAAGCCTGGAATTAGGAAGGGGGCAACCTCTTCCCTCCTTAAGTTTACAGAGAGTACAGGGAAAATCTAGAATATACAATGTCTTCATCCCATCTTCAAAATACTAAGGGGAAGGAGTAGGGAGATCTCTCAGTGAATAAAATGATGGTTGTGTAGACCTGAAGACCTCAGTTCAGATTCTCAAAACCCATGTAAAAGCTGGATGCAGTAGTGCAACTGACTATAATCCCAGTGCACCCTTACCTGGAGATGGGAGGCAGAGGCAGGAGAATCACCAGAAGCTCACAGACCAACCAGCTTACTGTATGAAACAGTGAACAAGAAAGGCTCTGTCTCAAGAAAGAGATAGACACCTGTGCTAACACCTGAAGTCTTCTGATCTCCATATTCACACTGTGGCATGCACATGCCCACACTCAGACAGACAGACAGACAGACAGACAGACACACACACACACACACACACACACAGGCACACACACATACACTACCAAGTGGTCTGAGTGGTTGGTTGGTCAAACCATGTTGACCTTCTCAAGACCACAGTCAAAGAGTATGCTGGAAGGGGAAGAAACCATTCCACATCTGGGCACATACTCCCACCCTGATACCTTACACTGGATTTGAGGAGGGTTCTCCCCAAGATAAATATTGTGGCTGAAGAACAAGCTCTGAGCATTGATGTCTTTGTCAAATCAGCCACGGTTGAGTTAAGACTGCTCAGTAACAAATCCCCACAAATCCCCAAGCACATATTTAAAATCTATTTTCAGAATTACGCTGAGCATAATTCAACCAATCAATGAGCCATTAGGAGTTTAGCCCCAACACTTCTTCATTACTAGTGGCATTAGGGCCTCCCAACTCAGCAGAATCCCTCCAGAAGATTTGCTGCATCACCAGCATTTCTAGGTCTGGGGACAAAAGTGAACACAGTGCCTGGGGAGGCCTGGTCACAATCGGGGTAACAAATTAAGACACAGGGCCACTGAGACAGAACAAAAGGTGCTGCAGCCAAGAAAGAGGAGAATGTGGCTCCAAGGACCCTTGATCTTCTCCTTCTATGGTAGTTCCAGTATCTCGTCTATCATCCATCTCCAGCTGGCTTCTAGGAGGCCGGTCTCCTACCCAGGCATCTAAAACTCCAGATCACTACCTACACTGGGAGGGAGGGAGGGTGCTGGCTCCACAGAATCTTGAAACAGCTAAAAAATGATTCTCTTACAAAGCCTGCTTGTGGATATCATGTCATCCCCAAATAGCATCTGTCTGAAATTCTCAAAACATACTTCGTCTCCCAAAGAAGGGATGTAAGTGAATTAGAGGTCAGCCAACAGACCTGCATTAGAAGAAGTGGCAGACTTAGACATCCCTCGGGCTGGCTCTGCTTCTGACCAGCAAGTGTCCTTGAATAAGTCCCTCAGCTTCTCTGAGTTCCTAGAGAATTCCTCATTGTCAAGCTAGGGTCATATTTAATTATGGGTTGATTTAATATAGCAGGAAAGACTGAAAAGAGGGTGGCACCTGTGTGTCAGCTCTAATGTGTCCTAGCTGTGAGGCTGCAGTATGTCGGAACCATCCCCTATGCCTCAGCTTCCTCATCCACAAAGTGGGGACATCTAGAGTATTTACCACATAGAATTCTATAAAGATTAAACAACTTATTAATTTATTACATTTAAACTGTCACTGCCCAACCAACAGGAAGCACTGCTTGTGTTTGATCTCTTTATTGTGGTAAAGTACTTCAAGTTCAGAGCCAGCCCCTCAGTAGGTACTTAGTAAGCAAGAATTTTATCTCGTGGTTCCTTATTGCTTCCTTCTGACCCACTGCTTACCACCCACCCTTCCTTCTACTCTCCAGAAGCTGTACCCAAAGCTGCTCCCAGGAACTCACCCACTGAGCCAGTTACACCTAAGTGCAGATATTCTTCTTTGCCTGGGCATATAAGCACAACCCTGAAAATTAGCACAGCTCACCAGACCTGAACAGTGAGGACAGCGACCACTAATGAGCAGCTGGTTCTTCACATAGCATCAGTGTCTCATCTTCCCTCCTGCAGCACCTCAGAAGGCTCCTGCTTACTTCAAGAGGTAAGGGGACAGTACTCACAAGGCTGAAATGTGAGCGAGCATATATTTTACTCATCAAGGAGAAGAGGGGTGGTAGCTACAGTCATCTCTGACAGACACTATCATTTCTTGCCAGCAGAGCTCTAGTTCTTTGGAGATGTTCATGTCCCTTTACACAGGCATATACCTCAGGGGAAATAACTTCCATTCCCCTTGAGGAGACTCTTGAGGAGCCTAATATGCCTGTGGTCATTCCATTCCCCTTAGGAGTAGCTGGTTTCAGAATAAACATGTCATATAAGTCTGTCCAATGGCATAGGAGACTTCCAGGGGCTTGATTTCAATCCTGTGGTCATTCCATTCCCCTTAGGAGTAGCTGGTTTCAGAATAAACATGTGATATAAGTCTGTCCAATGGCATAGGAGACTTCCAGGGGCTCGATTTCAATAAGCCACAAAAGAGACAACTTTGTGCTAGATCTCATCTTTATGACTGCCTGTAATGTTTGGAGCGTCTATAACCACTTTGTAACCATTAGGCAGGTTAACCTGGTAATAAAGTAAAACAAATAAAGGCATGGGCAGGAGAATGCCAAGAAACTAGAGCTAGAAATGTCTCACCAGGAAGCTTCCCTGATTATTTCATTGACCTAAATGATTATCAACTTCTTTCTTATCTAAGCTCAGTGGAGCAGGATTATATGTTATTTCAGACAAAAGGGTCTTGACTAATATAATCAAATATTCAAAACATACAGGATCCGCAGAGATATGAACAAGACTAGGGTCTACGTATATTTGTTTCTGAAGGTAGACTGATATGTCTTGAATCCTGACTCTAAAAGCTCCTGTGTCAACACAAGTATAGGAGACTCCAATGCACTACACACAGGCAGTACTACACATGCTTATGGGGGACATATGCTTCCAGAAAGTAAATTTGGCTGCCCAGGGAGGAGAGTTTTTAAAACAAAGACTTAAGAGAGCAGAAGACTTCCTCCACAAATCTCCCTGCACCCTCCAGTTGAGCTCACAGATTTCCAGCTCCATTAGCCCAAAAGGAAACTGGCCAGAGCCCTGTGCTCATCTGCATCGATCATTTCCTGACAACCCACATATTACATTCCCAACACTCAGGAACTTTGCAGTGGCTGTGGATCTGGGTGATGAAATGCTGTTTCTTAGAGTTTCTGAGAGTGGCTGGGAGGCAAAAATTCTTAGTTCTTTGGAAGGAATTCAAAGCTTTTTAATCAACATTTGGGGAAGCATCAACCTGGTGTCTTCCCCCAAAACATGTTGTTATAAAAAATTGTGATGATAGTCATATACAAAGACAATCACATGTGTCGTGCTGACTATATGATATTGACAGAGTATTTTCAATTTCTCATAGCAGTTAATCTCATAAAGTATTGGCCACAGTGACTACTTTTTCTTTCCCAAAATTTAGAACAGGCAGATGTCTTGCTCACAGTCAAGCAGTAGTTGACTGGGCAGACTGAGATGGCCCACACCCATGTCACTTTCTGCTCTGATGAATAAAAATCAATTGTGACCAAGGACACAATTCACTCTCTGAGATGTAGGAGATTGAGTTGGTCACTCCATGACAAGACTATCATATTTTCTCCTGGAAACAATGGTCTGGAAACAGTGGTTCTAAGGCCACTGGTCCACCTGCTCCTTAGGAGCGCCCCTCTGAAAGGGCTACAGAGAATTTTTGGTTATAACCACAGCTCTGATCTAGTGGTCAGAGCACCTCCTTGAGATCCTGGGCACAGAACAACAGGTGAAGACTCCTGATCTCAGTGAATGGGCGCTTAGGGTACTCAGTCAGAAGTCCTAAAGAGTGCCACACCCTAACTCTGACTATTCTTAAGGAATGCATCCACTTCCTATCCCTCACAGAGGCTTGAGAAGAAATGTAATAATATCTGTGCCAAAAGAGCATATATGGGCACTGTCAGAGTGAGCTACATCTGCTGGGAGGCACCACTGGGAACCTGAATGGTAGGGCAGCCAGAATGCGGTCCACTGCACATCTCTCTCCACAGAGACAATAACAGGTCAAGCTCAGAACCAGTTTCTGTAATATGATAGATTTTGAAGACTTAAGACCCTAGGTCCTTCTGGGTTTGTTTTGTTTGTTTGTTTGTTTGGTTGGTTGGTTGGTTGGTTGGTTGGTTGGTTGGTTGTTTTGAGACTGGGTCTCTACGTGTAAGGCATGAGTTTCTTTTTAATTTATTTTTATTTTATGTGTATGAATGTTCTGCCTGCATGTAAGTGCACCTGTGTCATTCATTTGCCATGGAGGCCAGAAGAGGTCATCATATCCTCTGGAGCTGAATTTAAAGATGGTTGTTAGCCAGCATGTAGGTGCTGGGAATTGAACCTGGGTCCTCCGCAAGAGCAGCCAGTACTCTCAACCACTGAGCCATCTCTCCAGCCCCTTCAAGATTTTAACATGTCATCATACTCTGCCTTCAGCCTCCCAAGTGCTAGGGTAACAGGTTTGTGCCACTCCACCCAAACCAAGGTCCTTCTTGAAAAGTTGCAATAAGTTTAGTACTCAGGACTTACAGAATCCCACAGAAAGAAATTTTTGTAATGTGTTTCCAAACTTATTGGACCATGGAATGTGGGGGATGCAAGTGAAGAAATGCTTGTCAGCACCCCTCTCTGTATGATGTGGGAAACACTGAACTATAGGCATCTGGGAGAAGATGCAAGGACAGCTGGACTCCTGGCATCTTGTCCAAGGAGTGGGTAGGGCTTTGGTTCTTAGTTACCAAGTACCAGGAATAGAGTATCAAGGAAACAAGAGCCTCCTGACCTTGCTTGGAACATCTCCCATACTTCCACTGAGATGACTCATGTTCATTCACAGACAGGGAAGGTGATGTAAATGACAACCATATTGGACAAGGGCTTCTGGAAAGAGAACCCTAACAGGCACAACCTAATAACGAGCCCTGCCACCTTCAAAGCTAGGTGGGGCCTATTTTGCTTTTTCCTGCTTTTTAAAACAAAGGTTTACGTTGCCTTTCCTTTCCGTTATTCTTTTTTTTTTCTTTTTGGTATGTATGTAGGGTGGGAGACTGCATGCACACGTGTGTACAGGTGCATGCACTCATGTGTGCACATGTATAGGTGAGAGGAAGCTATCCAGTGTCTCCCTTTATTGCTTTTGACACTATTCCTTTAGGACAATCTCTCTCACTGAACCAGAAGCTCAATATTTTGGCTAGGCTGGCTGCCCAGGGAATGTCCAGGATGTTCCTGTCTTCATCCCCCAAAGCTAGGGTCACAGGCACATGAAACCACACCTGTCCAGGGATTTGAACTCAGGTCCTCATGCTTACACAGTGAGCACTCTTACTCAGTGAACCATCTCCCTTGTCCCCAGCCCTCCTTTCTTGCTTTTCAACCTTTTGCTTCTAAAATAAAAATTTCTGCCTCTTTAGAGACAGAGAATGGAACCCCCAAGTCCTTCACACAGCTGGTATCCCCGGTCCTTGCTGAGAGAGGCAAAGGATTTTTCTGAGGGGTAAAGCAGGCAGAGACCATCAATTACTATCTCATTTCTTATCTAGGCAAGATTTGAAAAGAAGAGAGACTCCCTGTGCATGGGGTCTTCTTGGGGGCTTCTAAACTCTGACTTGGCAAAGGATGAGGGAAACTGTGACCCTCCCTGCCACTGAATGGACAACATATGCCCAGGAGTCTCAACACCTGCCTGTGCATCCCATGTTCAAGGATTGGGAAAGGCATCAAGGTCATTTTGGCCTACATCTAAGCAGCTTTCTTTTGCCCCAGCTACAAAGCTCATCTTTGAATTCCTTATGATACCTGTGTGTATCTCTGCTGGTTTGGTTCAGAATGATCAGTCTTTAAAATTCTAAATCAGGGGTTGGGTAGATGGCTCAGTCAACAAATGCCTATTGTACAAGCATAAGAGTCCAAGATTGGATCCCCAGAACCCACATAAAATTTCTAGGCCTGGGGTTATGTATCTATAACCCCAGAGCGGGTAAAAGGATGAGGGATAGAGACAGGTGACTCTCTGGAGCTCACTAGCTGGCTGATTAGCCAGTTTAGGCAATTAGTAAATACCAGGTTTAGTGAGAGACCATGTCTCAAAAGATAATGTGAAGTGTGATCCAGAATACCAAATACCCACCTGTGGCCTCCAAAACACACACACATATAGAAAAAATAAATAGTAATAATAAAATCCCAATAGAGACTGAGTACCTCAGACCAGATAAGAAAAATAACTTGTCACTGAGACTCTTAGAGCAGAAGAAGAATCTCAGGAGGAGTTATCTTCCCACTCTCTGAATACAAGATGGAGGCCTGAACACACCAGAAGACAAATAGCCCTTCTTGTTGGAGGGTTCTGGACAGGAAGCAAAGGGCCCACTTCAAGCCTACTCACTTTCCCTGGGTGCAGCATCCTGTGGCTCATTTTGCACCATGAAATGACATCACTCCAGGACGATTGGGAGCCTTACCATTCTTTATCTTCAACTATGAAGTACATGTACTCAAGTACATTTTTTAGTCAAGTATTGTTTATTTACGGTGAGCATAATTATACCCAATTAATTAGCATGACTGCATGCAGGTTCTAACTTTTAGAGTATGTGATTATGCCTGTGAAGCACAGAGCAGACAGGTCATGGTGATCGACAGGAAGGCAGGTTACCTTGGCCCAAGGTCAACATAAGTCAGTCACTTTGTGCTAGGTGGCTAAACCTTTGAAACGCATGCTCAAGTATGTCTAGACTTTGCAGAACATTCAAGGGCAATGTCATTATTTAAGTTTGTGATCCTGGAGTGGGGCAAATGACAAAATGCTGTGGTTGTATTGTGTCAGCTCAGCTGGAGAACTCAGAAGTTCATGTCCAGAGATTCATCTCTAGGTTTTGAGACCTTCAGGACAAGCATGGGACTGTATTTGAGCTTGATCTTATGGGCCCAAGACTTGGTCCTTTGACTCCTAAAATGTCCCATTCTTCCATTCTCTAGATCTTTCTAGAAAGAAAGAAAACTGGGCTGACCAAACCTAGCATCACAGGATTCTCAGAGATCTGCTACCAATCCTAATTAGACCTGAAAAGATGATGGAAGGAAAACCAGAGTGGTCACTCCTAGCTTATGCTCATTTAAAATGTTCTATGAAATACTGCCTGTCGATCAGGGCATAGAGATGCCCAACCAGGACAAAGGCAAACAGCTAAATGTCATTGTGGCCTTCACCAGATTTGGCCTACAGTTACCCTAAGGGAGACTGTCAAGATCAACCTGAGAAGGAGGGGGCCCATCAGAACCCTGCACCTCCACATGTCTCATTCTCTGACATGTCACATTTCGCCAGTGCCAGCTCCTCCATCAGCCACAGGCAGCACCCCCCACCAAGTGTGGCAGCCTTCCTTTCTCAGAAGCATACCCTAGGGAGCTCCTAGATCAGCTCCTTAACCAGATCCACAACCCACATTCAGGCAAGTCCAGTCAGGGATTCTTTAGGAAAAAAAGCTAGAAAGGCAACAGCAACAACTGCTGCTGTAGCCTCTACTACTGGTTCCAGAGGGGGCCTGCGCCTTCCAGACAAAGGAGCCCATTTTCCATATTTCATGTGCAAGTCCATGATGCTGAGCTAAGTGGCTGAAAATTAACACCCATCATTACCCTGGGCTAAGTGATGTTTGTTAGTATAGAGGGTGACAGAAATCTATATCATGTAGATGCGCTATTAATACTGCATTACACACACAGGCTGTGCTTCCCCTCTGCAGCTGGGAAACCAGCCTCGGCAGTTCCTCTTCCAGAAAAGGCAAGCCTCATGACTAATCAGCTCAAAAGCAAAGGTGGAGATAAGCCGCTCACTCACTCCTAATGAAGGACTGATGGTCAGGCCACAGATGGAGCCTCTCGGGCTCTGTTTCTTTGTGTGGAAGGTTCATAAGTAGGAATGGGAAGGTGCATAGAGAAGTTAGCTTCAGGGAAGAAAGGGAAGCACAGGCCTCCCAACAGGTGTTGTGGATAAAGAGGTGTGAGGAAGGGTAGGTTCCACTCCAGCCCCAACTCTGGTACTTTATACAAGTCCTTTGAATGCTTGTGGACTAAGAGCATGAAAGAGAAAAGGAATTTGGGGGAACCAAATAGAACTGGGATTCTGGCAATCTCATGAGAAGGATGGGCTATGAAGACAGCTACCACTCACTTCAGAGGAGCTGTGATTGATGAAGGGAATAAACTTGAGGGGGGCCAGCCAGGGGGCACTGAAGGGTGAATGCATGTCTCTCTTTCAAAGTATAAAGATTCACAAAGAAAAACAGAATTGGCACTGGGGGCCAGATTGAAAATGACAGATGGGGAAAACAACAACATTAACAAGACCATAGGGCAAGCAAAAAAAGGAAAGAAGGTGGATGCCTGAAAGCTAAGGACTAATCAGAGGCTTGGCATTGGCTCATAGAGAAGGACTCTGTTGAGCTCTTGAAAGCAGGAACACCCTAGTAGGCCAGTTTTGCCATGAGTATGCCAACTGGCCTGTGACCAAAGGCAAGTTAAAAGTGATGTGTATTCATCTATGTGAATATCTAAGAGACTGCAGCAGCAGCAGCTGATGAGCTAGTCCAGGGCAGAAGAGGGAAAGGTTTATAAGTTTACAAGGTCACACAAATGTACGCACACACAAGACACTTCAGCAAGCAAACAAAGAAAGGGTGTGCATACCCACAGAGGATTTGAGACAGGACCTGACTTGTAGAGATCAGTCTGATAGGACATAGAAATGACCCATCTTGGTACATTCACTTTGAAAGGTTTGACAGTTTTTACAAAGCTACATATTCTTAACATGTGATCCAGCAATTATACCCCTAAGTATTTGCACAAGTGAGTTAAAAACTATGTCCACACATAAACCTGTACGTGGATGTTTATACAACTTTATTGTCCCAAATGAAAAAACAACAAAGCTGTCTGACACAGGTTTGTTCTTCCTTCAAAAAAGATATCCTAAAGCCTGGAACTTTAGAGTGTGAACTCATTTGGAAATGAGACACTGCAGGTGCAATTAGTTAGGTCAGGAGAAAGTCACACTGGAGTAGAGAGGAAAAAGGGATGGATTTAGCTGCATAGCTATGGAACAGTCAAGATACTAGCCACTCCATGCAATACATGTTAGTTAATGTTTGTTTGACCCAAGCTTCATGCTGTGTTTTCTGTAGAAAATAAAGAAGTATAACCCAGCACTGAAGAGGTGAGGATGAGCAGATTCCTGGGATCACTGGACAGCCAGTCTAGCCTACTTGGTGAACTTCAGGACAATGGACCACCCTGTCTCAAAAAACAATGTGGATGGAGCCTAGGGAGTAACACCTAAGGGTGTCTTTTGGTTTTCCAGGTATTGGAAAACGGAAAACCGGACACATATATTTGAGAAGTGACAGAATGCCCTAAAATCTAGTTTAAAGTCATTCAAGGCTGGTGCGTGGCACTGGCTATATGCTATAGGTTAAATGTAAGAAAGGAAAGCTCATGCTGCAAGTGTGAGCTTTGGAAGAATTCCCAAAAGGTTGGAAATGAGGTACCATTAAAGGATGATATGAGAGGAAGGAAAGGGTGTGGGGTGGGGTTATGCAGAGAGGGAGACAGGGTGTCATTCATTTCAAGGCAAGAATCTGAATATGGTAGCAGTTAATGGATTGTCAGTCTTAAAAGAAGGGATAAAGGCTGGAGAGCCATCAGCAGCAGTCAAAGGCAGAATGTTCAAGACCCACAGGGATTTCCAGGGAACAGGGTGTCTTAGGGATTAACCATGGCTGGCTGTCAATCTGCGAGAATAACAACCATGCATTTCTCCTTCCTTCTTATTTCTAGAATCTAGAAGAATGCCTAGCACAAAGCCTCACTACACAGGTATTGAATGGAGAAGCAAAAGTCAATGCTCTCAGGAAGAGAAACTCAAAGACACATGGTCCAGCTCAGCCAAGAGATCAAATAGAACAGTGGCAATTCCAGGGAACTGGAAATGGAAGTGAACATGCAGCTTCGTCAGGGTACTGCAAGAGGTTTACAGTGAGCAGAAGGAGCAAAGAGACATGACCCCAGAGGGGGACAGTGGAAGGAAGGACCAGGCACAGGAGACATCCCTTTTTATAGGCTATGGGGTACTGACACTAAGAAGGTAAGGACACTGTGCCTGGAAACTAGGACAAACAGGAACACCTGAGACCCAAAGGGAGAAAGCGGGTGGGAAGCAGGTTTCCTTTCTCAACTAAAAGATTAGGTTTCAAGAAAAAGAACTACCAGAGAGCTAAGAGTCTTGAAGAAAGTGAAGGAGCCTTCTACCCAGACCGTGGGGAAAGGCAAGGCATGGCTCCTATTGCAGCAAGCCCTAGCCCATCAAGGAATGACCTCACTGCAGCCCAGAGCTGTCACAGGGCTGGCAAAGGTAGCCTCGGGCACACCGTTCACCTTCTCCCTGGTGACCTATCTGGATGGGTCCTTTGGTGTCTCATTCTGTAGGACCTAGGCTAAGATTCCAGGCCCTCAGCTGTGTGAAAATGAGGGCTGTATCCATTCCCTAGTGCTTTTGAGAATCATGGGGTGGGCTACGTAAATAATAGGAGGCTTATCAGACTTCAGTTGAAACATAAGGTAAAGGAGATGCATCTTTGTCCAGGTCCTTCATGATCTGTGGAAAGGCTGAATCAATTCAGAAAAAAGACAATGTCAAATGTAGAGCACTTGTTGAGAACACAGGCAAGGGGATGTAAGCATCTGATAAGAAGTTGGTACCAGGTGATCTTTAAATATCCTTGCAGCTTGACATGCAATGAAAAATGCTGTGGACCAGACTGAAGATAGATAGAAAGAGAGAATCAAGCAGCTGATCAACATCCTAATCATTCAGGTCATAAAGGTCCCACCACTCATGACAAACAAACACAAGAGTGAAGGAAGCAAATGCTCTGTGTTTAATCCATTGCTGGAGAGACTGGGGAATGATGGCTGAAGCCAGGTAGCACCGTGTTCCTGCAATTCCTTCCCAAGTGACACAAGATAATGGGACAAGGAAATGAATCAGGTGGAGAGAACCTTGGAATCTACCATGTGAGTGCTTTCCTCTCTTAATACCACATTTCTCACCATCTTCTCAAAGGAGTGACTCCCTAGCCTTGTATGTAGTAGCATAAATATTCATGATTATTTATGTGCCAAGGCCCATACGGCTTTAATTATTTTTGATGGTATCTCTTTGCATACAAGTTTGTATCTTAGAGTCAGGTCCCCAAACTGATAAATCCTTGGGAATTAGAGGTCTGTTGCCTCTCAACCTCCCTGCCCCTGCTTGAGTGATTCACTGGAGTCATACCCAAATCTGGTTACAGTGCTCCTGCAAAGTACTTATCAGGTCACACATATTTTCTGAGAACAATTAGTTATCCACTGTATATTGATAGGGCAAAATGGACTAGTAGCCTAAAAAGATATTTTCCTTTGTATCAAAGGGCTTTGACAACTGGAGTCATTCCATGATCTTCTTGTAATAAGGTTTGGTTTGCCCCGCCCCCCGACCCACTTCAAGTCTTTGTCAATAAACCTGCCTCCTCTCCATCTCTACTAATATCTTCTTGCTTACACAGAAGTAGCCTGGCTCCCAGAGAGGCCATGTTAGATCACACATGGAGAAAGCTCTAGAAAGAAGACTGTACTTGTGCCTTATTTTCCTGGTGTGGTAGCTCCTAGGCTGTGAGATTTTTCCTGACATCAGAGGACACTCTCCAGATCCCAGAGCTCTCTCCACAGTTCTCAAGCTCCCAAGGGACACAGATTCTGATGGCTCAAAAGAAACATCCCTCCCTCCCACATGCCAGATTCACCCCCATCTTGCAATTGTGCAGATAATATGATATCTACAGCACAGATTTGACCCTGAGATCAGAATTTGAACTAGGATCTCAAAATATGTGCTAAGAAAATGCAGTGATCCTCGTCAGTTATGAGTCTGTACTTGGGAATCTGTTCACTAAAATTCATTTGTAATCCAGAAACCAAGGTTTGAGCCCTCTCATGGTCATAGGAGATAGGCACCAACATGACAAAAACCTTCAGTGGAGCTATGTGAGCACTGCCAGCAGAGGCTGGACAAGGCAACACTTACGTGTATGCTAGCTATGTGTGGACGTGTTTTAATTGGCAGGTGGAAATGTTTTATAATTATCACATGTACCTGTTTCAAGGTTCTTGTTCCAGTTTTCATACCATAAACAAGGACCTGTTCATGGTCTATTCCGGATCACCTTTTTAACATATGGGGCCTTTTGTTGGTAATTTCACTCTAAAATGTCTTCTAAACATAACTCAGAAATACCATTCCATAATCCTAAACGCAGTATAGTGGTAATATGTGTGCAAGATGGGCTTTGATCAGCCATGAGTTATAGCATATGAGTTGAGTCCCATGTTAACAAATCAGCCACACATATTAACAAAAGTGTTCTTAAACAAAATCACACATGTGCAGCATGCAGGATTATATATAGATTAGCTGATAAAATATTGTGTACAGCGGCTCACAGAAGCCTAACACCATATTTCCTCTGCGAGAAATAGTTCAGTGATTTCTAATTCACTGTTTACTGTGACTTTTAGAAAAGAACTACTCAAATAATAATAACCGCATATATTTTCAACACAGAAATGACCACATTTCAATTCAAGTACCAGTGCCAACCTAAAAAACTCAGCATCAACCCCAGAACCCCAGAGTGAGCTTGGACCGACACCAACACTGCAGAAGACCTTCCTTCCTGGCCACTCCCAGCTAGTTCAGAACAAGTCTGATCTGAAACAAGAGCTTTAGCATGAGAGGGCTCAAGCCTAGTTCTTTGCACTGTTTCCCACTGTTTATCTGAAGCCCTCCTTCTTTCCCCTTCACCCAGCCCTGATCTAGCACCCAGGTATCCTTCCTCTGATACTGATAGGAAGCCTCTCATAAATACTGTGGCAGATTCTAAATAATGAGGCAAACAATGGCCTTGTATTGATGCTATTCTGGTCCCTCTCATTGTGGTAGCCCTTACCAAATAAACTCAGAAGGAGAGAAAATGAAGTGAAGGATGATGGGATGACCAAAGACCCACTCTGCTGCAGGAAGACCCAGGAGGAGCAGCAAGAGTTGTGAGCTATGAAGAGCATGGCCTCAGCACAGAGAGCTCAGACCTGGGGGTGAGCAAGACCAGAATGCACCATTTTCCCCTAGGCCTACCCCAGATTGATTGAGATGTGAAAGGAACCCACTGCTGGTAATCCTGGAGGCAGGAAAGGGAGACACACAGCCTCCCAGAAATTTGATAGTCTGTCTTTACGGTGAGGCCTTCCCCTAATAGGTCACTCAGGTTATATCCTCAGGTCCCTTCCCTCTAGGAGTATCTCTACACTCTCCTGAGCACTGAACCATTCCCTGGAAGGTAGGAGCAGTAGGAAAGGGAGAAGTTATGCATCAGTATTGCTGGGCATACTGAACCTGGGGACACAGCAAGTAGCTGGAAGGACAGGCCACCAAGGCTTCAGGAGCTGAAAGGGAAACTAGTAGGGCTCAGAAGAAATACAGAGAGTGGCTGTAGCCAACAGGAGGTGAGCAATGTGGAGGAAGTAGGCTCCCTGGGTCCTCCGTGTGTGGGGTAGGGAGGTGAGGGTTCCTGGAGATTAGGTTGTTATAGATCTTCAGGGAGTGCACACTTTGGGGCACTGGAGGGGCAGCTAGAGAGATGTTTTCATTCAAAGGTACTCAGTGCCCTTCACTTCCTTTCCCTCCCATGGAGGTCTGGCTAGGGTTCCTGATGACCTTGGAGGCTGTTGTCCAGGAAGAGCTGGGCTATGTTTTCTAACAGCTGAGCCAAGTCTATAGAGGAGACCAGCCTCTTTTGTGTCCCCTGACTTATGGGAGCACCCCTCCCTACTTGGGTCGTGCTAAGCCCAGGTGAAAAAAACAAAGGAACTAGATTCAGACCTGCGGCCCTCCCTTTCCCAGGGACTATGCCCACCAGTGTGTCCTTGCCCAGGCTATTCTCCACATATAGAGGTAAAAAGGGGTTCTCCTAGCGAATGGGAGGTAGGCAAGTGGAAGGTCACCTCAGAAGGTTCCAGAACCCCAGCCTACATGGTCTGCTGCCACCGCCACCCCCACCCCCAACTAAAAGGGACAGCAGCCCACCATAGTACTTACACGTGTCTGGCTTGTGGCAGTTGTGTCCTTGACGGAAGTACTGGGGGTTCTCAATGACTGGAATGCGAGTCATGCCGATGACCACCGTGTCAGGCCCAGCATCCAATGAGGAAGGTGTGGTGATGCCATGATTGATGTGATGCAGTGGGCTGGCAGAGTCCTCCTCACCACTGATGACAGCCACAGGACCTGTACAGACCATGAGAGACACAGAGCTCTGGTGAGATTGCATCTGATCAATACCAGCTCTGCCTGAAGGTCCTTCAGAGCTGAGTGTGTTAGATAAGTATCACCCAAATCCTCTCAATTCTGAATTCAGACAAGTCCATCCAAATTCTTTCTTGAGAAATATACACCCCCGACCATAGAAATAGTTGCAAAGTAAAAGTGAATACTGAAATAACCATGACAGCTATTATTTTCATTTCCTCCCAAATTCAAATTAGTTCGAAATAAAACTAATGTTTCTTGTTTATGTAGCAATAAAGAGATTTAAAATAGAACACAGCAGCAGCTGTTGCTTCTTGTTCCTCCACTAGTTGGAGCATTAAAAACTACTAATATTAAAGAGCTGTGGAGATGACTTAGTTGGTGCCTGTCATCCCACTGCTGGGGAGACAGAGACAGGAGGACAACTAGGGTTTGCTACCCAACCAGAGAGTTCCAGGTCCAGCGACAGACCATGTCTACAGAAATAATGTCGAAAACAAGTGAGGAAGACACCCAGTGTCCACCTCTGACCTTCATATCTCTCTCTCTCTCTCTCTCTCTCTCTCTCTCTCACACACACACACACACACACACACACCTATTAGTCCTGTGTTTCACCCCAGAGGTTCTGATTCAGTGAGTCTCGGGTACCGCCTAGGCAAAGGATTATAAACGCTCTCCATGAGCATCCATGTACAGCCATGACCCAGAACCTCTGATTACAGGATTGGAGGTCCAGCAACCTTCAACATGGCCACCAGGTCTCCAGAGGGGTAGGATGTGGTTCCCATTGGACTCTGACTCAACCAATCCTCTCTTACCCACAGTGTAGCCCTGGGTGCAACCCGAACCAGGCTTCACAAGTCATTAGGCTATATATCACTGTTAGCCTGGTGGAGCTGGGCCAGCTGTCCTAGTCGTGAAAGATCCTCTTTGCCCCAATGTCCACTAAGCCCACCATGTGAGTTTTCACCAATTCCATCTCCCTCATTCTCTAACTCAAAGAAGAAATCAAATGTGTAAGGTGACTCAAAAGCACGAGTTGACAGAGATAACTCTTCAGTCTTAGCTGAACAATGATTTTGTTTTGTTTGGTGGTGTGATTCTTCCATACAAACAAATAAAACTCCTGTAAAGGGAATTAGCTGTGACTGTTTGTGGCTTCATACAACTGGCATTTTTAAATGGTTGGTTTGCTAGACACAGGGTCCCCAGACAAAGTGCCTGCTGTGATTTGGTCTTGCAGCTTGAACAATATTTCCACTGCAAAAATCCATTACATCTTACTGAAGTTTATGGAAGGACTATTTCCCAACAAACAGCGAGGTGAAGTGCCAATGAGGCAGAACTAAATGGAAGACTGGTAAATGCAAACTGAGGACTCTGAATTTCACTCTGTCAGCAGAGGCAGGCTTATTCCAGCTCATGACAAATAGCTGATGCTGTTTGGAGACCCTGTGCAAAAGTAGCAATAAGTGGTTGCCCAAATGCCCACAGTTATCACCTGTCTTACAAAAAAGCCCTGTCATGAAAATACTTTCCTCAGAAACTTTGAAAAACTTCATGGTGACTTCCAGGGAAACAGGGAACACTAAGCCCTGATATTTACCTCCCGTCACAACCACCACTAAAGTTCAAAAGGACTGAAGAAATGTTAGTGTACAAAGAGAAAGGAGATTAAAGGAAATAAGACATTTCAATATTGTGGAAGGTAGAAAACAAGTTAATGGAAGACAGTAACTCAGAGAGCAAAGCAAAGGTTCACCAGGGATATGTGGCCTGCAGGGGACAGAGCAGCTGGGAGTCTTATATTCTGAGGAGGCTCACAGCATGAAGGGATACAGTATCCAGGAAGTCTGGAGTGAGGACTGTGCCTGAACAAGGCACCTGCGGCCACAACCTTACCACTGCCCCACAACGCTAGCAATTTACCCCAGAGATATTGACTCAGGGGAGGGCTGCAGTGAAGCTTGAAGCTGAGCCCTTCCTTCCTGCTTCTAGAACAACACAAATTGTGCACAACCTGCCTATCACTCCCTCATACCCTGATACCACACCAGCACTACAGGACATTAGAAGATGGTTCCATGGAGAAACTATGAACAAAGATCTCTAGATGTTGACATTTTGGAGAGTTTTCTGATGAAAATCCACCCAGGAATTATGTCACAATCAAGCCTGCCAGTCAACATGACTATCCCCGTGCACACAAGGCAGAATTTTTCCAGTTTTCCAGTGCCCAGTTCCTAAACATAAAGAGACGGTGTGGGGTGCAGGTCTACCAGATAGTGCAGCAAATTTCTGCATGGAAGAGAGAGAACAGGATAAGTAATCAGGGACTGGAGAAACAGGCAGTGCAGGTCCAGAAGGCTCAGAAAACAGTCACAAGGCCAATACTCTCAAAAGGTAAATAAGACATCATATATAAAAAACAAAGTGATACTGATGATCTTAACAATTAAAAGGTAGGAAAGGGCCTCTGAGAATAAGGATCATCAATTCTTTAAAGCCAAAGAAGAGCAAAGATGAAGTCAAAAACTCTTCCAAAAATGAAAAAAGAAAGAGGTGAAAATAAGGAATAAGGCCAGCCGTGGTGGCACATACCAGCCTGGTCTGCACAGTGAGTTCCAAGGAAGCTGGGGGCTTCAGGAATAAATAAAGGTAAATTTCCATACCAAAATGAACAAAAAACAGATTAAAAGGCGTTTCAAGGATGAGGGAAGAGAATCTGAGTAGAAAAGATGAAAGATTAAGTAAAACCCTATGGAAAGTTTCTCTCCAATTATCTACCTAATTCCTAGTTCAACTATGCATACCCAGATCCCCACCCCACCCCATGTCACATACACACAAACATATATGAATGTCCCAAATCACAAAATTCTAGAATAATGGGGATAAGGAGAAGACACTCAGAGCTTGAAGACAGAGGGATAGATAGCATTTACAAGAACAGAGGTAATCAGTAATGCTATCAGATGAGTGATTCTACTAGATGGCTGACAGGAACATCTCAGAAAAGCAATAGGATTCTCCAGAACATTACTGTTTGTGTTGGTGCTGAGCAAATGCTTCAAAATTCTGACAATTTTTCAACATGGAATTGTACATACATGAGAGAGAGAGAGAGAGACAGAGAGAGACAGAGAGAGATCATAAGGACAAAAGGCAAAAAGGTATTTGCCAATGTGCAAAAATTGACCTCACTGTCCTCTTTCCTGGGAAGATCAGAAGGAAGAACTCACTCTGTCAATACAAGGGGGATGACAAGGAAAGAAAAGTGGGGCAGCCATCTCAGGCCACAGGGCCATAGGATCGGGGGACAGGCTGAGGAAACAGTTATGAAGGCAAGACTCTTACCCAAGCAGCTCTACTCACTCCAAGGCCCACACAAATTAACTGCAAGTAGAAGCTACCAGAATTACCAGCCAAAGAAGCAAAGAACAGCACCCAATTTCCCTCTTGCCATCTCTTTCTTTTTCAACATTATGGAATATGGGTTGATATGATGATCTGGAGACATATGTATAATAGGAAGAAGTTAAGGGAAGACACAACACTGGGATTTCCACCTTTGTGAAAGGCATTTTCTTCAACCTGTTCCTTAAAATTCATGAACCCTGAGGGGTCAATGAAATTTTCCAAAAAGCCTAGTTCTTAAGATGGTCTCCCCCCTTTTTTTCATCATTCTAGATTTTTAATCTATTAAGGTAACAGTTGTGAGGAAAAGGATCCCCGCAACCCCCATCCCTGGCCATGGGCTCCCAAAGCTTGGGAAGGAAGGGATTACCCAGGAAGACTTCACAGAAACAAAAGAGCAAATCCAGAAGACAGAACCCTGATCAGCTCTAACTCCAACTGTGGGCACTAGAAGGGAAGATTTCTGAAGTTCAGGAGAATTATACACTGAAGACAGATATGACAAAGAATGAACACAGGCCATGGTGCTTGAAAATGAGGAGTGGCCTTAAGTTTAGTTCACAGAAGAGCAGAGGAAAGAGTTAAGTTCTGGTGAGTTAGGTGAGT
>NW_008355474.1:3190123-3216853 GCF_000622305.1 Nannospalax galili | reverse complement strand
TTTTTTTTTTTTTTTTTTTTTTTTTTTTTTTTTTGCAGATCACTGAGTGCTTCATAAGTATCAGGCTCTGCCAGTGTAGTTCCTTAGAACACCTACAGCTATTACTAGCCCATTTTAAAGATGGGGGCATGAAGGCACAGAACAATGACTTGCTCCAAAACACAACTCTCACAGAGTAGTGACAGGAGACATACTCACAGCCTGGCCCAAGTCTGTGCCCAGAATCACCACCCAACACTGCCATTCTGTTAAATACAGACTGTGGGGAATATGTGTGGTAAAAAGGGCTTTGAAAGGCACTTCCCTTGACCTTTGAGAATTGGAAGAGGAGAAAATCACCTCATTAGACTCATCCAGATAGATTAAAGAACATTTGTCATCTCCTCTTCCCAGCACTGCTGAATGTTCTTATTAAACTATGTCCACACCAGAATAGGGCACTGTACCATCAGACTACTGTCCAGTCTCCAAAGTGCTTTTATTCACCTTCACTCCTCAAGAGCTACATTCCTTAAAATAAAAGCCAATAAACGATACACACACCCATTACTCCAAAGTAATGCGAAAAGAAACTCTTACTATCCCTGCCTGCCTGTAACTGAGACCAACAGACTCTCAACGGAGCTACAGCACCTCAGCAATATAAGACTTCCTTAGAGGGGATTGTTCTGGTGTATAGCATCCCTGGACCAGAGCACACAACGCCAGTCTCAAGTTCATCAATCACTAAGAAATGACCCTATCTGTGGGACATACTCATAACGGAGAAAGCTACATATATGTGGGGACAGAGGCAACAGAGAAATCTCTATACTGCCAACCAATGTCGCTGTGAACCTACAAATCCTCTGAAAGTGAGGACTAATAAAATAAAAATAAATGTTTTTTGAAAGTCAATTTATGTTCTGGGACTGTGTAGTTCAGTGGTAGGGCCTCACCTAACATGTGTAAAGCCCTGTGTTTGACCCTGAACACCACAAACAAAACAAAAAGTCAGTCTCCCAGTCAGGCATGGTGGTGCTTTCCTATGATCCCAGCACTGGGGAGGTCAAGGCAGAAGGGATGAGAGTTCCAAACCAGCCTAGGCTACATAATGAGATCCTATCTCCAAATAAATTTTGAAAGGAGGAGGGGACTGGTGCTGCATCTCAGTGGTAGAGTACCTGCCTAGCACATTTGAGACCCTGGCTTCAAAGGTTAGTACTCCAAAAACTAGGTTCTGCACCCCATGCACACAGATTTATAAACATCCCCAGAATGGGGGAGGACGGGTACTCCAGGTTGGGAAGCCTGGATGGAGGCACCGCATTTCACTCTAGGAACTAATTCCCACTCCATCTCTGACAGCTCTCATGCCATTTCCAAGAAGACACACAGTCCTGTGGTTCATCCAAATAGGAAGTCTTTCTTCTCACCTTAATAAATGAAGTAAAGAATTTATTAAGATGTCCCCAAAGGAACAAGTAATAGGAAGAGGAAAAAAATCCTGGATGCGAAGGGAGCACATCACTGTTCACTTGAAGCTCTCCAGACTAAGATAGGAAAAAGGAACCAAACTTGTTTCTTCTAAGCTCCTAACATGTATGCATGTGTGAACACACACATACACACACACACACACACACACACACACACACAGACTACCCACGACCTGTTAATGGCCACACCTTTGTCACCAATCCATTCGTAATTGTGCAATTACTTCCTTATGCAGTGCTAATATACAGTGGAAGAGAAACATCCTCAGAGCCTTCCTGTTTAGTTTAAGCTTCTAAGTGAGACCCACAAGGGAATACAGGTCTGTTTAGACACATCACATTCTTCTCCAAAAACTGCTGTCATCCCCCCAAACCCCACCCCTTCAGACCTGTTGTGGGTCTTATTCCTCTAGTAGTAAAACTACTGGATTGCTAGGGAAACCTGAGAGCCAACAGGCATCTTGCCCAACAGGATGATCCACACTGTCTTTCCAGAGCCTTTCTCTTCTTCTCCCTTCCCTTCTATAACAGGAAAAACAAGGGTGCAGAACTGGGAATGACTCATATTTGTAAGTGGCTGACTCCACAATGGGATCTGGGTTCCCAGACAAAGAAACCCCGGGAAATAACGTCATTGCAGCTGCATGAGCTGTCACCCAGGCAGGCTGAGCTCCATTCACAGGTGGAGAGCCAGAGCTGCAAGTCACCAGAAGAACCCACAGGTACAGAGCTCTTCTGTAAAAGTCTCTGGTGACTCCAAGGAAACTTTATCTCAGGGTCAATGGCGCAAAAGGAGAGAGGGAGCAGGGTGACTCATATGATGGAGGAAGAAAAGCAGCAACCTCACAGTTTCCCTGGAGTATTTTTCACACAGCAGAGCACAGTGTGAATATATATGCCCATATAGAGAGTTAAGACACCTGACCCAATGCATCTAAGGATAGACTGCCAAATATCTGCAAGCTTGGACCCACCTCTGAAAGACAACTTTGGGCTGTCATGCCCAATGTTTAAAGCCGAATTATGAAAGAGAAAAGCCAGAATCTACCCACTTCTATGCTCCTTCCTTTATTCTTACAAGTCTTCCCAAAGAGGCAAGTCCATCTCCCCACTGAAGGCTCTTTTAGGAGTTCTGGTCATGGTAGCAGCTGTTCACCAAATATTTCCAGATTCCATTTTCTCTGCATACCCAGAAGGCAAGAAATACCCTCATTTGATTCTTTGGGATGAAGCAAGCAGAAGTGAAGGTGCATCACGTCCACACAGAAACTTTAGGATCTGGTATATCACATTCCCTTTCCCTGTGTTGGCACTTGCAGAGATCCTGCTGAGCTCCTGAGCGAGGGCAGCACAGAGTAGCAGACCCCAGTCAATATGCTAGGAGATGCAGTTTTGCTGTTTTAAGTCTGAGCAGGGTGGAGGTCCTATCCAGTCTCCACATTTAACATGTTCTTTGAATCTGTTCATTTAGGTAGATAACATGCACTTTAACACCAAGAAACTTCTACAAGAGCTGGAAAGATGGTTCAGTGAGTAAAGTGCTTGCTCTGGAATCATGGAGACCTAAGTTTGGATCCCTGAAACCCACATAAAAAGCCCCACACAACAGCATGGGCCTGTAATCAGAGGTGGGAGGTGGAGACAGGAGGATCCTGGGGAATGGCTGGCCAGCCAGTCTAGCCAATCAGTGATCCTCATGTTGAGCGAATGATCCTGTCTCAAAACATAAGGTAGTAAATGACAGAAGACACACGAGGTCCACCACTACACACAGAGACACCAGAGAGAGACTGAGACAGAGAGAGACAGAGACAGAAAGAGGCAGAGAGGCAGAGAGACAAAGACATGTGCACTTGCATAGACACACGCACACACACACACACGCACACACACACACACACGCACACACACACACACACACACACGCACACACACACACGCACACACACACACGCACACACACACACGCACACACACACACGCACACACACACACGCACACACACACACGCACACACACACACGCACACACACACACGCACACACACACAGAGGCTTGGGAACACTGAGATGTGTTCCTTCTTATTTATGCCACCCATGTTAACTTTGAAGCTGAGTCCTGACCTTCACTGCTTTTCAGTGACAACACTCCTCTCTTGATAAGAGACCCAGCCCACAGCAGTTGTGCTTTCTGAGTATCCCGGAGAGAACAGAACAATAAACAAAACCTGCCCCACACCACCCCAAAGATACTGTAGTGAATTGTGCTGGGTTGTGGAAATGGGAGTCAATTTGCAAACAAAAAGCAGTCATTTGGGCTAGAAAGTTGGCTCAGCTGGTAAAGTGCTTGCCACACAAACATGAGGACCTGAATCTGGGCTCAGTGGTCCAAGGGGCTGTAGAGACAGATGGAACCTCAAGGCTCTCTGGCCTGTCAGCCTAGATGAATTGGTGAGCTTCAGGTTCAGTGGAAAAACTGTGCCCCATACAAATAGAGTGGAGGGTGATCAAGAAGATACCTACTCCTGACCTCTGGCCTCCACACACACATGCACACACACACGCACACACACACACATGCACACACACACGCACGCACACACACATGCACACACACACACGCACACACACACACACACACGCACACACACGCACACACACACACACACACACACACAAGTAGTGTCTCATTCAAAAGATGAGGATGCCAGTTCTCAATGATAGAATTCCTACTTTTCACGTTCTGCAGGAAGCAGAGCTTTTGTTTCCAGCTCCACCCAGAGTCAGACCATGACCACCTAGACACAACTTGGGAAGCAAACGAAAACAAGCCTGGATGGGCCTCAGGCTTTTTTAATGTGTCAGAATGAAGCAAACAAGCCAATCTTTGGATTAAGAAAATGAGTTTTTAAAAACCCTCAGCCTTTTCCTATTGATAAAAATCAAACATTGACACATCCCTGGTGGGCCAGAGTTCCACATCAACAAATCTGGGAGCAGGAACTCATAAAAGGGAATAAGTGAACGCGTAACACAATTAAAACTCCAGCCATGCTCAGAGAGGGATTCCATTTACTGTCTCATACAAAGAGCCTGGTCCTCAGAGGCAAACAAAAGAAAATCAATTCCTTAATTTTTATTGGCAGATGTAGGACAGAGGCCAAGTGAACATAGGCTGTGCCCAAGAGCCTTCCTGGGGACAAGACACTCCTTCAGTTCCTGGACCAGATCCACGAGGTCTGCCCTCCTCTTCTACCAGCATCCAGACAGACATTGCCCACAATGACCTCAGGGGTACGTGGGCCCTGCAGGCTGCCGAGCAAGGCATGCCCTCTTCATTGCTCATACCCTCTCCCAGAAGCATTTCCCAAAAGATAAGCTTTATTCTCTGGTTCCAATTCCCTCCCAGCTCTTACAGGAACAAAATGCATTGTTCATGCCTCATAGCATTCAGAGCTTGGAGATATCACTTGGTGATTGAAAATGATGCTGCTGCTGATCAACCAGCCTGTGAACTTGCTTAAGGAAGGGGAAGGCAGACCCCATACTCTGAATACTTGGCTTTCCTTATCTCACTCAATCATTGCAAGAAACCCGGGGGGTTGATCCTCTTATCCCCTGTGATACAGCTGAGGAAATTGAAGCTCAAGATTTTATAATTTGCCCAAGGTCACTCAGTTAATAAACAGCAGATACACCATGTCTATCTGCCTTCCAGGTCTGGATTTATTCCACTGTGCTGTCAAGCACAGTGTCAAGCCCCAGCATTCTGTTTATAACAATGGGACAATCACGATGGGTCAGTTACTGTGTCTTTCCCAGCTGTAATGTGTGTGTGCATATGTGTGTGTGTGTGTGTGTGTGTGTGTGTGTTGCTCATGTTAGGGATGCTAGGGATGGAGCCCAAGGCCTTGTGCATGCTAAGTGAGCACTCATGAGCACTCTACTATTGAGCCAAACCTGCAGCTCCCAGCTCCAATCTTCTTCACTGGGCTCAGATTCATTCATAGAGAAACTGGCCTCATTCAGGAGAGAATTCATGACATTTTCCCAAGGAACTTTAGACCCACAAACTATGGCATGAGGCTGTAGCTGTCAGAAGCAACAGGAAATTCACTGGCACAGGAATGGCCAGGAGCAGGGAGTCCAGAATGTGGGAAATGCTTTCTGCCTAGAGGGAAGGCAAACATCAGTCTTGTCCAAGGACTCTGTGTGCAGATGTTTCAGAACATTCCAGGCATCAACAGGAAGTAAATAATTACCTTCTGATTGCATATCTAAGATGATTGGAACCCAAAATGTTGGCATTCTTTGTCCAAGGACCCATAGAGTTCCTACACCAAGTCTGAACATTCATTAATTCAGCTCTAGCCACTGTTCTACAGTTACTACACATGTTAAAATTTCAGCAAGCAGGCTGGGGAGATGGCTCACTGATTAGGTGCTTGCTGAGCACGGTTGAAACCAGATTTTGGATCCCTAGCACCCACATAAATGCTAGATAGGTATGGTAGCCAGCTTGTAATTACAATACTCAGAAGATAGAGACAGGCTGTCTAGAACAAGCTGGCCAACTAAACAAGCAATATCAGCAAACTCTGGGTACAGCTGAGATACCATGCCTCAATTAATAACGTGGAGAGAGATCAAGGATGGCTCCCACCATCAGCTTTGGACCCCCATATGCATACACACATGTTCACACATACAAACATGCATGCACACATGCATGTAAGATATCACACACAGATACCTGAAAAAAAATCCACAAGCCAATATTATGCCAAAAATGGAGTATTATCTCCCCTAAGAATTTAGCCATAGCTCCCCCACTCCCTGCAACTTGTGGACTTTGGGGAAGTAGACAGAAACAGCACCCGAGTTCACACTATAGTAGGTGCAGCCAGGTTGAATCACTGTCACTCCCACACCCTTCACCCACTGAATCATGCCAGTTTTTGCACTAACTAAATTGTACAGTATTATCAAAGAGAATGAGAGCTTCAGTTCCTACAAGCTGAGCCCAGATTTCTCTGATTTTCCTCATCTACAAGTAGAAATGCTAATATCTGAAACCCCACTGGCTGACCCTGGATGGTTTCAGCAGGAACTTCTTTTAAATTAAAGTGAGGCTTGGTGAGTCAAAAGAGAGAGAGAGACAATTGAGACTGAAGAGAAGAGAACTCTTTTCAGGAGGCACTAGGAACCTCACAGTCATTGCTGATAGATGGGGTTTCCCAATGAGAAGATCACCCACAAGTTGTCTGGGCCCCACACATAGCCAGAGCATATCTAGCCAACCTTTCACAGTACTCCTGAGCACATGTGGAGCCATGCCCTAACATACAGACACCTATAGAAAATCCAATTTCTTTCTCTAGAGAAATGGCCTTCAAAACTCTTGTAACAAACCAAAGTAACAATAGTAGGTGCTTACTGAACATTCAGAGACTCCAGGCACTATTATAGACTTTTTGTATCTGTGACCTCATACAGTGTTCACAGTGACTCAGCAATGTGGGTCCTGTAAATAGAATCAAAGAAATTAAATAAACTGTCCAAGGTCAAATGGCTAGTAGGTGGAAGTTTCATGATTTAAAATGGAGCTCTAAGAATCCAGGGATTATTTTCTTCTATACCTGTCTCAAGTTACACATTCATACACCCTCATTGTGAGGTACACAATGAATACATTCCCCAACTACATGGGCCCTGAATCTAAGATGTTGAAATAAAGCCTAGATTTATTGCTAGGGGAAATCACCAAAGTCCAGTGGATTCTTCCAGCCATCTAGAGATGGGAAATGTGTTTCCAAGCCCTCAGGATTGCAAAAATTCATAGTCAGCTTACCCTGGGCACAGATTATATCACTTCATGTCAGACCAAGAGACATGTTCCCCTATTAGAAAATACATTCTCACTAGGCAGATATATACAAGAGTCCTTAGCAAAATCAAGTCAGGGCAGGGCAGTAAAAGTTCAGAATCACAGTGGTGCACACCTTTAATCCCAGCACTTTGGGAGGCAGAGGTAGGCAGATCTCTGTGAGTTCAAGGCCAGCCTGGTCTACATAGTGAGTTCCAGGACAGCTGGGGTTACATTTATCGTCCTCTTTTTTTTTTTTTTTTTTTTTCAAAAAAAAAAAAAAAAAAAAAAAAAAAAAAAAGTTCAGAATCACAGAACCATTTAGAACGGAGGATCCTATGATTTGATACCCTTAAACATGAGGTAGACAAGCACAGGGAATAGTTCAGCAATCTTGGACTCCACTTGCTTCGGGCAATGCAGACACTCCTCTTCTAACCATGCACTTGGCAACTTAGGACCTTTACCTGTACATGCTATGCACACATGCCAATGACATACCTAGAATCTGTTGGCAACCTGGGACCTCCATGTGTATCAGGATGCATGTGTGCCTACTTGAAACAATGAAGATAAATTACTCTCCATAGAAATCCCTTGATAACATCCTACTTCTACTAAAACATGCCCCGGAACTTATCTTAAAACCAAGGTAAATGTGCTTATCTGGACTGAATTGGTTTTGGGTGCAACTGTGTCCTCTAAGTGAACCTTTAGGGAGAATCTACTATTTATCTCTGCATAATTATATAAGTACATGATTAAAATCAGATGCATCATGGGAAGGGAGATGTATAGAGAGCAAAAGCTTACATAGCCAAGCCTGTCAATCTAAACATAACCACCAGTACCATGCCCTTACCAATAAAACTCCTCCTCCTCTTGAATCCCATAAAAGGAAACCCCAAATAAGGATTAGGGTACTGGAGTATTCTCTTGCTCATGTAGCCCACTGTCACTAACATATTTCTGATCTGTACTATCACTTTGCTTTTGAATAAAGCTTCCTTGATATTTGCAGTTTGTATTCGCATATTTCAATTCCTTGCATAAGATACCAAGAATCTGGATACGGATTTGATCGAAACACCTTATATGCATGTATGAAATTCTCAATAAAGTTTTTGTAAAAGTTAAAAAAAAAAACCTCAAACCTCAACCACTGGTAACAAACCTATAATCTACAGAAAGGGAAATATTCAGATCTATAGACATACTCTTGTTCACAAATTCCTTTACTACCCATGGACTTAATAACTATAGTATCCATAAGACATATTTAAGACAGGGATAATTTTCCCCACTTCACAGGTGAGGAAACTGAGGGGTGACTGTCAAGCTGACTCACCATATAGTCAAGAGAAAGTCAGTCATCTGGCTCCCAGTCCACTGCTCAGAGCTCACATGAAATTTCCTCTAGAGGGTTTGGACAGATGGCTCAATGGTTAAGAGCACCAGATGCTCTTTCACAGGACCTGGATTTGATTCCCAGCACCCCCATGGTAGCTAACAACCATTTGTAACTCCAGTTCTAGGGGATCTGATGTCCTCTCTAACCACTATGGGCATTGCATGACATGGATGCATTTACATATATGCAGGCAATATACTCAGATACATAAAACTAAAAATAATAAATTTACATTTTTTTTCCTTTAGAAAAATAAAGGGTGGCCATGCATCTCAATGCCCCAAAGTAGCATTTCCAGGAGTTACAGGAACTTCCCACCAAGAAAATCTTCATAGAAGTTGTTTGGAGATTTTGTAATTCCATTAATCTACTTCCTAGGATTAGCATTTTAGGAATGATTTATAAACTGCAGGGCACGCATTCATATGACAAGAGAAGCAGAATGAATCTAGACTTAGGGAAGCTGTGCCTCATAAAGTCTGTGCAAGGCCCAAGTCAGTCCTGAATATACAACAAAACTATCCCGCAAGCACAGATTTTGGGGGTAGGATTTCTCAGCAGTCTCTGGACTTAAAAATAAAGAATTGTCTCTTAGTACCCACAGAGCTCAATACCCTAAAAGCATTTCTGAAGTATATGTGGGTACATGAATTGTGCACTCTGTCAATGCACAGTTCAGTACTACCCTTGCAAAGGTGAGACATCACTTTAGGCATTCCTTGGCTGCTCTGAGGCCTCTCATCTGTAGTTCACTGAACCAGGCTCTGGAACCAGATCATCTCAGTCAGCACATATTCTAGAAAAAACTGCCTACCAAAGTTAAATGTCTGCTCCAACCACCTGATAAGTGCAGGTTTCAAGGCTCGGGATAGAATCTACCTCTCTGTATCCATGGCCCAAATAGCCTTATGGACAAGTCTCAGAGCAACTAACTCTATGACATTTAACTTTTAGAAATTATGCCATTAGTCAAGGCTATGATTTTCATCATCAACAGTTTTAGTAAACTATGAACATCTACAGTTAAACTTATCTTGAGATGGAATGATCCTGGGGTCAACACTGGCCCTTCCTCTTGCTAGTCCCAGTTCAAACTCCTCAATCATGGAAGTCTCCATATCATAAATCCCTAAAGATCAAGGACTCTAGCCTGTATATTCTTGGAATTTTTTGAGTCCCTTGTCTAATCCTTTTAATAGAGCAAGAAATTAGAAAACACGCCTTATCCAAGCCATTGAACAATGTCTTAGCAAGACATTGATAAGCATCACCCCCACAAATATATTATTTTCCAAGGACTGCTGTTATCACATACCACATGCTGGGTGGCTTCAAAACAATAGAAACTTGTTTGTTCAGAGTTATGGAGAATGGAAGTCTGAAATAGAGGTGGTATCAGTGGATCCATGCTCCCAGGACACTGGACAGAATCCTCCTTTGACTCCTTCTAATTGTCTGGCAATCATTGGCATGCATGTGGCTTGGAAGTGTAGCACCCCAACTTCTGAGATTCCATGGCTTTCTATTCTCATCTATCCAATGCATCTTTATCTATCTCTTCTCTTTTTATAAAGCCAGTGGTCAAGGCAGATTAAGAAGCCACCCTTCTCCAGTATCACTTTATCTTAATTTCAGCAGTGACTATTTCCAAATAAGGGTCCAGGGGTGGAGACCTCAACTTATCTTCTTAACAGGACACAGTTCAACCCACAGCACCATGTCTCTCATGTGTCTTCCTCTTAGCACCTGGATCTGAGTGGCAATGGCAGAAACATACTAAAGGGAGGAACCTCAGGATCTGGGGAAAATTGGGGATTCACTCTATGTCATTCAACTCCTAGGGACAACTTCCTAGGGACTGTAGCAATATACCTGTCCTAGTTTGTTTCTTCATTGCTATGACAAAATACTCTGACCAATACCAACTTGGGGAGGAAAGGGCTTATTCAGCTTACATTTCCAAGGTCACAGTTCATCAGGGAGCCCAAGGTAGGAACTCAGGGCAGGAATCTAGAGACAGGAGTTGAAACACAGGCCATGGAGGAACACTGTTAACTAGCTTGCTCCCCTGGCCTGTGCTCAACCTGCTTTCTTATACAACACAGGCCCACCTTCCCAGGGGTGGCACCCACAGTGGGCTGGGCCCTCCCACATCACTCAATAATCAAGAAAATTCCCTCATAGACATAGCCACAGTCCAGTCCAACAGAAGAAATTCCCCAATTGAGGTTCCCTCGACCCAGTTGTGTCAAGTTGATACTAAAGCATCCAGTACAATTGACCCTTGTCAACTTGACACACAAACATATCAGTATTAAACCACAGCCTTTCCATTTCTTGTCCCCAACATATGATGTTAACATTAATATCACAACATAAGACAGCATAATCTTAAAAACCCCACAGTCCTCAAAAAAAGCAAACAGTTTAAAGTTCAGTCTCTTTTAAAAGTCTCTTAACTGTGAGCTTCTGTAAAATCCAAAACAAGTACTATCTTAATTCAAAGGGAAGAATTGGGCATACATAAGTAAAACCTAAGTCCAGTAAAGTAGCTCAAGGCTGGACATCTGGGATTCACTCACAATCTTCTGGGCTCCAAAGGATTCTGGCAGCTCTGCCTCTCTGACTGCCATCCACAGCACACACAGCTTGTCTTATAGGCCCAGGCCAGCTCCATTCCACACCTACTGCTGTCGTTGGTGGTCATCCCATGGTCTTGGCATCTCCAAAATGCTGGGGTCTCCCCTGAAACTGAGGCTCGACCATCACCAATGGCCTCTTCTTGCCTCTTGGGGTGCAAAGCCTCAGATTCTCTCCATGACCTCTTCAATCCTGGGGTCTTCACTGCAACTGAAGCTGCACTTTCACCTATGGCCTTTCCTGGGCTCTGAGTGCTAAGCCTCAGCTGCTCTCAGTGACCCCTTCACACTTTCAACACCAGAACCATGCAGGAGACTCTTACACGTTACCAAGTCCTGCTTCCAGCTATGAAGGCTTCTAGAGATGAAGGCTTGGGCCCTCTCTCTGTGTGCTGCCTGAGGAAATACTTCCCAGAAGACTTCACCACAGTGATGCTGGTCTCTTGTTACTTACAGCTGATTTTTCAGCCCCAGCTAACCAGCATCAATTGTCCCAGTAAAGCAAAGGTTTTACTTCAGGTTCTGGTCTCTTCTTAATCACAGCTGGTTCTTCAGCCCCAGCCAACCAGAACCCATAGATTCTCCATTCAAAATATCACATGAACATCCCTGATAATCTCCACTTCCCTTTGAAGCTTCACAAGCCAGGCCTCCATTGTCCACAACTCTTTCAGCATAATGGTTCCAAGTTCCACAGCAACAAACTGAGCACTCAATGGCTTTTCCAGCCCAAAGTTCCAAACGCTTCCATAATCCTCCAACATCAGATCGGTCACAGCAGTACTCTCTGGTACCAATTACTGTTCTAGTTTGTCTCTCCATTGCTGTAACAAATTACTCTGGCCAATACCAATTTGGGGAGGAAAAGGTTTATTCAGCTTACATCTCCCAGGTCACAGTTCATCAGGGAGCCCAAGTTAGGAACTCAGGACAGAAACCTGGAGGCAGGAGCTGGAGCACAGGCCATGAAAGAATGCTGCTTACTGTCTTGCTCTCCTGGCCCATGCTCAACCTGCTTTCTTATACAACAGAAGCCCATCTTCCCAGGGGTGGCACCACCCACAGTGGGCTGGATCCTCCCACATCACTCAACAATTAAGAAAATTTGCCCACAGACATGGCCACAGACTGGTTCAATGGAGGCAATTCCCCAATTGAGGCTCCCTCAACCCAGGTGTGTCAAGTTGACACTAAAGCCATCCAGCATAATGCCCATGTCAGATACTAGAAATATGGTCCAAGATACATACCATGCCTTCCAGACTGGTGCTCTGTGCTCACAAATTATTATGTCATATGCTGAGTCTTGAACTAGAAGCTTAAAGGAATGGAAGAAAACATAAGCCCAGCTCTAAAGAAGATTCAGGTCTATATATAGGACATACCTATAAGCTAAGAGACATAGCACAGATGATGAGAATTGTGTTAGTGCCGCTGTGTATGCACCTAGGGGAGGCAAGAGAGGAAGGCAAGCCAGAGATGGATCCCTAGTCCAGCCTTGAGCTTCATCTGCTTGCACCTTCCTCCTACAACACAGCATCTGAGCCATCCCAGAATCCATGTCTTGCCTCTGCCCACAGATCATATCTCCTCCTTTCCAATGGCTATCACCTTCAAGATACCTTGAACCTTGGCTGCTCTCTCTCCTCCCACACATCTGGACAGGACTTGGATAAGAGCCTCAGCAGCCTCTATTAATCCCTTGGCTCATTCATCCCTTTCACAGACATGCTGTAAAAATGATATAAGCATTTCATTCGAACAGCACTGCAGCAGGAGTGGTGAGGGTACAGAGGGTCGATTGATTGCCAGTGTGCGAAGGTATAAATACAACACCAAAATCAATAGAAACAGCATCATATCAGCTCTGTGATCTCTTCCCTCAGAGGGCATACTTTATATACTGAAGTATCTGCTCCTCTTTACACAGCTGCCCCAGCTCCCCTTCAGGAGTTCCACATGGCCAGTGCCTTGAGTTCTAGGAAGCCTCATTAGTCACTCAGGATGATGCAATCATGTCATGTGTATGTCTACCATCAAACTCTAATAAACGAGCTAGAAACCCATGTGTGCCTGCTCACACATACGTGCTTTTACTATCAGCTCCTTAAACAGGTGTTTACACAGACGTACTGGTATTTTTTTTATACTCTCATCACTTCTTTAACTTTGCCAGATAAATTCTACCATATATATTGTAATATTGTTAAGTATAATATCTTCAAGGATATTGAACTTAATACAATTCTCCCTCTACATGCTTGTAAAATGCATTTCAAGACACATATGGATAACTGAAACTGCAGATAGTATCAAACCATATAGAAGCAGTGCAGTGCCATAAAAGTCGATTTGATCACTGAGATGGTTATGAGTAATGAATGTGTGGGTAATGTATACAGCACAGATAAGTTGGAAAAGAGATGATTCATGTTTTGGGGAAAATATGATGGGAGTGTATGAGACTTCATCACAGTTCTGAGAACAGCATGTAATTTAGAATCTATGAATATCCAGGTATAGTGATGCACACCTGTAGTCCCAGTACTCAGCAGGCTGAGGTAAGAGGATCTCAAGTTGGAGGCCAGCCTGGGTTGCACAATGAGACCCTGTCTCAACAAAAGCTAAGTAAGTAAATACACAAAATACACATATTGCTTCTTTCTAGAATTTTCCATGTAGTGTTTTCCAACTGTAGTTTGAAAGTCATAGGTATGGGGAACTACTATACCTCAAGTGGAGGGGACTAAGGTAGATATAGGGGGATTAGCAGTGAGTCAGGGAAAACTTCAAAGATCTAATCATCTAATCTCAAAATTCATATTCTCCCATTTTCTGGCTTCCTGCAGTCATTTTCATAGCATTACTTTTGCACTGACTTCCAGATCAGGTAGTAGTATCAAACCAGCCAATCCATAAAAACCTCTCACCCTGATGGCATCTCCTCATCAAAACCCTGTTTCCTCATGCATCCATTAACCTAAAGGGCATTCAGGTGAGAGAGCAACCCTGCTGAAAAAGGATTCTGTCTCCAGTCTAGATATGCCTCATTCTTCTAAAAGGAGGGTGACTGTGCATTCTGATTTGCTCAAGGTAGTTAATTATACTTGTTATTTCATGCTTATTATTTATAGGGCTCCCTTCAGTTTGATTAAAAGGTCATTCCAGTCTTATGTGTGGGCGCCAAGGGTGGAGAGAAGATAGTCATGGGTAAGCTCTATTGTTATTTTGAACTGCAGACACAAGGGGGCAGTATCTCAAGAAAGCCTGTGAGCTTCTCTAGGCAACATGCTTCTAGACTAATCTTCTATGCTCTTTTAGTCTTCTTTTCCTAAAGTTTCTTATTGATTTTTTTAAATTTCATACAATATATTTGGGTCATATTTGGACTCCTCTCCTATACCTCTATATCCTTCCCCCATACTAAGGCCCACCCAATTTCATGTACTCTGTGTGTGTGTGTGTGTATGTGTGTGTGTGTGTGTGTGTGTGTGTGTGTGTGTTTAAGGCCTAGCAAGTCAAATTTGACCTTTGTTGTGTATGCATCCACTGGAGCCTGGTTAATCAACCCAGAGTCACAGGCTTAAAGAACATTGACTGTCCTCCTCCAAGCAGCTATCCCTTACTAGTGGTTCCTCAGCTAGCAATTGGGTTTCATACCCACTTCCTCACATTTATGTTGGGATTTTGCCTGATTTGAGCTTACAGGGGATTTTTGCATGCTGTCACCATTACTGTGAGTTCATCTGAGTAACTTCCTGTCTGGAAAACTCTGTTTAATTGTGGTCATTCATCACCTCTGGATTTTACATTTTTTTCTGCCCCATCTTCTACAGTGATTCCTGAGCCCTGAGAGGCAAAAATTTAATGTCAGGGATAAGCACTCTGCAAGCTCTTATTCTCTGCATGTTGGCCAGTTGTGGATCTCTGGGTTAATCACCATCTGCTTCAGAGGAAGCTTCTCTGGTGAAAATTGAGAGATGCATTAATCAGCGGGCATAACCATAAGTCATTAGGATTCAGTTTAATCGTTATCTATTTAGCAGAGTAATAGTAGCAGTCTCTCCCTTATAGTTTGTGACCTGTTTAGCCACAGGTTCCTAGGCCTGATATCATTGTCAGTTACAGGCTCCATCTTGTGAAGTGGATTTTGCATTCAATCAGAAAGTGGTTGGTTACTCCCATAACATCTGTTTCACTAATACACCAGTGGACATGTCTTACTAGATCAGTTGTTGTTGTAACTTCTTATTTACTGCTGGTGGGAGTGCAAACTGGTACTGCCACTATGGAAATCAGTGTGGAGTTTCCTGAAAAAAATAGAAATAGATCTACCACATGATCTTGTCACAGCACTCTTGGATATATATATGATGGACTCTGTATCCTAATACAGAGATATTTGCTCATCTATGTTTATTACTTCTCTATTCACAATAGCCAGGAAATGGAAACAACTAAAATGTCCATCAACTAGAGTATAATTCTTATCTCTAAGGGGAAAAGAAAGTCCTTAAATCATGACTAGGAGCTGTGAAGGAGAAGAAAAGGCAAGAGTAATTAGCATTACAAGTTCCAGACAAGGAAGTAGAAAAATGTCAGAACAGGGCAATTTTTAAATTTTCATATGAGAGTCCACTGGAATTTTTTTGATAAGGGCTCCCAAAAGCATCCCTCTATTGGGTTCCTCCTCATTTTTCTTTTGTCTACCAAGGCTGTACTCTAGAGTGATGGATTCAGGATTTGCTTTCAGGTATTTTGATAGCTGGAGTGGTTAGAATCAGTGTCAGTTCCCTCTCAAAGGTTTCTAGATAGGGGGAGAAAACAAAGTTATCCATCATTTTAGAATAATAGCTGGTTGTCTCCCTTAGCTACAGTTGGGCACTACAGAATTGGAAACCAAGGTTTGAAGTCTTACATCTGAGCAGCACTTTCTGGTTAGGAACAAAATCATCAATGAGAAATAATTGTCTAAATTATTTGGACCAAATGTATGGTCCTGGTGTCTCATTTGGACACGAGAGTGGGCATTTGCCAACCTGGGGCAAGACCGCGGCCCGAGATGTGTGGGTAAAAGTTAATGGAGACTATGGGCGGGCATGGAAACAATCTGGAAAGGCAGGCAGAGCAGCACTGACCTGGGTGCCGAGTGTCAGGTGTCTGTTTCTTTGTAAGTTCCTCCATTCCCCCTCCCTACCCAAGATAGAAAATGAGAAATTCACATAAAAATATGTTATGTGGTTTGTCCGATAGTGCCCTGAGCAAGAGACCCTGAAAAGGGTGAGGGTGAGTCAAACAGAGTGGGAAGGTGCAAATTTAGTGGGGCACTTGACTAGATATATATTTTGTTCCTTAAACTAGTTGTCTAAACTATGACCATAGACATTTTAAGATTATGTGTATATTATTTTTGTCTCATCCTTTATATATAACAAACCTAAACAGACCTTCATCACTTGCTTAGGATTTCTCATTTTTTTCTATTTTGGAAAATATCTCTATTCCCATGTTCTTTTAATTCCAATTGCTTCACTCTGTGTCCCTGTTCAGCATGGAAGAAGCCAGAGCAGTCTGCGTCCCGATTCCCTATTGGCAATTTGGGTAACCTCTTAAGAGGATGGTGTGATAAGAATAGGAGGTAGGAATTGGCTAAACATTTAAGGTAAAAAGACTCCAAAGAAAAGTAGCCAGTTTCTTGGCTAAAAGCTAAAATGTCCTTGGGCCTCTCAGCAACATACTCTGTTCCAAAGGCCAAAAATGTCAAAAGTATTTGGGAGCTTGTATCTAATCCTTAAAAAATTTTAGGGTTACCTCTTCAGAGAGGGGGGAATGTTAGAGTATCCAAAAGCCCCATAAAAATCAATAAATAAATCAAAGAAGAAAAAAATTTTTACAAATGTCAATCAACTGATGAATGGATAATGAAAGTATAGTACATTTATACAATGAAATATTTTTCAGCTCTTAAGAAAAATGAACTTATGAAATTCTCAGGTAAATGGGTGGAACTGAATACAGTCATCCTAAGTGAGATAACCAAGACCCAGAAAGACAAATGTCACATGTTCTCTCTCATAAATGGGTGCTAACTTTGAATCCTTATATGTGTGTGTTTCAACTGGAAAATCCTTAGAGGTCAGGAAACAAGTAGATAGTCATGGGAGGGAATGGAGGCTTCTTGGGAGGGGAGATAGAGACAGAGTGCAGTGATATAAAGGGGGAAAGGGGCATAATGGAGTTAGAAAGTTTAAACGAGGCAGTAAATGGGAAGATAGAGGAGAAGAGGGAGTATGGGGAGGGATACTAACACTAAAGGCCTTTGCAAAAGTCATATGGAAACCTACCACTATAGAAACTCCTTAAAGCATATACAAACACAATATCAAAAGAGATGAAAAAGAGTTACCCTATAAAAGGGTGGCATTGCCCCTACTACATGCCATAGGCTAGCAAAGTAAAAGCCCAATACCAGAGATGGACCCTCTCTTTTGAAGCTGTTGACCAGGGGTCCCAGAGACCCTCAAACAATACTGGCCATTGCCCCTGCTCTGGGTGACCCACCAGAACGTGATGGTAAGATCCTATTGCTGAAGACACTGCATATATAAGTTGTAGAATAAACAAGGAAGAATCAAGCTGGTGCTGACTTCAAAGCCTCATCTCTCCTGACTAGCTTTCATAGTGCTGGAAGATGCTATACATGCTACCAGAAGAGAAAATTAATCATCATCCTTGCCCAGCTATGAATCCCACTGCTCTTTTGAAGCTGACTATGGAGAAGCAAGACATGACTCTTCAGAATATTCATGTAGAACACTGTCCTTCTAAAGCAGTCAATAAATATCACTTGATGATGAGGATGCAGCCATTGATTTTCCATTCCCTCTTCTTCCTATGCTCCATCTCCCTCCCCCTTTCCTCGGGGTACAGGTCAATCAATCTTGGGCCATCTTGATATGCTTGGAAAGCTTAACTGCCATGAAGCTAAACCACTTGTCCTCTGGCTCCAATCTCTTAGAGAAATTAGTGCCAATGGAAGTGTCAGTATCAATTTCATAATGTTATTGGATGAAGGCAAGGCTGGGCCAAGTCCCATATTCCTAACAGGCTATCATGGTGATGAGGATTATGGGTAAGGAGATAGACAGCTCTGACAGCAGAGGCAATGACTCAAGATCAATTAGACTGACAATACTATCTTTAAGCCACATCGCTTAATGCTGACACCAGTATGATCTCTACAGAGATGTGGGATATGGGATGCAGGTTTTCCTGGTGTCTCTAGAGGTAACTGGAGAGCCTGGAGTCTTGCAAAAGCAGCGCTTGTCCCTGCACCTGTCCCAAGAGGATCTGAACAAAGACTTTCAAAGGAACAGAAGGATTTTTGCCCTCCTGGTGAAAAGATGACAACCTTCCTCCCTTTCCTTTTCCTACTTGTTCCTGACTTCTAAAGAAAATGTCAAGATAAAATGTAGACTACATATTTAATTTTAATTCCTTTGCAGAGTCAGGGGAAGGCTTGAGATTATTAAAATGGAAATGAAGATCTTGTAAAAGTCAAACCATCCTAGCAGGAAAAGAGATTTATCACGGAAAGCAAAAGCAACAGATGGATACCACAAGGGTCCTGAGTTCTAATCCAAGTCCTTACCCTAGCAATGCTCTCAGTACAACTACATGCAATAATGAACCAGTCACTTTTATCTCCCCGGGGCTCTGAATGCCTCTTGTAAGGTCAACCATAACCTCACACTAACCTACAACACCGAGGAAATGAAATGTCATTGGTGTCAAGAACAACAGAGGGATTGGAGGAGGATTTTTTGTAAAACCTAGGAGGTAGAAATTGCTTTTATTTCTGTGTTTGGTAGAAGATGCACATAAGCAGCTTGGAGCTGTTGATGCAAGGAATGGTGTGACTGAAGAGAGAACAATGCAAGTTCCGTCTCCCTCATATAGACTCCATGCACGAGGCATGTTCACAATGCTTATGCAGCATGCATGGTCTATTTAAAACCCTGAGCTCCGCAGTTTGTTTTCTCTACTTATGAGTTTATGTTCCCAAGGAAGCAGACATACTTTTGAGCCTGTGAAGTTATAGCCATTTAAGCAGGCTTGCTTTATTATTTTTTAATTGCTTAACAATATTGTTTGTTGGTGTTCTATTAAAAACCCCACTGTGTTTCATAATGGAATTTAAAATTCATGCTATTTTAAAGTGTCCACTTCAGAATACATGGGTATATTTGTGGGGTTAGATAACTCCAATATTAATTGATCTTGACATTGACATAAACAGTTAAGCTAATCAAAAATGATATATGGAAAAGATCAGTATGTAGCAAGCCTTAGTTAGATACTGTCAACTGTGGCCAAGAGGCTGATGTCAATATTATCTGGAACTGCTGACTTCCAAAACATACTCAGCACATTGGCCTAATATGCAAATGTATGAGTCAGGGGATTCCTCCCAAGGTGCCTTTAAATAGCAGTCCTTTAAAGACACTGTAGTGCAGTTCAGAGTATGCTAAGGTCTTTACCAACTGAAAGAGAGATTAGGAACAAAGAAACTTGAAGTATTAGAAATTTCCACTAATCAAAGATGGACCAGAATCAGTGATTAAAAATGCCTGGAACTGCAGGAAAAGTGTATTGGAAAGCATTAGATAATAAGCAGAGTTTGTTGGACACACATACAGTGTGAAGGTTAGTTTTAATTGTCTGTTTGACCCAATTTAGAATCTCCTGGGAAGGAAGCCTCAATGAGGGATTGTTTAGATTAGGTTAGCCTGCAAGTATGATTGCTGGGACTATTATCTTGATAGTGTTGACTGAGGTGGGAAGACCTGCCCACTGTCATTAGTGCCATTAGCTAGGAAGGGGATTCTGAACTTTGGGTCACCGAGATATTTCTAAAACTCATCGCACTGCAATCCTTGAGCTAATAACTGCCATATATTTAAAACGTGGCTTTTAGTAATTCTATGTATCATTCAGTTAAGTAGATTGAGTGGTGTACAACATATATTTACACATAAATAAGCTGGATTTTATTTATGGAAAATCAAGGCATTTGTCTGTGCCTTCTATTTTATCAGTGTATAAAAATTCCAGTTGTTGAGTATGTAGAGGGGCTGAAAATTATCCCCAAACAACTTAAACCATTGTCTCATATAATCCTCACAACTTTGCAATGGTCATTCCCACTTTATAGACAAAGATACAGAAGACAGACCTATCCTGTTAAACTTCCTACCATCCCCCAGCTAATAAATAATTATGCTAGAATTCTAATCCAAGTTCCCTTTCAAAACTCTGTAGCTGTCTGTAAATATACTATCATAACTTTAATTTTTAGAAAATTTAAGAATCAGTATGCAAAGAGAATGTGTTTGAGATTTTCCTTGAGTCTGTTGTGGAATTTCCCTCAATTTAATTCTCTGATTTTATTAAGGCATATTCTTATTTGTGGATTTGTACAATTTAGGTTTAATGCTCAAAGCCCACCAGTATCAAGCTGTCTAACCAATCACATCTTCTACTATTAATTGAGTGAATGTACCTGTTTGTTATTAGACAAATACAGAGTCTACATATCTGTAGCCCATCCCTCAAATGAAACACTTCTCAGGAATACATTATCCCACCACTCCCAGCAGAATTTTTTGAACCTCCTCTCCCAGCCACACCCACAGCCTTATAGGACTTCGGAAGACCAAGTGTCCCTCATCTGTCTATTGTCTCTTTCTATTGATTCTCATTTGCTGCAGGCCAAGAAAGAGATTTAAAAGAGAAAGAGCCTGTTTGGAGTCTATCCTTTTATTCCTCTTAACTGAGAAAAGTCAACTGTGCTTATCACAAGGAGGGTAAAGTGAAGTCACAAGCACGTTTCCATGATTCTATTAATGGCAATGATCTTGGCCAAGTCACTTAACCCCTTTAAGTATTCTTTTCCTCATCTAAAATTAGGCTGAATAATAGTAGCTGCTTCATCAGGTTTTTTTGTTGGGGTTAAATAAAATATTTATGGAAAGCACTTGGTATGGTGTAAGTGCTCAGTAAATAGTTCTAATAAAGAGAAAGAAAATAGCAGTTAGCTAATTGAAGAATTTTGCTGTTAATACTTTTAGCCCACATGAAAATTGTTGATTTAAGGAGAAGCTTCCTACTTAAATACAACCAATAATGATGACATTTTTGTGTCCTAAAGTCATCTGTTCCATGGTAGGGTACAGGAACTAGGTAGTGATGTTCGTCTCTGATCAAAGACTGAGAGTTTAGTGATACAAAATGAGCTCTCTTCTAGGTAGAACCAAGCAGCTTAACCGATACACTGGCCAGCTTTACTTAGCATCCATGAACTTCTACCCAGGCCCTCCTATGCAGGTGTTTAGAAGTAACTCAATAAATGCTACTAATAATGTGAAAGGACAGTAGCTAACTCTGTTAGATATAAATAGTTCTTTAATTTCCATATATAAAGTGCAAATACAAAGCAAATAGTTCCAGCTCAAGAACGGGATAGGAAATATGGAGAAGGACAGAAACACAGAGAAAGTCAGAAAGTATAGAGCAGATCAGGAAATACAGAGCACTTGACCAGGGGGACCCTCAGCCCCTATCACATCCTGGATGAAAGCAAGGGGCAGTATGGTCCAGGGTACCATCTCTCTATCTTTTAATAATATGGTAAAAACAGGATACTGCCGCTCAGAGAGCTAGTTGACTTGCCGAATCACACATAGCTAGAATGGAGAAAGATGCATGGAAACCCATGTCTTAAAAGTCAATTTCTATTTCCAAACTGTGTAATGTCTTCAGCAACAGGGTCTTACCTTCAAGTTCTAGGAGGTAACCAAGGGCAATAGCAATAGCCTATGTTGGTTGGGGAATCTCTTGGACTATTCTTAATAGGATGAAATTCATGCTTGATACTATGAAAACTACCAGTGGCTAAACAGATCATCGACCCTAGAGGAGAAGCTACTATTGCCATTTTCTTAAGCCAATATAATTTCTAATATACTCTAAATATGTATCCTTATACCAACAGGTAAGTTTAGCTCTAACCACTCATTAAAGAAACTTTTTACAGCAGATGGAGACTATTACAAATTTCCACAACTGTTCAAAATGTAGATAATAATTGACTGTGGAGTATTCAGCCCTAACTGACAGATCTACAATGCAGCCTCTAAACCTACGGCTCAGGGAACATTTCAGAAGAGGGGGCAGAAAGATTGTAAGAGCCAGAGAACCAGGATGCCTGCTGCTAGATAGTGTCTTCTGGAAATAACAGGGAAGCTGCACCCATGAAAACTCAACAATATGGTTTCCCAATTAAGATCTGCATAATGACCACAGCAGATGACATGGCATGTGGATGGGGAAAGTTTCACAAAGTCCTCCCTCTAGATAAAGAGTTACAGGCAAACAATGGCTGGTGAGAACGGGAGAATCAGTTTTCTACAAGGTTGAGCTCCCTGATATGTTATCTAATCCCAAGTGCTCAGCCCTAAGCACCTAGAAGTACCACTAAATGGACTCAGTAGGTTGGGTGCATGTACAGGACCATAATAAAGAAGAGGTCATGAAACTGAAAGAGTGGGAGCCATGTGGGAAAAGGGGGTGGATTATATTAATACAGCAATTATGTATGAAATTCTCAAAAAAAGAATTTTGTTTTTTAAGACACGGTCTCACTGTAGCTGCAAATGACCTAGAACTCATTACATAAACTACACTGGCCTCCATCTCACAAAGATCTTGCCTGCCTCTGCCTCTGAGTGCTGGGATAAAAGTTGTGCACACCGATGCCTGATCCAAACATATTTTTTTAAGTCAGTTTTCTAGTCTTTGGGAAAGCATGCTGCAGTTGTTACCCCAACAGGTGAAAGCCCAAGGGTGTCTTTTCAAGAAGCATTCAGACTTTTGCTGTCAGAGCTGTTGGCAGCTGCCACAGCCAAAGTGAGTCTCCACTATAAGCCTTGCATTGTATGACACTGTAAGGTTAAATATGATTATGCTGATTGTAATCACTAGGAATTAATAGATTTATTCTAATAGTGAACTAAAAATGGCTTATGCTAATAAATCAATGTGGAATAAGACAAAAAAGTAAAATAAGAAATCTTTCAATAATAAAACCAAAGTTTAGGTAGGAAGAATACATGTGCAGTAATTTGGGAGCAGATGTGACAGGCCACGAAGGCACAGCAAGGAAAGCACTCACCCATCAGGTTGTCAGACTCCAAGTATTTTAGGAACAAGGAATTGAAAATGAAAAGAGATTTGGGGGCCCAAGAGAGGTAACTATAATAAGTATGAGAGCCTTATTAGTTGTATAACTTTAAGTTGCTTAACTTCTCTGAGTCTTGGTTTCCTTATCTGTAAAGTTGGGATGATAAGTCTACCACTTAAGAGTAGCCATTTGCTTCATTCTGTAAACATTCATTAAGAGTCTGCTGTGTGCTAGCCATGGCTGAGGGGACTAGGGACACAACACTAACAAACAGAGCCCCATTTTGTGGAGTTAACATTCCAAAAGGAGGCAACAGATGGTGGATAACTGAATCAATAAATCCATGTCATGGAGTAATACTATAAAGGCTAGCAGAGCAGCACAGGGGGACAGAGAGTGATGGGGGCTAGTATATGGCGTGGTCATAAGAGCTGCAGGTGCTAACAGATGCAAAGGGTCTTGTCCGCAGTCAGAGCATAGTACCCCACTTAAAAGGCAAGTGGGAGTCCTAGGACCTAATGGAAGGAAGTGTAAAGGTGCAGTGTCTGTAAGAAGACTCCTAGGACTGATAGCTGAACCTTGTAAAGGATATTTGTCAGGAACATGCCTTGAAATCTGCAACCCAAGATGCCTACAATTCACCCTGACTTTAATAAACAAAGCTTATCATTGATCCAACTTCCAACATACAATAAATCCAGAAGGTACGTTGATTAGGGGTAAGACTGTGGCACAGACTCTCCAAGTTCTTCTTTGCTACCTCAAAGACTTATTGCTCTCTATGTGCCTTGTTTCCCTATCTGAATAATGAGAAAAATCACAGCACCCACTAGGTGAGATTCTAAGATTTTTGTGATATTTAACATATTCAGCACACAGAGTACAGGTTAAATAAATTTAACCATCCATGGAGTTATTAAGTGTGGATATCTATATGGATAATTAATCAAGATGAGATATTGTGATTAATGAAATGGGTACAAATTAGAACTTTTACGTCTTTTGTTGATTGGCCATGAGTTCTTGTCCCTGAAACTGGGCACTGCAAAAAGGCTCTTCCTGTTTATCATGTGACCCTACAGGAAGCTTGTAGAAAGGAGGTTCACTTGCTTTTGTGCTGTGCTGCAAATCAAAGGGGAAAACGAGGTTGATCATTCACAGGTGGTGATATCACCTGCCCACCTCCATGACTGATGGAGCACTGAGTCAAGTTCAGTAAGAGTCTGAGGCCTTTCTTTGCAAAAAAAGAAATGGGAATAAGAAAACCTGCCTCATTTGTCTGGACTGCCAGTTAGGCAGACAGTCAAGCCAAAAAATATATTGAATGCCTATTGTGAACAAAGCATTAAATAATAACTTTAATAGCCACTATTTGTGGAGAACTTAATATAAGCTAGATGTGGCATTTTATGTATCTACTGACTCTACTTATGGCCACTTCCTCTGTGAATTCTATTCTGAGTGCTGCTTTCACCTACCCTTTGGCCTAGTCAGAAGGGACTCCTTCCTCTTGGCCTCCAACCCACTGCCTCAACATGCACACCGTCCACCTCATACTGCAGCTGGCGACAGACTCTTAGATAACCTACAAGCTGGAGGCTCCTGGAAAGAAGGGACATGTCATGCAAAATGAGCAGTGCATCAGAGGCAACCAGTATGACTAGAATGAATGGAAACAAAACACAGCACCTCATATTTCAGTCTGGGGTTTCTTCAAAGTACTTGATACATAACATGACGGTGGCAGCCCTGTGGATACCACCTGAATGGTGTCTGAGGATCGACTTCAGCCTGTGTTAAAAGGACATAAAACAACTACTCCCCTGTTTGAAAAATGTGAATGACAATAAAAAGGCAACAACATCTGAGAATCGCCTGCTATGTTTCAAGCAATGCTGTCTTTGCATCTATTTTGCTTCATTTTATCCTCACGATTCCACGAAGTAGGTACTATTAACCTCACAATTCTGCAAGAAGGGAAACTGAGGCTCACAAAGACATATTGCTTGGTCAAGTATGTGGAAATTAACAAACCTGCACTTACAATCCCTCTATGTCTACCCTCAAAACCCAAACAGTTCCCTTTGTTTTACAGTTCAATGAACTGGCAGAAGGTCAGAGGGAGGTCACTTGATCAAGACTGCGGAATATCAGTGAGCTTGGAGGGTGACCATGAGTGCAAATCCCAGGCCCCATGGTAGAGACTCCAGGATTTGGTTTTCTGTAGAGGAGCTCAAAGCTCTTTGCCAACAATCCCTGTGCAGCTTTGTCCACTTCTCCATAGGAAAGAGATTAGAGGAAATCTGTGCCACTTAAAAAATTAAAGGGGGTGGAGTAGACAGATGGGAACATGTGGTGTCTCAGTGACCACATCCAACCAATGCCACTGGAGAATCAATAGCAGTTCTAGAAGGAAAAGCACTGCACAATTTTTTGGACTGGGCTCAAGCCCAAATCCTAATAATGCAATTTTATAAGAACAACCAAATAACAGGCTTCCTGGAAATAGGAAACATATTAATTCAACAACCTTGAAAGCATCACCATCATCACCTTCACCATCACAGGGTCTTCTTACATTTTCCCAGCACTTAGCGATTTGAAGCAATTTGACATTCACTACCTCATTTCCTCCATTTCCCAGCTACCCCCCTACATAGTCAACTAATCTGCTGTCACCTAGTGATGAAGCCAAGAGCCAGTGAATCCAATCAACTAAGATCAGAATTCCATATTTCTGCGGTACCCATCCAGTGCTGAGGGATCCCCTATTCTGATTCCCTGCTGCTGCAAAATAGCCAGGTCAGGAGGGAGGCATTAAAACAGGCTAGCTCCCATTTTCCTCCACCTGACAGCTGGAACAAGGTTAGAATTTAGGTTGCCTTGATAAGGAAAGGAGCACTGGATTGAAATGAACTCATCTTATCTCTCCCATCACCATTAAACTCAGTCAATCATAGTGCAGGAAGCCTGTAACTGGCAAAAAGTGCCCCAGCAGCAGAATGGCAGTGAATAATAGTGGCAACACCTGGGTTCCTACGCCACTGAACCAATGAGTTATGACAAGGGCGGCGAGACACTGTAAATGCAGGCCTT
>NW_008355474.1:3043473-3189684 GCF_000622305.1 Nannospalax galili | reverse complement strand
TGTGTGTGTGTGTGTGTGTGTGTGTGTGTGTGTGTGTGTGTATTTTTGGCTCAGGGACCAAATTTAGAAAATTAAGTACAGTAAATATTCTACCTATAGTTGGCAATTCTTATATAGTTAATTTTCTGCCCTGAGGCCTTCATTCCATTCTGGAACCAATACACTGTTTCAGCTTGACACTCTCATCATGATTTGGAAATGGGAAGAATTCAATTATTGCAAGAACTCAAATAGTCTCCTAGAATTTCAAATATGACAGAGACTGTGTTTACAGCAAGGGTTGTTCATGCATTTTTCTCCTTCCACCAAACCTTGTAATGTTTGTGCATAGTTTGAAAAATCTCCATATTTAAAGACACTCTGGGAAAACCCTTCCATCCCATAACTAGTGTTTTCCTACTACGGTGACACCACAGAGGACAGGGCATTCCCTACCTAATTGCCTTAGGGAAGTTGCTTTTGATATCATTCTCAATGAAGCAATGACTTCTGCCATGTGGATTCAGGGGCAAAAAGAAACGTGTGTGACCAAAGAAAGTCCTTGAGGGACAGTTGGTAGAGGAACAGGAAGCTCCTACTGCCCTTCAGGGAAGGGTAGAGGTACTTCTGATTTACTGTCAAGTTCAGCTTCAAGAGAGCATCTTGAAACACATCTGTCCCTCCCAGCACTGCACTCTGCCCCTGAGTGCTGTGACTAACTCTGATGTGGTCTAGACAGTGCCCAGGCTTGCTCACATAGCAGCTGCTGAGAGAGCTCCAGCACATTCTCAAGCCCCCTTAGAATGATCTGCCACATTTCTCTGGGGGCCAATGATCTCTTCTGTCTCATTCTTCCTCTGCCTCTGAAGCTGTGCTGTTGAGAAGCTTGTTGCTAGTTTGGGGCTGGCACACTGCTGACACCTTGAATCACTGTACATGGAAAGGAAGGGCCAGGGCCAGGCAGCCCAGCAGATGCTCAGACCTCAGAAACCCCAGGGTGGCAAAACTAGCACGTCCTGGGTACACTCTCATAGCCTCTCCAGGCCTGGCAGGTGGAAGGCGACAGCAGATGGCAGGAAGCATGCCTGCGGCCGTGGACTTTGACAGGGTCTGGAGCAAATTTTCAGGGACTCGGGTTACTGGGGCCAAGGGGAGTGTTTTTTTGCATGGCAGGAGAACATGAGGACTGACAGGAGACGATTCTTGGACTCCAATCTCAGTTTATCCCTGTGCTGGCCTAGCAGTCTTTGCAGGGTGTGGAGATTAAACTGCCCCTTCTCTCTCTCTCTTCACCTATCAAATAGTAAGCATATGGTAGCCAAACTCAGAAAGTCATTGTGAGGGTTAAATGAATTAGCATGTGACAAGTGTTAGAAATTTATTAGGTTATTACCATCAGTGGGACCAGATGGCCTTCCTCCAAACATGAAAAGACAGTTAAAGTCTTAGGTCAAACAGTGGCAGTTCTGCCTTTGAGCCTCTCTCCTTTCTGGAAAGACCCTTACCACTGTCATTGTTCTCCCCAAAGTACTGGCCCAAAGCAGTCATAGTGTCTTAGTCCTCCAACCTGCCGCTGCTGGGAACAGAACTCTCCAGCTGACCTAGCAAGTCTGCTGCATCTGCAAACATAGTTCCCTCCAGCTCCTCCATTCTCTTCCCAACTTGACCAAAAGCCACAGGGCTAGAAAAGGTCAAGGAAGAGGCCTGATCAAGAGAGCAAGTTAAGAGCTATGTCTGATGCCAGATATCCCAAGGCCATTGCACATGGCATGATAAGGAAGATGGGTCTAGTTGTCAGGGAGGGTCTACTTGTCAGGGAAGATGCTCCCCTTCATTAGGCTCTGCCTCCACAGATAGAAATACAGGACTTTGGCTGCCTCCCGGTGATATAGATGTTAATCATGAGCAGCAAGCTAATTGCTAAGCTTCAAGATACTGCAGCCCACAGAATGGGTGTTATTTCATCACACATACACACACACACACACACACACACACACACACACACACACACAAAACGCACACACACACACACACACACACACACACACACACACACACACAAAGCCCTCCAATTGAGGCCTTTTATAGGTCCCCTGGAAGAGAAAACATTCCAGAAGCAATGGGTCAGGAGACAATAAAGAGCTCACACCACTGCAAGAATTTGATGAGCACCAAATACCAATGCCATAAACAAGCCCTCTAATAAATTAGAGAGCTATTCATTTAGACAGATTCCACCATCCCTTCAGTGCCAGTTAATCTGTAATTTGGATAGATTATGGGTGGCTCTGCTAGGAGACAAGAGTCCAGAATATGGAATGATTTCATCCCCCAAGCCAGGGATGTCACTTGGCAAGCTTTACGTACATCCTGTGTGTTCATTGTTGCTCTTCTCTGTAACCTACAAACCCCATCACAGGCAAAACCTGGACCAACATATACTACGCTCAACACATACAGTTGTTCTCTCTGCACACCCCACTCTGCACATGGCTCACACACATCCCATTCTATGTGTAATTCCCACAGTGATGTGTGTTCCCTGGGGAGTACTCTAAGGCACTTCAACCAACATGGGCAGAGGAGCACTTGCCCTATTTTCCAGAGCACCACCATGTCCACATTAGGATAGATCCTAACCCAGGATGACCAGCATCCTTATAAGAAAAGTAGATTAGGACACAGATTCACATATAAGGAAAAGATGTCCAGCTATGGCAAAGAAAGAACAAACCTGCCAACCTTGACCTCTAGTCTTCAGGAATATGAAGTATATTTCTGCTTTGGGCCTCCCAGTCTGAGGTGCTGTCTTGGAAGCCCTAGCAATGAATGCACTAAATAATGAGGGAATCAGTGCATGGAGTGTCATACAGCCTTATAAAGGGGGCTTGGCCCATGTCAGCAAATGCCAGTCAGCATCTGAATAAGGCCACTCACTTGCAGGAGTCCTCCTGGCATAGGATACATTGTCACAATGGATACTTAAAAGGCTTGTAGAGCCAGAGACCAGAGTGGTGATACATGCCCATTACCCAGCACTTAGAAGGTTAAGGAAGGAAGATTATAAATTTGAAGCTAGCCTAGGCTATGTCCAAGTTCCAAGCCAACCTGGGCTACTTAGTAAGAGCCTTCCGGACAGACAGACAGACAGACAGACGGGGGGGGTTGAGGTGAGGACTCCACTATGTTATGAAAGGTTTCCTGCTGCTGCTTCTAATTCTATAGCTACCACAGTATATGTGAGCTCAATTCAGCATCCAGAAATGAGTACTCCCAAAGTGTCCAAAAATCATGCATGAATGATCATAATCACAGCAATAAAATCCCTACTGTTTCTGAAATATTAATTGTGCCATACCTGTGCTAAGCCCTTCCAGTTCATTTTCCCACTCATACTCCCAAGGATACTGACTATATAATACTGTCAACAACTAGTATCCTCATACTGGAGTTGAAGAAGCTGAAGCATAGGGAGATTTCTGTAAGTAATGCCCTGACACAAGCCCCTGACTTAATCACCACATGAATTGAAGGTCTTTTCCTATGCACAAGCATTGGTTTATTGGTTTTCTTCTGCATACACCATGGTAGGAGATGCTGGGACGTGCCAGGTTCTTCCTGGCAGGGACATACTCACTTTCAGGTCAAGGGCACAGCCTCACACCCATGCCAAGCTCTCCTTGACCACGGCTACAGGCACATCAGAGATTTCAGTTGTCGGGTGTGAGTGTGCCTTGCCAAGCAGGGAATGAAGGATAAGAACTGGCCTGAGAGTCAGAGACCCTAAACCTAGTCCCAGGCCTGTGTAGCTGATACTGTAAGTACTATCAGCTTCGATTTCTTCATCAGAACAGTAAGGACGTGAACATCAGCCCTGATCACCTTCCACTGTTACACTGGAGTCTGAATAGGAGAAAACGAGGATGAGTCAATTAGCGAATGCCCAGAGTATCTGCCAACACCAGGTTCTAAAAACTGAGGACAGAGTAAGGGGTTCAGTAGCCAGCATCTCTGACCACCCTGAGCTGGTGTGCCAGTGGGTGGCTCAATCTTGTGTGGAGTATGGATGGCAGGTTGGGAAGAATTAGAAGCAAGAAACTCCATTCAAAAGCCAATTCAATCAGCAAGCAAGAAAGAACAAAGACAGAACCCAAGTGAGAGAAATTTTTGCTGAAGAATATTTGCATCTATCTATTGGTATCCTCTTCAAACTTTTTATCCACATTCCAAAATCACCAAAGTAGGGGATTTTCTGTGCCTTGATATCAGACAAAGGTTTCCAATGTTTTTCTTTCATTTCCTTTACAAAACTGTTTTATTTTTGCTTTTTAAAGTAAAGTCATTAAAAGAAAAAAAATAAGATGTTCTTAATTTGCTCATCCACTTCAATTGTTCATGTACCTTTATTGGTTTTGTATTAAAATATTTCTTTTAATATTTCAAAAATAGCCCCATTGTTGAGTGGCCTTCCAACCCAGCATCAGGTAATCTCCTTGCTTGCCAAGAGAGTGAGCTTTTGTCTTTCTTGCACTAATACAAAAGTCAATACATCATTAGAGATGCCTTTAATGGAGATTAACCAAATGAATAAATTTAACTTTACTTGGCCATGGAACTTGTACTTGAAATGAAGAAAGGATGTGGTCAAGTTTGAGCACTCGACAATCAAATTGAGCTCCTGCCAGAACTGCTTCCTTCTCACTGCTGAAGAAACCAGCTACTTGATCTCCAAAAGTCAAAAGTAGCACTAAGCAGACTACTCAGGGGTTGTATATATGTGTATGCATAACAATAACAATTGTTATGATTTTGAGAAGGAATGGGAGGATATGGAAGAGGCTGGAGGTAGGAAAGGGAGGAGTGGAAATAATGTAAATATAGTACTAATGTTTGAAATTCTCAAAAACATTAAAAAAATTTTAAGTAAATAAAGCAATATATTTTCATTTGGATGCAATAGCATAGATCTACAGTTCTAGAGACTCAGGTCTCTGTTTGAAGCCAGCCTGGCCAACATAGATTCCTTGTCTGACAGAAAAAAAGTAAATAAAGATATTATAAAAGCAAAAGAGATACAGAAGGTTGTGATTCTACCCACCAGGCATGGGGGCACTGCTCAGAGCACAGCATATGCAGCCTTCCACAGAGCACAGCATATGCAGCCTTCCAAAACAGCGCCACCATGTGGTGATAAATAGAACCCCCAGAGCCAGAGCTGAAGTCCAAATCCACCACAGAAAAGGCCTTGTTGGAGAGGACTGGCTGAAAACTCTCGCTCTCCCACAAGGGCTAGGGATCACTAAGCCAGTCCTTTACACTTCCTGTTTCTTCATCTGGTGCCTGGCAGGGGGGTGAAACTCGGCCAGAGCGAACATCAGAAAAGCTGGACTGGTTCCAGGGCTTCAAGGCCAAATTCTGGAATCCTCTCTTGGAAAGGCTGTGAAGCCTAAAACTAAAAGACAGGACTATGCTCTTTGAAGACACTCAGAGCTGGGCTTCAGACTCAGCTCCGCCTCTTTCCCATGGTGAGATGTCTATATCTTTTCCGAGTCCCTCATCGTTGTCAAATGGGGGTGATAATAATATAATATAGTCATCCTTCGGTATCTGCAGAGAGTTGAGTTCAAGACCCCCATGTACCAAAATCCACAGATGCTCAGATCCCTAATACAAAACACCATCATGCTTCTTTATAACCTATGCATGCCTTCCTATAGACTTTAAATCATTTCCAGATGACTTTTAATATTCACTCTAATGTAAGTGCTATATAGTGGTTATACTATGTTGTTCAAGGAATAATGAGAAAAAAATATTTGCATGTTCCACATAGATGTAATTTTTTTCTAATATTGTCTATTTGTGGTTGGTTGAATCCACAGATGCAGAAGCAACAGATAGGGAGGGCAGATTGTAGTATCTCCCACAGAGATGTACTGTAAGAATAAAAGTGATCTGCACAGCAGGTATTCTATAAATAGCAGTGTGTCTAGTAAGACACTGATCCTTATCCCATTTTTAGCTAGACATGTCTTCTAGATCTAAAGACTTCATTTCCCAGCTTGCCTTGCAGCTACATATGGCCCCTGACTCTATTTTGGCCAATCAAATATAAACAGAAGTGCTGGGTTACAGCTCCTAGAAAGGTTGTAGTTTGCCCTCCTTCCCCTGGCCTCTAAAGTGTTGGTGTAATGACTGAAGCCCTGGCTACCAACTTGGCCCATGAGGAAAACACAGTGGAGATAACAGAGCCTCAAGACAGAAAGAAATGTTATGATGATAACAAAACCAAAATGAAAATCTTGGGCTGCCTGTGTTCAAACTTCCTTTTCATAAAAGAAGAAAATGTTCATTTTTAAGCCAATTTTATGTGGGTATTTCCAGTTACTTATAGCCCAAATAACTCCATGATCCTTAGTATCATTGACCTGGTTATTATTTTTCAGAAGGGAGAGGAGTCCCTTCCCTTGGTCTACTGAGGGTCAGCACTAAGTTTCTGGCTCCATTTACATTCTAGCATCCTTCCCTGTGCCAAAAGCCCCCATTTCCCTCTAATTCTAGAACCCCAGACACTTAAAGTGAACTCCTTGTTTTTCTTGCTTTCACTACATAGAAGGTGTTTAGGAAGCATGGTGCCTCCCCACCCCCTTGCCAGACACACTTTTAAGGTCTCAATGTTAGTCATCTCCTCGTTTGCTAAGTGTTAAATCAATGCCTGGCATTCCATCATACATTCAGTAGATGCTCCATATGTCAGTGACATTGATGACATCAATGACAACGACAACAACAAGGATAAAGAACAGACAGACAGACAGACAGACAGAACTGCACGGCCTTATTCATGCTTCCCTGCCACCCACTCACACACACCATGGCCAGACACAGCTGTTGGCTTTCTTAACTAGCCTATTCCCACATGCCCCAAGCTTTCAGAGCTTTCCAAATGTCTGGAAAGAGTTTCTTTCACTAATTGACTCTGTATGTCCCTGATGACTCAGCCCAGGTGCCACTTCTCTCAGAAGGCCATTTCAATAGCCCATCTCTCTCCAAGTCCCTCGGCTGGGCTCCCAGAGGCCTGGCTGGAATCTGTGAGACCCTAGCTTGTCCTCCCCTTATAGCTTACCCACCTTCTCTCAGAGACTGAGCCCTTTCACACAGTAAACACGGCCTGGCCACTGGTGGCCCCCAGTCATCATTAGGGCACTTGCATTTTCTCTTGTGGCTACAGTGCCTAGCACAGTATTGGTCTTGCATATGGCAGTATTCAAGAAGTTCATGCTGGCTGAATGGGTGGATGAGAAGTTCCTTGTCCTAGAAGTCCAAATAACTTGCAGCCCAAAAGCAAGCACACACAAGTTTGTTGAAAAGATGAATACCCGCTTGCTTCTGTCTTGGTAGAACAATGTGCCCCCAGCCCAAAAGAAATGCATCCATCTGGAACGTCAAAACATGGTTTTATTTGGAAATAGTGTCTATGTAAATATAGTAAGGATCACAATGATATCCTATTGGGTTAGTTTGGGCCTTAATTTCAATGACAGGCATCCTTATAAGAGACAGAAAAGGTCACAGACACAGAGAAGAAGGTCATATAAAGATAGAGACTTGAGTTCCGAAGTCACAGCTTATGAATGCCTAAAGCCAAAGAGACCAGGGAAGACATTACCTGAGAGTCTTTGGAGAGAGTATAGCCCTGATGTAATTTATTCTGGAATTCTAGCCTCTAGATCTCTAAGAGCATGTTTCCAATGTTATGAGCCACTCAGGTTCTGGTGATGTGCTATGAAAACCCCATAATGTGGTGATGCACTATAAAAACACCAAGAAATAAATACAGTCACTTTGAGATGCTTGAGATGGACCAAGTGATGCTCCAGACAGTCCTTTAGACCATACATCTTCCTCTAGCTCTCAGCTTTACATATATACATATATCATCTCTATATTTTCTAGCCTTTATATCTTCCTTTCAAATGCCAGGAAAGGTACATGAATAGTTCCATTCAATATCCCCACAGCCTCATGTAGTAGGGTCTGTTATCACCTCCATTTGACAGATGAGGAAGCCAAGGCTTATAGAGGCTGAGTAACTTTCTCCATCATGCACAGTTGGGACTCCATCCATATGTATGTAGCTTCTTGTTGTCACAATACCCATTGGGGCTCCTATTCAAATCAAGAAAGGCTGGAAATGCAGAACCCAAAAGCCTGAAAGATGAACCAAGCATAGTTCCAAAGAGGTTCAAGGCTCTCTACTGCTGAGGCCAAGGCCTCCTTCCTGATTATGTATAGTTGCCTCACTTGGAGGCTTAGTACTTCTTCGCCTTATGCACACACAGGAGCTGCACTGAATGTCACTCCCTTGTTCCTCAAGTGTTGAGACAGAAGAACAATAAATGACAATGATAGTTCTATTATTCTCCATATGCACGTATTAGGGCTCCTTAAATGTAAAGCCTGCCTTCATACCACCAAAGCCTGGCATGATCTCAGGCACATACCATAGGCTTCATACTAGGCTTCTGTGCTGAAGGAAGGAACTATGAAAACTAAGTAACTATATCCATCCTTGCTAAGGGTCAAAAATGTCCCTGAATTTCATAGGCACCAACTCAAGTTGCACAGTCATATTTCTCTATGACAGCTAGAAGGAAGAAATCATCTTATCTTCTTGCAGCTGAAAAGTAGCCAACCTTGCCCTGCAGCCTGGTCTCCCCACTTTAGGAGCTATCCTGTGTCCAGTGGATCAGTGCCCTGTGCACCAGTGTGACCATCCATCATTGGGGAGAAAAATAAATCCACGCTAATCATAGCTGCTGGCTCTCTGACAGAAAACTTTCTTTTTAGTCCTGTTTCCAGTTCAGGGAACTTTAAAATTAAAGTCCAGAGTAAGCAAGGTGGAGGCTTGGGAAGCCCATATGGTCTCTGTCCCCAAATCAGGTGGTTTGAGGCTCTGCCTGGTAACCAGATGGCTGCTTAGGGCTGCCTGTTCACTGGGACACCCTCCTTCATGCTTAGAGTGGGGGTGTGTTCCAGACAGCCAGGACTGGGCAGACACCCCAGAATATCACTGCAGCAGAACCTACACCCCTACCAATGCCATCTGGATGCCTGTCCTCTCCATTTTTACTCCCATGAATCCTCTGGGGACGAGTCCAGCTAGAGATTTGATTAGCCAGATTCCTATTGGAAAAGTTCTTGGAACTGTTCCCCATCTTATTTATGGAAATCTGTCTTGCTTAGAAACAGGTCAGGAATTTTAACTCACTAAAAGACATGTACCCCCAACTCTCTATTAAATTCCATCTGAAATTCCCCAATGGAGTAGCTTGGTGCTTTTCTCCAGTGTACCCTTGCCTGGTCTTTGTCATGCCTCATGAATCACATCACCATCATATTTGTCAAACAGAGGGAGAAAGAGAGACCCTGATTTACAGAGGGAAGTCAACTCTGCCAAAATATCCTACTGTCAGGGTTAAGCCCTGGAAAGCACATCTGGGCCTTACAACATTTTGGATAACACCAGAGTAACTAAATCATATGTGGAAGGCAAAACTCGTGACGTAAAAGCAATAACTACCTAGACTTTTTTCTCCCAGGGGAGAGCAAACTGCAGCTTGGCCTTTTAACAGAAAGAATTCTAGCATCAAAGTCCTTGAAAGTGAAGACCGAACTCTTCCTATGATCTAGCCTCTAACCCAACCTGGAATCAGTGCAAAGAAAGACGAGATGCTCAGTGGGAACCTTGGGCATAAAAGAGACAATGATAGCAACTGGGCATCAGAGATGAATGGTCCCTCCGTGATGGCAGACACTGCCCTCCTTTGCCTGGGAAAGGAGAGCACTATACAAAGATGGGGTCACTATTAGGGTTAAAAGGCCACTCTAATGACAGCAAATGTCCTTCTTCATCCATTTCTTCAGAAACCAACTGGAAGTGCACATATAGATGGACATGAAGTTCTGCTGCCCTGGCTCACAGGCCCCTCCTGCCCATTTAATGACATACTGGACCAACAGGAAGGCCTGACCAACAGAACTACAAAGCCACAAATTCCCTTCAAGCCATTTTCTAGACAGATAAGAAAAACAAATACAGAGCCTAGGATAGGGAGAAGCAGCACTCCTGAACAATTGCCTATGCTAAGTCCACTCTCCCTGGCTACCTGTAGGTAGAGTTGGCCAATCTTCTATCTAATCACAGTAGATCATCAAGGATCATCAGGACAGGAGCAGCACTGCCTTGGGATGACTCTTCTCTGTGGTTATGATATGGGGCTTCCATCTCCCAACATATGCCCCCACTCTAGCGCAGGAAGCCTGCTTAGCTGGTTTGTCTACTGGGTTAGTGAACATGTGTACTCCTTTTTCAGTGCTCACAGGACTGAAGACTTGAACTTCCTTAGGGAATAGGCTGCAAGAGCCAGGTCCTCACTCCCCTTTCTAATGACCATCTTTCCTCCTGGGCTTAACTCTGCCTTCCACACCCCTGTGTTAACATAGAACTCACCCCTGCCACATCCCCAAGGTCAGCCTTCATTGCCCCTGCCCTGCTCTTAGCCCAACACTTAGGCCTCACGTATCCGAATCATGCATTCCTCCTAGTATGCTACCAGATGTGTTCTGGGAGTTTGCTGTCTGCCTATATATTTCAGAACTTCACTTGGATCAACTCCACTGAATGAGCATCGTTGAAGGACTTGGTCTCATTCAGGATGGCCCCTCAGATTTGTACAGCCTCCCACACACTGTTTTCATTTCACACCCTCCATATTCTACTATCCACAAAGTCGATATATTTATCCAGAGAACCTCCCTTTGAGCATACTTCCCTACAAAAATTATCTGTGGTTTCCATGTACTTATCTCTGGTATCTATTTAGATAGGATACCTACCATCCCTCCTGGATCTATTTCCATGCCTCTCTCTCTGTCTATAGTATTTATCTCTATTTTAACATGACTGCCTCCTTTTTAAAAAACCTTCAAACTGGGACAGTTCCCAGGGGGATGGGTTTTGCCTGCAGTTAAAAGCACGATGTGATTCTACACGTGCTCAGCAGCTCAATTCATGGTGGGTCAGAGCAGCCGTGCTTGTTCAGCAAAAAAGCACACAGGCTCAGAAAACTGCTGGGGCAGAGAGGATGTGGGAGGGACTTGGAAGCTCTAGAGACCCTGGCTACATGAGTAGCATGTGAAAGAAGAGGGTAAAGTTGAGAAATCTATGGACATGTTATGGATTCAAATCCCACATTTCTCTTATCGAAGTTCTCATTCTCAGTTTGCTGCCCTATAAAATGAAAATCCTGTAAGTCCCTAATTCATAATATGGGGTCAAGATGACATTAAAAAGTGTTTGGCATAAGACTTGACATAGAGCAAGCACTCACCAGTGGAAACTTATGGCTGTTATCCTCACTCTGTTACACATTCTGCAGGCTGTTTTCACTGTCAACATCTTGTAGGCTGTGACTGTCTTAAGTCACGTAAAGACTTACCAATAAGCATTCTTAGCTCAGAAATAGAGTAGATCATAAATGAATGTTTAAGTAATGAATGCTCTGCCTCACTCTTCCTTTAAGTGGTGTGAGACATGGTGGCTACAGAACAAGGGTGAGGTTCAGAAGCGTTTTGAATACCAGAATGAAGCAGATCAACTCTAATCATACAAGTAAGGTACTCAGTCAGGTAGGGTGAGGACAGAGCTCAGCAGCAGAGCATTTGCCTAGCATGCATAAAGCTGTAAGTTTCATCCCTAACACTAAAGAAAAAATAAAAGATATTTAAGTACGAGTTAAAAAGCTAAAGAATGTGGTTTAAAAGGGATGAATAAAGCCTAGAGTGGTTAATGTGGGCCCAACAGGAACTGAATCAAAGGCCTCCCACAAAACAATGGGGATTCTTGGAGATACGGATGCTGAATCTACAGATGGGTCCACTGAACATGGAGGTTCAGGACTGTTCCTGCTTAGCATTTAGGACTGAAGTGAAAAAAAAAATCGAATCATGGAAGATCAGCAGAGCAGAAGCTACTGAAGTGGGCAGACCAAGAAGAGTGAGGGTAAATGAGGGGATAGTATAGGGCTCTAGTGAGGCACCACTGAATGGATGACCACAGGACTGGGATGAATGGAGAAGCAGACAGAGACCAGAGAACAAGGGTGATAGGAAGTCAAGACACTGGAAGAGCAGGAAGAAAGTAGGGAACTCTGGACCATAAAGAAATTCCAAGGTCAGGACAAGCCAAGGCGTAGCTATGAGGATGTAAAGGTCAATGATGAAGAAAGAAAGGGCCAGTGGCTAAGGGAGAGAAGGACTACTGAGGGTCATCAGCATTGCCTCAGATCTCAGAACTTCAGGCCCACTTTCAAGTTTTTCAGCAGAAGTGTAACACTTTAGAGTGACCTTGAAGAAAGACATCTATCACAATGACCTCTGGGCTAGTTCCACTGGCCTTCTCAAATCCAGATGTACCAGAATGTAAGAGGGTATCAGGAGGAGGATGTCTGAGGTCATGGTAGAGCACTCTAAAGACCTGTCATGCTTACTCCAAGTCCTGGTGTTGCTTGAGTCTCTATGAGTCCTATTCAACCAGGTACAAGTTTCCCAAAGGGAAGACCTTAAAAGACACTAAGCAAGCTTACCAGTCTCGGCAGAGAAAAGTGGTGAACTGTTGTGCATGCAAAGCTCTGGGATTTCATAGACATGAAGTGGTGTCAAGGGGAATGAAGAAAGTATGGAGTTCCTTGGAGAAGAATGACAGTACAGATGAGGAGAGGCAGGGATCAGGATGCTGCCACTCAGGATCCAGAGATGGCCAGGCCCGTGCTAACAGGACTAGAGACAGATGGGGCCACAACATGGAGGAAGTTGGCATAGGACAGGCAGGATTTTGCTTCCAAGCTGCCAGATGCCAGTTATAGCTTTCCATCTGCCTCTCTTCATCATCTCCCTTAATATTTTACCATTTTCATGGGATGTATCCAGATACTGTCACTGACCTCAAACCAGGGAGACTAGTTTGGCAAAAAGGCTAGGGATCTTGCCATTCAAGTAGCTTAGAAATGCAAAGTGCCTCTCCTCTACACATTCATACCCAGGAAGCCATGATTCAAAGGTCACTGCTTGGGAGCTTGAGAAACCTAAGAAAAGCTAAGGGTGCCCTAGGAAAACTCTATTCATAACCACAACCACAGAACATGTCAGAACTTTGGCTGCCACCAACCCAGTTTGGAGTTTTTCTGGCTGGTCTCTTCTTCCTTCCTCTCAGTATTCTCTATTGCTACCCTACAGCATAGACCATCAACAGGAGAATGAGACCCTTTTGATGAACTCAACAGAAAACTGGCTTTGGTGGGCAACACTGAGGTACCAGAAGGAGCTCTGCAGCGAGTTAAGTGCCCCCCAGGGTGTAACAATCTTGCATGTCTTGGATCATCTGAGAATCATATACAGTAAGAGTTCTCTCCTTTCCCTTCTAACTTCCAGTTTAAGCCAGAAAGTTCCGGGATGTGGAACCCAGCAAAAGGCACTACAGTAGCCATGGTCACTTTCTGGCCAGCGAGTCCAATTTTAGGACCACAAGTTACCGGGTAAGACAGGCAGAGACATATGACAAGGTCTATGGAGATGGCACATCACCTTTGTACTCTTTAATTTGAGAAATTCCTGCCAGAGGACTCCCTAAATGCGGATGTCCCCAAATTAGCTCTAATATATTCTTTCCATGGTTCTCTCTTCCGTCTGTCATTTGTCCAGCCTTCCTCTTCCTGACACCTTCTCCTTTATCCTACCCTCCCCTATCTCAGTGAAACACAAGCTGATTCTGATTAACTTTTATAGCTCAATACCCACTTGAGGTCTGCAGGGCTGACTTCGAACAAGAGCCCAAGTTAAGGCACAGCAAAATGTTCCTTCTTATTCTGAGTTGGAAGTCAATAAAGGATACCCTTGCAATCTAAGTACCACTTTTAATCGTTACCCAGGAAGAAAAAGCATAACTGAAAGTCAAAGGAAAAGAGGATGAGTTAGCAAGGAAGAGGAGAAGAAAGATCCCTAAACCTCTAGCAGAAAAAAAGAAATACATAAATAAAGATGATTAGGAAAGCGATAAAAGATACAAAAGGAGACATCATCTCGAGGGCAGTATAATTTTTCTCTCTTGCTATACTTTACAATCTGATTAGGGTACAATCCCACTGCGTTCTTCACGTCCTAACTCACCCTCACTCTTTCTCAGCTGCCTCCAGAAGATGGATGGTAGTCTTGTAAGAGGTGGCTCTGATTGAGTCACAGGCCTGATGAGCTGGGGATTGTACATGCCACCCTGCACCTGAGACCCTGTAGCCTCATTTATATCCTAGAGATGAGGCCGGGGACAGGGAATGGTGCGGCTTTCCTTTCCGCTAACTCTGCAGGTAGTGCAATCCTTTCTACCTGGCTCACTTCCTGTTTGAGTGGAAACAAGGAGGCTGTAAGGCCTACTATTTAGAAGCCTCCAACCTGTCCCTTCTGTCTGTGTTTCTCTTCCAGGGGTCTGTCCAGACTGGCCAAACTCAGAAGATCAGGGAGGTAGGTGCACAGGTTGATGTAAACCAATTTCCCCAGGAGGACTGCTTTTATCTCTGAACATTTGCATCAAGGCTTCTGATCAGCAAAGACGCAAAGGCATAATGACAGCACACCTGTGGTGGGTACTGGGCTGACTAATCTTAGGAATGCACTCTTAATCTGAACAGCACACCTACGAGGCAAGGTGTCGTCATCCCCATTTTATAACTTCATGGACAGAAAAAGTAAAGCTGGGAGAGCCTGAATAGCACAGTCCAAGTCACAGTTAGAAAGGGCTGATGCTCCTGAGAAAGCAGATTGGCTGGTTGCTGTGGAGGACCAAGATTGTGCTGCAATCAGGAAGTGGCAAGCAGCAGTCTTGCTCTTCTATTTGCTCTTCTATAAGGCTCCATCGCCTGTGCCCAGCTTCTGAGTCCTGTGCCTCCTGCCCCAGCTCTTTACTCTGCCCTGGCAGAGCTGCCCTGAACAGCCCTGGAAAACTTCCCTTGGCTTCTCACAGACCCTGGTCCACCAGGCCCTCCTCACCAGCTCCTCAAGCTCTCAGGAGGTCCAGACGAAAGTCTCCCCAAAGTGCTCAGCACTGGGCTGGGTTTGGGTTCCTCTGCATCAGGGAAAGTGTAGAACATTGAACCACAGGAGCAATTTACCAGTGAGGAAGCTGGGAAAGTCGCTCTCCTGCCCCTGTACCAGCTGAAGTTGTCATTTCATTTGCTTTCTGTTGCTGGTTTTCATTTTCCTTTTCTTTTTTCTTTTTAACTGCTTTTAGTCATATTTGGGCAAAGTGAGCAAAAGCTCCAGGTTACCTGTAAAACAGTCAATACACAATTTGTTTGGAACACTGGGGGGGAAGTGGTAGTGACAGCATTGAGCACTCGGAAGCCGAAAGACTTGTTGGCTGGCTTTAGGGGAAGGGCTGGTGAGGACTGCCACACTGGGAGGATGCAGTGGGAGGTGGGCAGCCTGGCTGGGGAGAGCAGGGAGCCATAGAAGGACATATGCTGAGTTATGTCTGCTGTTTCCTGGCAGCCTCCCTATGACCCAATCAGGGCAGCACGTGTTTAGTGAACAAAAGAATAAAACATTCACTAAGCACAGTTAGAGTTTAGATGTGAGGCATTCCCCCAAAAGTTTCACATATTGGAAACTTGGTCCCAAGACAGTGTTGCTATCTTTGGAGGTTCTGGAAACTTTAAGGCCTAGAGGGAAGGAGGGGCATTGTGGGAGGGCCTTTGGAGATGTTTGCCCCTGGCCTCATCCTGTCTCTCTATATCTATTTACTGTCCACAGTGGGGTAAAGAAGCTCCTCTGCAATATATGCTCCCATCACCAGGATGTTCTGGGCAAGAACGTGTGGCCAAGCAACCAAGGACTGAGCCCTCTGAAAACATGCACCAAAATAAATCCTCCCTTAAGTTGTTTATGTCAGGTATGTAGACACAGCTATGCAACGGTAACACGAGCACTTGTCATTTTATTTATTCCTCACAACAACCTTGAACACCTTATTTTTCAACTGACGCATGGAGAAGATGAGACTCAAAAAGTTCCATCCAGGGCACAGAGATGTGAGACAGGCTTTAATCTCATATCTGATAGATCCCAAGCTAACACTGAGGTGAAGATACCAGTGTTTCTCAGAATGTGGTCCCTGACCAGCAACAGCAGCATCACCTGAGAAGTATAGGGATAGAAGTCTGGGGCCTGCCCCAGGTTTACTGAATGAAGCTCAGGTGAGAAGCACAAGGGTCAGAGCCTCTCTCCTCCAATACTGAACCACTTGCTTCTGTTATCCAGGAAAAGAGGAGGCTTGGGCAGAGAAAACACTGAGCACTTTCCAATGGGTCATTAACAGATACCCATGACTTAACCAATACAAAATGATGGACTCTTTCCTTAATTAACAAGGTACAGGGATTAACTCTTTCAATTGGTTATCTGTGTGCGAAGGGCAAGTGAGAGCAAAGTGAAAAAGAAAAAAGTAAACTGAAAATAAAAGTTTAGGGGGTGGGTACTTCAAAGGGGACAGAAAGATGCTTTGCATAACAGTAGGGTGGCGTTCATGTGAGATAGAGGAAAGGCATATGCCTTAATGTGTCTAGTTTCCCTTTCTTTCCAGGTATTAGTTGTTCCAAACACAGCCTGGATCCACTATCAGGAAGACATGTGGGCTCAGGAAAATTCACCAAGCGGAAATCTACTGAACAAAAAAGGACACCAGGCCACGGGGCTTGTCATTATCACCGAAGTTAGGAAAATGAGGTCAGTCTCTGATGAACACCACTCACATGCCAAGAAGCATGAAGCAAGTCTTCCACACGATAGAGCTTAGTTATTCAAACACCTCCATATCCCTTTCTATAGAACAGGAAACAAAGGCTCAGAAGGATGTTCCTAGCATCAGAGGGGATGGTTTTCAAGATTCCTGAGGACACCAAAACCCACAGGTGCTCAAGTCCTTCTATAAAATTGTAGGATGTTTGCACAAAGCCTGTGTAATCATCCTGTATACTTTAAGTCATCTCTGGATTACTTATACCTAACACGATGTAAATACTATGCAAGTAGTTTCTATACTGTATTGTTCAGGGATTGATGACAAGGGAAAAGCCTATATATATATTGAAAGTAGATATAATGTTTAAAAAATATTTTTTCCATCTGTAGCTGGTTGAATTCACCAACCATGAAAACCATGATGTGGAAGGCTGACCATATTATTCAAAGTGACACAGCTTGGAAGTAGAAGCAGTGTCCACTCTTGCCTTACTGCTGGAAAGAGCCAAGTGACCTCTGGTTCAGCTCCCACTTAGCACATCTCTGATGATGGAAGTGTTCAAAGCTGTATGTATGATAGGCACTTCCTGTGTGTGACGATTAGCCCTTGAAATGTGAATACTGCTGCTGAGAATCTGAATTTTTAAATTCTAGTCTATCTTAATTGTTAGGTAGCCATGTGGCTGGTGGCCACTGTATTGTGAAGTGTAAATGGAGACCACCGGGGGAGACCCTGTATCTGCTTTCAAGCTAATCTCTGTCCTCTGGATAACTCAGACTATGAGTGACATGGAGAAAGACTTCCAGCCCAGGCCCTGGTCACAGGACAGGGACACAAACACCCATTTCCTGGGTCATCTTCACCAGCATCCTTGCTAATAAATGATGTCACTAATGGCTATACATGACCTGGATCTCCCAGGGCTTGACCAAAGAAAATTTCTATTTCCTTGGTCAGACTACTCAGCCATCAAACTGGAGAAATTTATCTTACCAGGCCAGTTCCCCAGGATTCGAATGTGTAGACCCAGACAGAAAATAAATCTCTCTTTTTAAATTTTTTGAGACAGGGTCACATTATGCAGCCAAGGCTAGTCTAGACTTGGCCTTGAACTCATAATCCTCCTGCCTTTGCCTCTCAAGTGCTAGGATTACAGATGTATACCACACATCTGACCAGAAAGCAAATCTTTGAAATGGTGGTATGATCTTAGGCAAGATCCTTAGTTCTGGCAAGTTATTTTGCCATCCTTAAAACTGAAATAAGGTAGCTCTTTACAAGGCTATTGGAATTAAATGAGATGATGTGAGAAGCAGGGTGCCTTCTACATCTGGCTACATCTACATGGCTCCTTCATGCTTGGCCTGAGCTGAGGCCACCCGAGAGCTTCCAGTGCCATCCACGGAATCAACAACTCTATTCACATAATGCTGGCCCCTGTCCTAGCAACTCCATGACTAGGATGTCCAAAATCAAATTAATTCTGCCTTCAACAGTATGATTGTCAATAAAAAGCTATTATTCAGTCAGTGGATGTTTTAATTACCCAAGTGTCAAGTCCTGTCACTTCCATTAGCAGTGTAATGGTCCTAATAGAATGTGCCCTGAAGGAGCCCCAAGAGAATCCTGAGCCCTGCTCTGTCTCTGAAAGAAGACTTCACCATAGCCAGGTCACACTAACCATGGAAACATTTCCTTCTTATGGGTTCCCCAAAGAATAGTCTCCCTCTCTCTTAAAAGGCATCTCGTGTGCTTCCCAAATTCCCTCTGTTTCAACCAGAATTTCTCATTGATATGCAAGAATGGTATCTATTGGCTGCAGGTAATAAAGTAGAGGTGCTAGCACCATCTTGAGGGCCTAACAAAGTCCCAACCCTGCTACCTGCTGACCAAATTATTCTGCTTTCCTGGGTCTCAGTTTCCTTACTTACAAAATAAGGATGGTCATCTTTATTTTGTATGAAATAATGTAAGCGAAACATTTGGCTTGAAGACCAGCACAGGTTCACCTTCCAGAATGATGTGGACTCTCGTTTGTTGGTGGCCATTGCTATTATTTAGGAACATCACAGAGCACATCTGGGGCCTCTTCCTGACTCCAAAATATGCCTTTCATTCCTTAAAAGCACTCTTTGTGGTCTCTTGATTCAGTGCCTGATTGATCTAACTAGCATTTGCTTGTTGAATGCTTGTCACATGCCAGCAACTGCTCATAGGCTAGAGACGCATTAAGAAAGTAGACAGGGACCTTGTCCTCATACAGCTTAAGGAAGAGAGAAGAATACATGTCAAACGATCATGCATACACCCAAAGAAACAATTTAAATGGTGATAAGAGGTTTTGTACATGGCTCAGTGGGTAAGAGCACTTGCTGTGCAAGAAAGTGGACCTGAGTTAGGATATCAGCACCCACATAAAAAGCTAAGCATGGGCATGAGCTCTTGTAACCACAGCACTTGGGACGAGCAGGGAAGCAGGGGATTGCCAAGCTACCCTAAGGATTCCGTGAGAGACCATCTCACAGGAATAAGGTGGACAGCAATGGAGGAGGACAACTAATCACCCAATGTCTCCCTCTGGCCTCCACACCTGTATGCATGAATATGCACAGCTGCAGCTGCCCATGTACATGTGTATGCACAAACACAACACACAGAGCATGTGACAGGCATTCAACAAGCAAATACTAGTTAGATCAATCAGGCCCCAAGAGAATCCTGAGCCCTGCTCTGTCTCTGAAAGAAGACTTCACCATAGCCAGGTCACACTAACCATGGAAACATTTCCTTCTTATGGGTTCCCCAAAGAATAGTCTCCCTCTCTCTTAAAAGGCATCTCGTGTGCTTCCCAAATTCCCTCTGTTTCAACCAGAATTTCTCATTGATATGCAAGAATGGTATCTATTGGCTGCAGGTAATAAAGTAGAGGTGCTAGCACCATCTTGAGGGCCTAACAAAGTCCCAACCCTGCTACCTGCTGACCAAATTATTCTGCTTTCCTGGGTCTCAGTTTCCTTACTTACAAAATAAGGATGGTCATCTTTATTTTGTATGAAATAATGTAAGCGAAACATTTGGCTTGAAGACCAGCACAGGTTCACCTTCCAGAATGATGTGGACTCTCGTTTGTTGGTGGCCATTGCTATTATTTAGGAACATCACAGAGCACATCTGGGGCCTCTTCCTGACTCCAAAATATGCCTTTCATTCCTTAAAAGCACTCTTTGTGGTCTCTTGATTCAGTGCCTGATTGATCTAACTAGCATTTGCTTGTTGAATGCTTGTCACATGCCAGCAACTGCTCATAGGCTAGAGACGCATTAAGAAAGTAGACAGGGACCTTGTCCTCATACAGCTTAAGGAAGAGAGAAGAATACATGTCAAACGATCATGCATACACCCAAAGAAACAATTTAAATGGTGATAAGAGGTTTTGTACATGGCTCAGTGGGTAAGAGCACTTGCTGTGCAAGAAAGTGGACCTGAGTTAGGATATCAGCACCCACATAAAAAGCTAAGCATGGGCATGAGCTCTTGTAACCACAGCACTTGGGACGAGCAGGGAAGCAGGGGATTGCCAAGCTACCCTAAGGATTCCGTGAGAGACCATCTCACAGGAATAAGGTGGACAGCAATGGAGGAGGACAACTAATCACCCAATGTCTCCCTCTGGCCTCCACACCTGTATGCATGAATATGCACAGCTGCAGCTGCCCATGTACATGTGTATGCACAAACACAACACACAGAGCATGTGACAGGCATTCAACAAGCAAATACTAGTTAGATCAATCAGGCCCCGAATCAAGAGACCACAAAGAGTGCTTTTAAGGAATGAAAGGCATATTTTGGAGTCAGGAAGAGGCCACAGATGTTCTCTCTCTCTCTCTCTCTCTCTCTCTCTCTCTCTCTCTCTCTCTCTCTCTCTCTCCCTCTCAGGAAAGCAATAGAGCATGACAGAGTCTCACAGACAGGTCCTAACAGGAGAAACGGTCCACGTTTCTCCAAGTAGACTTTGAGTCTCTGGAGGACAGAGGACACACATGAAGCTACATCCCAAAATCCAGTAGAGAATCCAGCTAAGATCAAACATTTACTAGAGGTTACTTGAATTCATGAAGTTGGGGGGATACAAATATTTCTGCAACAGTTACTAAACTTGGCCTTGGCTTTGGCCCTCTCTTCCTGGACTTGCTTCCATTCGCTGGGTGTTTGCCCTCCTAGCTATGCTTCTCAGCACCATCTTAGCCCCACCAAATTTTAAATCTGGAGTCACGAACTGCACGCCTTGGAACTGCCTCCCGGAATGCTATCTCTCCTTCAAAGCCCTTTCTCAGCCAACATCTTCCTCTGCACCACCCCAGTCCTGCTTCCCCCACCCTCACCCTCACCATGAAGTCGTCTCTGCTCCTACCAAGAGGAGTTTAAAAATGGAAAGCCACGTGCAAATCAAAACCTTGAGAAAGCTGATGTCTTGGAAAGGTAAGTGCCTCTTCTCCGGAAGGTGGCTTATGCCTGAATTAGTTTGCCTGGCTCCATCAGACTACAAGGCTTCAGGCAGAGAAGGAAGACTGTGCATCTCTCGGTGTACTGAACACAGCAGGGGCACTCAACAAATCATAAACAATGATGGGGATGTGGCAGCAACTGGGAAGACAGAAAAACACTAAAACCTTCCTGCACAGGTTGCAGTTTCAGGACTATGACATGGCCCCACTTACAGCCAGTGCCTCCAGGCAACCGTGGAGGCAACAGCCCTCACTAGACTGTCACATTGCATCAGTGAATTTTATCTCTGGTAGGTTTGTTTCCCAGGCACACAGCACTGAGCAACACTGGCATCAAAGAGACAGTGCACAGCATAGCTGACAGCAGGCAGGGTGGGTGGCATAGACACATACTGTTGGGACATGTCGATGATGACTTATTGGGATACCAAGGGCCTCTGGAGGTACATGGACTCAACCATATTCCCAGAGGCTTGAGAAAGGCATTAAGCAGAGTAGACCCCCTACCTGGGGCTATGCTCTTGATAATAAACAAGTTCAGGAATTCAGCAAAAGCTCAGACCTTTGAGGTGCTATGTTATGGCCTTGACAAAGTGGGCCCATTGACATCTTGGCTTGGTCCTCTTAACATAAGGGCTATGGGAGTATTTACATTCCATTGTAGGTTCTAAGGGAGAGGGTAGAGCAGTGCAGAAAGGCAGTGTACTTGGGGATCTTTACATTAATGGGAGAAGAAGAAACAAAGTCTTATCTGGTAGGTGCTAGGTTGGGAAGAACAAAGCCACAGAAGACCTCTGCCATTATATTCAGCCCACAACAAGCAATGTACATTAGAGCTGTTTTATCTGCCGTACCTCCAACTAGCAACAGCCAGGGGGACTGAAGAAGGAGAAGGATCCCAGGATGCCTCCAGTTCCTTAGAGGTACAAACAGAACCTGGGAGAAACAGCAGCACAGCTCACATCACCCCAAACTGTGCCATTGGAAGTTGCATACTCTCGGTTGACAGATGAAGAGGGTCAACATAAATACACACGTTGGTCAACTGATAGAGGTCAGTTAAGGGCAAGAAAATTGCAAAAGTCTTCAGATGACTTCATCTTGTTTTTAATTAAAGAAATAACACACACTTATTTATTGAGCATGCCATTTGACCCTGAGGTTGCACATTTGTATCAATAATCAAATGCTTTTTTGAAATTAGCAAAAGATAGCCATCAATGAATTATAGATAATGGAGAACTGGGAAGAGTTGGATATGATTGTTTACCAGGCTGAGGAAGGTGGATCGCCAGAAGTCTGAGACCAGCCTGGACCATATAGGAAGCTTCAAGCAAGTCTGGGCTACATAGTGAGACCCTATCTCAAAAGGCAGCAGTGGAGGGACTGAGAAGATGACTCAGTTGTAAAGTGCTTGCAACACAAGCACGAGGACTTGAGTTCAAACCCTCAGCATCCACATAAAATGATGAGCACTGTGACACACATCTCTAGTCCTATCCTTGGGAAGTGGAGACAAGAGGATCCCTGGGGATTGCTGGTCACCCAGGCAAACCAAATCTGTAAGCTCCATATTCAGTGAGTGACCTTGTCTCATAAAATGAGTGGAGAAGGACACTAGACATTGACCTCCAGGCTCCACACACATGCACACGTGCATGTACATACACATAAACACACACCAAAAATATACCCTGAGAACAATCTAAATTTCAAGCAATTAAGTTTGTAAATGGTAAAAGAAAATCACAAAGAAGAAAATAAATGCCACTCCAAAATTTCCATACCCAGAAATAACCATCGTTAAATGGCTAGAGTGTTTTCCATTGTTTGTTTCCATGTACCCATTGAATTTTTTTACATCGGTATAAAATGGGGATCATAGTGAACGCACTGACTTACAGTGTGACTTTTTATGTAGCAGATATTGTAAATATTTCATATGCCATTAAATGTTGTTCTTTGCCATGCTTTAATGGTTTCATGGTGTTTCATTACTTGAATGAATCATGATTTATGTAACAAATTCCCTACTGTTGGGCATTTCAATCACTTCCAATTTTCCATCATTACACTACAGGACCTTGTAAGTGAACTTTTGTGAACATCCCTGATTATTTCCTTAAGGTAAGAGAAATGCCAAAATGTGGACTTGCTGAGTCAAAGTAAATATTCACTCTAAAAGTTTTTGGAAAATAATGTCAAACAGTTTGCCAGGGAAGTTGAACCAATTTACCCTCCTCTGGTAAGGGGACTAAGCACCTCTGCTTTTCTACGTCTAAACCATTATACAATATTGTTTTTACCAATTTACTAGGGGAAAGCAGAATCATATAACTGATTTGATTATTGTTTCTTTGATCTCTACTTAAGCTGAACAAATTTCCACGTGTTTATTAGCAATTTTGCCCTTTTTTAATACTGGCAATTGTCTGTTCCTGCCTTTTGTTTATCTTCATCATGCTAACTTTTTGAGACTTTACTGGCTCCCAAAGGCAATTTACAAGGAAAAGTTATTCCAAAAGCTACCATAAGAGGCCTGAGGAGCAAATATCACTGACAGGAAGTCCCAGTGGGGCTGGTTAAACCATGCAGTGCCTTGGTTCGTCCAACCTCAGGGCCTAAAAATCCCATAGTAGGGAGCAGAGGAGCTGAGTCCAAGAGCCAAACAGACAGAGGGCAGGCCCCAACCTGGTTGTCATCAGCAAGCATGGGGTCTGTGGCCTCAGTATGGCAGAAATTTGGCTTCTCCATTGGAAAAGGAAGGAAAGTGGGCGCACACAGGTGCAAGTGGAAGTGCTGGTCTAGCCAACCAAGTCTAACAATAAAAAGGATTTTTTTTCTCAAGAATTAAAGAGGCAGCGTGCAGCGCTTGAAGTCTTCAACCATCACTGTGCTCAGTTCCCTTGCCTGAGCACAGCATCAAGAGAGGCTGGGATGAATTAGTCAGGAAGGGGATTGAAAAGCAGAGCTGTGCAGAATTCACTGTTAGCACCAACTAGCAAAGGGCAGTTCTCAGGCTGAAAAGGAAACGACTTTCCAAAAGATTATTGAAATCCCCTCCCTTCCCCCCTTGTACAATCATGCCTGGCCTGGCTAACATCAGCCTCCAAATATGGACCCTAGCAATTAGAGAGAACCTCAGGGCCTGGATCCAATGCTGGTACCCAGGCTTGGAAGAACGGTAAGATGGGGTAGGATGAATGAGGAGGGAGCACGCCTCTTAAATAAGCAGCCCAGGATGCATCCCTCTAGCCATCAGGGTCTTAGGACAATGTGGACTTCTGCCAGACATTGTCCAGACCACATTCCTCAACCCCACTAACTGTGTTTCCAAACCACAGCAAGGCCAATTCCACCTCTTTGAGAAGCCTTCCATAGCCTCTGACATGCTTGACCTATTTCAGGAAGCCTGGAGGCTGGTCCTGGACACTCGGATCCTCACATGACTCCAGCATGGCAAGTCCCTCTGAATCAGAAAGGTTGAGAAGGGGAGGGGTGTGTGGGGTTACACCTCTCTCCTGTCAGAGACTCACTGTGTTATCAAAATGGTAAAGACGGGCTGAGGTGGCCTTTCTTTATAAGGTAGTGAGAAATTCCTCAGGCTAGGCAGGCTCACATGCCCACTTGCTCTATGTTAGAGAGTCCTGCAGATCCCCCTCACCAAGGTTGTCTGCATTCTACCTTCCCAATGAGGCTGAAGCTATTCAGTTAGAGCCTACTCGGGTGTCCTCTGGTCTTCAGTGTCCCTCTGTATCGTCAAAGTCCTGCTTTAATGAAGTGCTCTGCTTTCTTTCCAATATGGACCTTTTCTATGTCTTACAGCATTTGGCCTCAGCCTCACCTCTGCACTAACAGTCTCCAGGTGTAACCTTTCAGTTACTGCTCGGTGGTTTGCCTGACTGTGGTATCCCAGTCTTTGAGCAGAGGAGTTATGAAGAGGTGGAAAATTTTTTTTTAAGATTCATTACTTTATTTTTCCTTTTTATTTATGTGTATATGTGTGTGAGCATATGCCATGTGTGTGCAAGTGCCCGAGGAGACCAGAAGAGGGTGGGATGCCCTGGAGCGAGAGTTACAGGTAGTTGTGAGGTGGCTCATGTGGGTGCTGGGAACCTAACTCAAGTCCTCTGGAACAAGTGCTCTGAACCACTGAGCCAACTCTCCAGCTCCAAGGTAGCAATTTCTTTTGCTTTTTAAATAAACAAATTACAATTAAGAGTATCAAGAACTCTGATCTTAAGTGTATGGTTCAAAAAAAACTGTATATATGTGTAGTGTATATTTCTGCATTACTACCACCAGGTAATTCCAGCACTCTCATTCCCCTTTCCCAATCATTGCCTTATTATCCAGTATACAACATTCCTCAACAGAGATCGGTTTTGCTTAGTTTTGTCCTTCACTTAAATGAAATCACATCACATGTGTCTGGCTTTGCTCAGTCAACTTAATATCCATGAGACACTGATTAACTTTGCTGCTGGCAGTAAATACCAAAGAATTTAGTGAGTCCCACTCTACAGCACTGTTTGTACCTTCAAACTATGTTCCAAAGAGACCTATGGGGACTCTTACACAGGAGATGAAGGGACAAAAGGTTTTAGTTAGGGAAGAGCTGTCTACCCCCTGATTTATCTGATGAAGTTTCTATCTGTTTTGGGCAGTGGCTTCCTTCAAAATCCTCTAACCCAAGTATTCTAAGTTACCACAGCAACACAGTTCTAGAAGCTAAACAGGGTCTTTCCAAACATGCTCTTCTATGGTCAAAAATTGGGCAGGAAAGATAAAAGCACAGAGGCCAATACACTTAAGATTGTTTGAAGGATTCACAGTGGGAAAAGTCAATCCTTCTTCCCATGATGCCACCAAGAAGCCTTTCCATCCCTGTCCCACTCCTAAAAGCAAGAATGCTATCCAGGAGATCTAGCTGACCTTTCATCCCACCCTTATAGCCCTCTCCTGCCTGGCTACCACGGGGAGGTATTTGCAACAGCCACATTTGAACATCTAGGTAGCTGTTGCCTGGAAAAGTGAAGACATGTTGAGTCAAGATGGTACAGGCTTTACAGTTAAGGAGTGGACAGCAGTATTCCAAGTGTCAGTGGGGCTCACATCAGTTTCTCGTCCACAGCCAGTAGGTTCAAGGTCTTCATAGAAGTCAGACACTGTTTCCCTTTTGAAGGCACAAGGGATATCTGGGAGGAATAATTCAATTAAGAACAGAAGGACTGGAGGCTAAAGGAACAGAAATCAAACCTAGGGCTTGAAATTCCATCCTTGCCTCTATGCTTTATTATGGAAGGGGGTGGGGAGTGGGCAAGGCTTCTCCAGCCTCTCTATGGTCTCTGAGTCCATCCTAGACCCTGGCAAAGACAGACACATTTTGACAAACACTCTTCCTCTTCATTCTGAAACCCCTGTGGACTGCAAGGGAAATTTAATCCATATGTCTTTGATTCATTTATACTTAACTCATCAGCATGTTGTTTTGTAAGAGCTGTTTCATGTCCAAGTGCCTTTTTTTAAAGCTCTTAAAACCTGAGTTTTTTCTTCGAAACAGGAAATCACACTGTGCCAAGAGAAAAAGAACTTGAGCCCTCAGAGGTTCAAACTGGGTTCAAAGCTCCTGCTTCCCAAGAGACCCCAACCAACATGAAGGACCACCCATGCCCCCGGCACCGTTACACCAGGCTAGAGGATCAAGGTCCTACAAGTAGCCAAAGCTTGACCAGACAAAGCTTGAAAGAAGGGCAGCATTGAGCTATTTCAGGATAAAACTCAACTTTTCACAGCCAGGACAGTGCTGCACAGGGACCAAAGAGAACTTTAGGCTACAGGAGAGAAGGGAACCAGGCCAGGAGCTCTGTTCTGCTCCAGTAAAAGCCATATCTTTGCTTGACTAGAATTGCTTCAAGCCCTTTCCTCTGGAAATGACCCAGGGCCCCTGGTCTGACCTCAGTGGTAGGCTCTGGCAAGGTCTCTAGAACAGTCATGAGTTCAGAAGACCCAAACAAGATGAGTGCAAAGATTAAGGATTTTTCCAAAGCCATTTTCATCTCCAGTTCATCCACTGCCTTGTGCCTCGCTGAATCCTCTCTGCAGCTGCACTGTACCAAGATGTCCTTCTGCCCTCTGACCTCTGTCCTAGGGGAACTGAGGCCATACACGAATAGGTTCCTGTTCTTAAACCAGCTTTCCATGCAGGCGACTTGACAACAGATGCACAACTGACAGGGATACAAGAGCCATGACAGTGACTATTGACAGCCACACCTTCTCTTTGACAAGGAAATATAGAGCAACTGCCTAGGCATGCTCATAACTGAGTGTTCACACACTTTGTACACAATATCCTTATATTTCAAGGACTGACAATTCTTGACTGCCTCCCTAGAGGGAATTCATTTGGGTTAAGCAATTCACCAGGTCAAAAGGGTAGAAAACAAGACAGAGTGGGCACAGCAGCTTTGCCTAACAAAAACCCTATCAACTTCTCCTCCAACTTGGAGAGAAGGGCTTGAGGTCCAGCACCATAGCCATGAGCTTAGAAAGGTGAGGGATGGGCCTTTGGAGGCAGAAATGCCATCAGTCATAACCAGAGAAGCAAAATGCAGTGAGACTGACAACCACTCAGCAATTATCACTCCCTTCTCTGACTCATTTTAGCTAGGTCACTGGCTTTAGGAAATGAAATGCAAGCGATGATAGCTCTAAGCAAAGGTCATCAGGGGAGGTGTGACAAGTTTCTACACGTCTTCTTGCACCAGTATCATCTGCCACATGATGTACATCCTTTCAGCTGGGACTCCAGACTAAGAAACAGAATAGCCTGAACCAAACTCAGCTGAACCTGGCTGCAATGAGCCACAGCCCTCAGAACAAGAAATAAATGCTTCTCAGAAGCAACTGAATCCTTGAAGATCATTGTTACCAAGAATTTTGTAGCAGTGGTTGACTGAGACATGTTACTAGGCAGACTATAAAATGTAGTTGAAGCAACTCTGCCTTCTACTGAAGACCTGCCCCCTGGGCCAGTATTGTCCCATAAAACTAGTTTCTAAACAGTCACATCTTGGAATCTTCTCACCATGGCACTGTTAGTTACTTCATTACATAACCACCTAATGGATAAGCACTGTGCTGGTGTGCAGAAATATAGCGATTAATGAGGACATGACTATGTCCTAAAGACGTGTACAGGTAACAGGGAAGACAGACGAGCAAACTGGTTGATAGTAGACTGTCACATGGATGATGACAATGTCAGAATGAGCCTAAGGAAACCTTCTAACAAGCTAACAAGAACACAAAGTGAATATAGGACTTGGACAAGTGAGCTGGGAAGGACTCTGGGATGGAATTAGTCTAGGATGCCTGAGTTCTAAGCAAGATTTCTCTGTGCAGAGAACTGCCAGAAAAGCATACTGTTAAAAACCCTTGTAGCCCTTGTACAGCATCATGGCTACAACTACCACACACAACCGCTTCCCCTTTGAATTCATCTGACCAAAAAATTTCTTACTGAGGTCCCATGGTGTGCTATGCCTTCCCCATCAATTCAGTAGCCACAAGCTACGTGTGAATTCTGAACTTCATAGGTAGCCAGTCTAAACTAAAATGAGCTGTGATTGTAAAAACACACTAGATTCCAAAGACAATGTGGGAGAAAAGAGATTTTAATTATCTCATTAACTTGTAAAATTGATAGCATGTTGCAGTGGTAATATTTTGGATATACTGAGTTAAATTAAATTCACAATTAGAATTCATTTCTTCTGTTTCTTCTTACATATTTTTTAAAGATGGCTACTAGAAAACTTGACCATGTATGCATGTGGGGCTCTCACTACACTCCTGTCAGGCAGGGCCGTATTGGGCTTTCTACCCATATTTGCTGTTGTGTTAGAATGCCCTAGAGATCTTTTAAAGACTCTAAATCTCAGGCTGCACCATCAGACCAATGAAACCAGAATCTCCAGGGATGGGATCACACATCAGTATTTTCCTGGAGTTGCCCAAATGACTCCAAGCTTTTGTTCTAGCAAGGCAGAGGGAGACATAGCCCTCTCACAGTCTGTCAGTGAGCCAGGCTGAACCTTGGGAAGAGCACAAAGGTGCTGGGTTCCTGAGTGCACATAGCTAACCTCTCACAGCATGACCCACTCCTGGGGTGGAGGTGGGGGTGGGGGTCTGGGTTCCTGAGTGCACATAGCTAACCTCTCACAGCATGACCCACTCCTGGGGTGGAGGTGGGGGTGGGGGTGCTGGGTTCCTGAGTGCACATAGCTAACCTCTCACAGCATGACCCACTCCTTGCCAGTGCAGTTGTGGCATTGACTATCCACACTCTCATCTCTGATCCATGTGAAGCTCCCTGCCTGCTATAGTCACCAGGAGAGCAGCTTTCCAGAGAGTCATGCCAAGCAGAAGGCTGTGGCCTCCCTCTGGGTTCTGCCTTCCCAACTCACTCCAAGGTTCTATACTACTTATTGAGCATCTTCACTCTTAAATGAACCCAATTGGAAATATGCATCCTTGTATTAGGTTACACAGAGGTTTGGGGCAATAGAACACACACACACACACACACACACGAGAGAGAGAGAGAGAGAGAGAGAGAGAGAGAGAGAGAGTCTGAATATTAACTGGGTGTGATGTGAGGACAACTATAACAATGAGCAGCACACAGCAAGCTCCCTAGAGGCCGCGTGAGCACCCCAGGGAGTCATGAAATGCATGTATGAAGTGAGAGGTCACTTCCCTTCCAGAGAATAAACAGGGCTCTGAGGCTGAAGGCCGGGAGGTGTCAGAGCTCAGCCATTTGCTAGGTCTTTCTTCTCACCAGGCTTGAGGAAGAGGTGGGATAGGGGAGGGGCATGGCAGCAATCCAAGAGGGCTCTATTACGGCCTCTTCTTCCTTATATGCTGTCCATACTTGTCCCTCTTGTCCCAGGCACTATACAAAAAGGATGTTTCTGTTGCCGTTTGGCCCCATGAATTGTGAACTTGATCATAGAATACACCCATTTCTAAGTAGGGCCAAGAGGAACCCAGTGGGAGCAAGATGTGGCAGGTGAAATGTAGAGCCATACTGAGGTCACCACGGAGCAATAAGACAGTGAGCAAAAGCTGAAGGAGGCACCACACCCCAACCAAGGGAGCTTCTCAAGCGGGGACAAGCACCCCAGCCCCAGAGCCCAGGGAGTGGACCAGGGCTGCCCAACAACATAGGTCAAAGCCTTAAATCCTCTTCTTTAAATATTTGCAGGTGATCGTGGGTAAGTTGGGTTTTTATACAGCTATTAAAAATTGTCAGTGTTGAGCTGTGAGAACTTGGTCAGATTATGGATCTTTCTGGGCATCAGTATCACCAAATGAAAACAAGTAAAGTAGGTGGGATCTACAGCAGGGATTATGAAGAAAGCCAACAAAATGCTGGGCCAGTGATTGGCTTGGAAATCTCAGAACCTGTGTGTCACAGAGCAACAAGAAAAGTCATTGCTATCATAATGCTATGAGAGAATAACTTAAGACATATGACATGTGTCTGGTCAACTGTCTGTGCCTTCAATCTGCCACAAGACGTGCATGCTTATCCATTCAGCCTGGGCCCCAGAATAAGAAATGAGGAGCAAAAAAGTAAGATGCATTAATGGCATGGCAGCTGGGGACATGGTTCAGTTGGTGAAGTACCTGCATGTAAGCATGAAAACTTGAGTTCGGAGCCCCAGTGCTCACTAAAAGTCAAGTGCAGTGGCATGTGCCCATGATCCCAGTGCTGTGGGGTAGGAGGATAGGGACAGATGACTGCTTACAGCTCATTGACCATCGAGACTAGCCAAATCAATGAGGTCCAGGCTCAGTGAGAGACTCTGACTCAAAAATTAAGGTAGAGGGGGCTGGAGAGATGGCTCAGGGGTTAAGAACACTGGTTGTTCTTGCAGAAGACCCAGGTTCGAATCCGTGGTCATTGCACGACAAAAGTGCACTTACCTGCATGCAGGCAATACACACATACACATAAAATAAAAATAATAATATTTTTTTAAATTAAGGTAGAAAACAACCAAAGAAAAACATTCACTGCAACACATACACACACACACACACACACACACACACACAAGGTAAGAATATCAACAGCCATGCTTCTGGAAGACTTTATGATTGGTTTATTTCAACTTGACATAAACTATAGACATCTGGGAGAAGGGAGGCTCAATTGTGGAATTTCCCTTGTTGGATTGGCCTGTAGGCATGTGTGAGGCATTTTCTTGATTATTAAGTGATGTGGGAGGGCCCAGCCCAATATAGGTGGTGCCACCCCTGGGGACGTGGTCCTGGGTTATATCAGAAAGCAGGTTGAGGCTGGACCTAGTAGTCACACCTTTAACCTCAGCATTCCAGAAGCAGAGTCATGTAGATCTTTGTGAGATTGAGGCTACCCTAGGCTACATAGTGACTTCTAGGCCAGCTGGGGGTATATATTGAGACCCTGTCCCAAAAAGGAAGGAAGGAAAGAAGGGAGGGAAGGAGGGAGGGAGGGAGGCACAGAGAAGGAAGGAAGGAAGGAAGGAAGGAAGGAAGGAAGGAAGGAAGGAAGGAAGGAAGGAAACAGGGTGAGCATGGACCAGAAGAGCAAGCCAATAAGCAGTGTTCCTCTGTGGCTGTGTTTCAGTTCCTGCCTCCAGATTCATTTCCTGAGTTCCTGCTTGACTTCCCTCAAAGACAGACCCTACCTTGGAGTGTAAGATGAAATAAGTTCTTTCCTCCCCACTTTGGTCAGTGTTTCTTGTTTTTGTTTTGTTTTGCATTTTTAATATTTTTGAGTTTCTGTACATTTCATAAACTACATCTCAATAAAACCCCCTCCTTCCTCTCCACCCTTCATGGCCGCCCCCCCATCAGATTTTGGCTATTATGTAATACATGTTAAGTCCTGTCTGGTCAAGCACTTCCTCACCAACAGAGTGTGATACACACAGAAGGACCCAACTGGCTAAATTTTAAAGAATAAGAAGACTGCAGAGTATGTGTCCCTGGATAGGACTCCTATATTAAACCTCACCCACCCACAGCTCAGTGACCAATGTAGAAGAGGGGGTGGAAAGACTATAAGATCCTGGGTTGGTACTTGAACATAAGGAAACAGAGGCATTCAGGCCGCTGGAAACTTGGTCAGTGTTTTATCACAGCAATAGAAGGCTAACTAGGAGACATATAATATTAATATATATGATATTAGGCATATATAGAAATGGAATATATTGTCATAATAATATATAATAAAATAAAAGTAATGTGGTAATAATAGTTATCACTGTTAAGCCTGGGGAGCATGGAAGCCTGCAGACCAGGTGTGGGCTGGGAAATGAACTAACAGCCTAAGCTGCCACCCTTTGCTGAAGGAACCAATGAACATGGTTCCTAATTTGGAAGGCTCTATTGTCAAGGAAAGTGAAGATATTACACAGGGTTCCATCCTGGCTCCCTCATTTTATAGCCGTGTGATTCTAGGTAGTTTGCTCAACTTCTCTGGCCTTCAGTGTTCCCATATGTAAACTGGAGCAAAATATATTATTGTCTCTTAACGGTCATGCTGAATGTCCAATGAGCAAGTTGCATTCTGTGCTGAACAGTTCCTGGCTCAGAGGTGACACAAGAAAGTTTGCTAAGCTATTTCACTTCTAGCAGAGAATCAAAGGAATCTAGGCCAGCATATCACAGAGGTACCTGCACATCCATGTTCACTGTGACATTGTTTACAATAGTCAAGTTATGGAATTAGTCTAGGTGCTCAGCAACAGATGAATGGATGAAAAAAATGTGTTATGATTATGCCCTGGAGTTTTGTTTAGGCATGAAAAGTTAAACTCTGTCATTTGCAAAAAAATGAGTGGAAATGGAGATCATCCTGTTTAGTAAAATAAGCCAATCTCAGAAAGACAAATGCCACATTTTCTCTCATATGCAGAATCTAGATTTAAACTACATATAAGACATAACAGGGACTGAAGAGAGTTAAAAGCACTGGCCGTTCTTGCAGAGGACCTGGGTTCAATTTCCAGCATCCACATGGCAGATAACAACCATCCAGTGACTTGGGTTCCAGGAACTCCGATGCCCTCTTCTGACCTCTGTGAGCATTGCACAACATGGGTGCACTTACATCCATGCAGTACACTAATACACATAAATACACTCATACACATAAAATAAAAAATACCCATCACAGCCATAAATGGGGGGCACCTACTCTTCTGTAAACAAACCCCCACCCTATGCTCTGTCAACAAGCCCAATAAACTCGCTAGGATTTTCAAAAAAAAAAGATAATAATAAAAATAATAAAAATGACAGTAGAAAGGGCCCACCTGTGAAGAGGGAGGGGACCAGCAAGAGTGGGGCAAGGGGAAGGGGAAGTTATAGGGTGAATACAATCAAACACATGGTTCACATGTATGAAAATGTCATAATGAAACTGATTTCGTACAATGACTGTATGCTAATAACTATTTAAAAAGGATGAAGGCTAGCTGATTTCATCTCCACACCATCACTCGATGCCACCAAAGTCGCTGGGGCCCTGGTCATGGGCCAAATGACAGCTAAGCTATCCTTATCTTGATAAAGTGAGGGAGGGTGGGTCTGGAGACCAACATATCTGCACTCAAATCTTACCACATGGTTCCTGGCTACACTCCTGCAGGTAAGTCACTCTCCCTCCTAAGCCCCCACTCTGTTATCTGTAAGGCAATTTAGTATCCAAGGGTCTTAAAACTTCATACTATTTAACCTAGCCACCTCATTTCTAGAAACAAAGCCCAAAGACATAGTGTGAGATATGCATGGAGATGTGTACACAATGGCGCCCATCAGCACATTTTCAAAACAGGGAACCACTGAAATGTCTAACAGGAGATTAATCACATTACAGTGCATTCAGATGATGTAATACTATCCAACCATTAAAAAGCCTGTTGTCAGAGACTTGTTAAAGGCTTCAGGGGAATGCTCATGACATATTACCAAGAGGAAAGGAATGGTTTACAAAACTAGCAGGCTCACCATGAGCCTCGGGGCACTTGGAATGGATTTAATTTGAGAACTCACTCCCCTCTGACAGAAACTGCCTCTTGACTCCATCTCCAACCTTCAGTCCTTGCCCTTCATCAGGCAGCAGTCATCACCCTGCACCCAGAAGGCCTCCCTGTGCCATTCTGGCACCTTGTGTCCCTGTGCAACAGCCAGCATGACTCCCAGGATAAGTCAGTTCTTCTCCTTCCCTTCTGCTATGCTCTCCACGGGCCCCCAGTCCCTCCACAACCAGTGGCTGCCAGTCTTTACTATAACCTAGGAGATCCTACTTGACCTGGCCCCATATAAACTTGCTGTTCTATCTTCTAGAACTCTCTCATATCCTCCAATCCGGCCACAATTTCCTTGATGTTCTTTGAAAGTGCCATGTGATGGGGACTTTGCACAGGCAATTCCCCTTCTCAGAAATTCTTTTTCCCACATAGTTGCTTGATTCCCTACTTCACATCTGTCAGATTTGCTCAAATAACACTTTTCCCTTAGGTTTTTTTGTTTTGCTTTGCTTTTTTTTTTTATCAAAAATAGAAGTGCCCCACCCACCACAGTGTCTTCCTTCCAATTCTATTTCTCCTTTAGCATTTATCACCATTCAAAGTCTGATGAGTTTTATTCATTGGGTTGTTCAGCTCTCCCTGCTCTAGTGTGAACTCTGCCTAAGGGCAGCTTTCTTTGTTTTGTTTACTTCTGTGTCCCTCCTGTGAAAATATAGTTGCTGGCACAACATAGATGCTCAATAAAATTCTGCTGAATGAATTAAGTCAGCATAGTATATAATCCTAGTTATTCTTGCTTTTACAAAGCAATAGGCAATATCTCTGGATGGCAACGAAGCAGGAGGTCACCATTTCTTCTTGTGCTTTTCTGTACTTGCACCATGAACAGCAGCTCTCAATGGGCATAACAAAGCAGCTGAATTGTGTGGTGGTGAGTAAGAGCTGCATTCCCACAACAGACAAACTACTTCTAGGTCATTTACACATTACAAGAAATGAGTAATGTCCATTTTGTCAGTGAAACACAAACAAATTCCCTGCCCAGTCTCTACTTTCTGCAGTCTAGCACCTTGTTTTGCCCTGTCAGACCAGACCCGTCCTTGTGCTCCATCCGACGCCCCAGACCTGTCTGGTCACCGGAGCTTCCCTGCCACCAAGTGCCAACCTGGATCCCATCCCTCACCTTTTGCTTCAATGGCTGGATCCACCTCAGGTCTCTTCTCTCCATGTTCCTCCTGCCAATAGCACTCTCCTAATGGTCTGCAAGGCCATTCCTTCCTGCTCTTACTCAGAGATTTCCCTTCTCTAAGAGGGTAGGTGCAGGCTTCTCCCTCTCCACATCAGTCCTCTCTGTCTCTGCACCACCTGACTCTATATATATCCTTACTGTCTTTCCTACAGTCACACACACACACACACACACACACACACACACACCACAAGGCAAGCTTCATGGAAGCAAGGACCATTTATCACTAACTTCCAATAAGTAAACTACTTGGTGCCTAGTGAGTGTTCAAAAATATTGGGAGTAGGGAAAGAAGGAGAAGGTTGAACCCTAGGCCACACAGATAAGCATTCTTCTGTATACATTGTATAAAGAAAGGGAAAGAGTGAGATGCTTTCAGACCCTCTCCATGGGAAGACCATCTGGCATGTCTACAGCAAGCCCCTCGTGTTCATACAAACGCAGTAGGCCATTTCTGCTCTTTACACGACGGCCTGTGCAGAGCTCTCCCACCTAGATATGCAACACTACACAAAGACCATCAAACTTTTAGCCTACCGAGAACCCACAGACTCAGCTTTATATTTACTCTTCTCCACCTTCTCCTCCTCCTCCTCCAAGTTTCCTTACCCTACTGCACCAAAAGCCCCCACAGTTCCGTGAAATCCTTCTGCCTAACCACCATGATCCTTCCAATCACCTACATTCAGGCAGTAAGGTAGTGGCCTCCAGCCCTAACTGGCATAAAGTACATGGTTTCCTCTGCAAGCTTCTCCAGTGGGGAAACCTTGGGCATGGTGATACATATCCAAGGCCTCTCACCAAGATTTACACCTTTAAAACAACCAGCCATCATCTGTCTTAGGAAAGTTGATGATTTCTTAACTCAATCCCTATGGTTCCTCTGAGAGTTCTTGACCCAGAGAAAAGTCAGGGGCCAGAAATGTGAAGAATCAGACTTCTCCTTGGATGTTGGTCATGGCTCTACAGCTCCGAAAGTGAACAAGGGAAATAGGAGCAGGTTTTACAACCTGCAGCTTATCTTTCCTGATAATACCAAGGGTGGAGATAGTGAGAACACTTGTTAAGTGAATCTTTGGAAAAATCAACAGACAAACTGAAAATTAGCACATATGTGGGACATCTTAAGGCTGGGAAAGGAATTAGCAGAATGGTTAAAAGTGTTTCAGTTTTGATGAATTGGCGGAAGATAACTAAAAGATTGTATGAGGAAGTATTCTCTGAGTTTAATCTGAACCATGCCATGATCGATTAGCAATGTCTGCATGGACACAAGAATGAGGAAGTTTTGCAGGTGTGGTAGCACAGCCTTTAATCTCACCACTCAGGAGGCAGAGGCAGGCATATCTCTGTGAGTCCAAGGCCAGCCTGGTCTACATAGTAAGTTTCAGACCAGTCAGGGCTACATAGTAAGAACTTGTCTCAAAAAAAAAAGAAGAAGAAAAAGAAGGAGGAGGAGGAGGAGGAGGAGGAGGAAGAGGAGGAGGAGGAAGAGGAGGAGGAGGAGGAGGAGAAGGAGGAAGGAGGCTGAAGGTTTGCATATATCTGACCCATATTTGTGGACTGGAGGCTGGGACATGATCCTTGGTCATGGCTCTTGGATTCTTTTTTTGGTTTGTTTTGGGTTTTGTTCTTGCTGTACTAGAGACTGAACCAAGATATTAGGTGAGAGTTCTACCACTGAGCTACATTCCCAAGCTTTTCCTTACTTTGTTTCTTTTAAGACAAAAACTCCCTCCTTTATCTCCACTGACCTTGAATTCACAGTGTAACTCAGGCTATCCTTGGAATTGCAACCCTCCTGCTTTTACCTTTTAGGTAGCTGGGTTGACAAGCCTGTGTCACCATTTCTAGCTTGGATTCCTTATCTCTACAATATATCTGTCAGACAAGTATCCCCTAAATTAGGGGTAATTCCCAGTGTGCTAAGTAAAACTCCACCCATTCTTGTCCTACTCAAGAAAAGATATGAGAATGCATTTAGTACCATGCATCTGTACTCATTTATTAGAGGTAAACTTTCTGCAAAGGTTGGCATCTTAATATATGCAGCAAATTACTTGTATCCCTTTCATAATGCATCCTTCGACAAGACAAGGTAAATGAGAATTGAGGCTGGAAAGCTCCTACCTGCCTTTCAAAGATACAGAAGCACCAAAAACAGTAGCCCAGACCACCAGGCTCTGCTTTTCCTAAAACCTAGATTCAGTTCAAATGTCCTTTGAGACAAATAGGCCACCACGTCCCTAAGCACTCAAAAGGGGTAACGTCAGATAAAACATTACCAGTGTACCCTTTTGAAGGCTGGGCCAGGAGTCCAGTCATCACAGTCTTTTAGCTTGTACTGACAACAAGGCATCTATGTCTCAGGCACAAAGCTCAGGTCCTGAATCAGGGCAACTTTCTTTGCCATCAACTACAAAATGTCCAACCAACAGCTGTGTCTGTGGCAAGTCTGAGCTCCTAAGTGGGACCTTGATTAAACCTTCAGAGATGGAAGTTCACATTCCTGCTCCTGAGTTTCCCATGTATCCAGGTACTGACCAGCTCAGAGGAAGAGAAGCCACCAGGCAAGGATGATCAGAGATTTACCCCCCGCAGGAGGAAGGCAGGTTCCCTCCCTGCAGTTGCCATAGCATTGCACTATCTCAGTGACTTAAAACAACAGAAGTTTTTTCTCTCATGATGCTGGGAGGCTAGAAGCCAGAAACTAGAACTGCTGGAATGAAATGCCAGTGTGGGCAGGCTGCACTCTCTCTAGAGATACGGAAGGGAAACTGTTCTGTACTTGTCCAGCTTTCTACCGACTTGCCATCTTTGGCTTGCCACCCTACATATCACTTTATTCCTCAAATCCAGTGCTGTCAAATCTCTGCCCTCACACACTTTCTCCTCTGGGCATGGTCAAATAGCCCTCCACTGCCTCTCAGACAAGGGAATAGGTGACGGCACTAGGGATGCACAGAGATGATCTGAGATAATCTCCCATTGCAAGGGCCTTAATTAAACCAAAACTTCAAAGACGCTTTTCCTTGGGAGGCAGCAATGACAGCTTCCTAGAAATTGGATTTGATTGCTTTTCTGTTTTGTTTTGTTTTTAGCATTGTTCTGCCTACCACAGTATGAATATGTGGCTTTCCTCTGGATAAGGAATCTCCAATGGATAGAGAAGCGTTTTGTGGTATAGAGGAGCCTCAATTTGGTTCACAAAGCCAAGTACCTATTTTCCTCCTGTGGGGGGCGGGAATCAGTTTTTCTAAAGGGCATGGAAGGGAAGGGAAAAAAGGAAAGAAATGAGGAAAGAGATGCTTACATGTCCACCAGTTCCCTACCTCCAAATCCCATGCAGCTACTCCCTCAGAAACATTGTTCTTCAGAAAAGCCAGTGGAACGTATTCTTTGTGTGTGTGTGTGTGTGTGTGTGTGTGTGTGTGTGTGTGTGTGTGCACACGCGCGCATGCATATATGTACGTATGGACACTAGAGGTCAATGCCCAGTGTCTTCCTCTATTGCTCTTCATTTTACTTTTTGACCTATAACTCACTGACTCAGTCTGCCTAGTTGGCCTGCAAGTCCCAAGGATCCTCCTGCCTCTGTCCAGTGCTGAGATTACAGGCTTGCACCACCCACTATAAGTAGCATTTTAAAAAATATATATATTTTTATTTATTATTTTTATTTTATGTATATGCATGTATTGCCTGCATGTAGGTAAGTGCACCCGTGTTGTGCAATGCCTGCGGAGGTCAGAAGAGGCTGTTGGATCCCCTGGGACTGGAGTTAGGGACAGTTGTTAGCTGCCATGTAGGTGCTGGGATTTGAACCTGGGTCGTCTGCAAGAACAATCAGTGTTCTTAACTGCTGAGCCATCTCTCCAGCCCCAAACATAGCTTTTTTTTTCTGGGGGCTCAAACTCAGGTCCTTGTGCTTGCATACTAAGCACTTATGAACTGAGTTATCTCTCTAACCTCTAGTGAGCTCCTCTTGATGCAGACTTGGAAAGGCCACTGGAAGATGTTGTGAGAGAAAGTAGACTCTTACAGAGATCCTTCCAACCAGATCCCTGCTCAGCCCCAGCAAATGCCCAAAGTAAGAATGAGATCATACACACAAAGCTTTCTTGAGAAGGAAGGCATATACATTGTGAACCTGAGCTCCCCGGGCCTGGGCTATGCACAGATTTATAGGCAGGAACCTGTGGACCTAGTATACGAATTGAATGAGCAAGGCCCCAGCTCCCTATGGATGTGACACAGAGAATAGCTTAGATGTGGGAAGAATATGGCTTTGTGCTCTCTAATGCTTTGAATGGTTATTGCTTAGAGGACGCCTACCTAAACACATCATAGCAAAGTGAGTCTGATTGGCCAAATGTCTATTACAGAATGATGAATAGAAACATGGCTGAATGGGGGTAGAAGTGTTGCAGGTCTTGTTTATACAAGCATTGGCTCCTCGGTACCCATCATCTGGAAGTGATTGCTGTACCCAAAGTGGTGGCACTCAGTGGTTAGTGCTCAACTGCTGCAAGAAGTAATGAGCACATCTCCTATTCCTTAGGGGTTCCATTATCATCCTATCAGGAGTCACACTGAGAACTTATGCTCTGGTTGGGAAACCACACAAAAAAACAGGCCCTTTGAAGGGAAAGTCTCAACAAACAAGCTCTGTCCCTGGCCTGTTCTTACCAGGAGCTGTATCTGACTGAGCAAATTTCAGGGATCAGAAGGCTGAGCCACAGCTTGCTTTCAAAGATGCAGCAAGTCTTAAGAATGGATTACCTCTGGCTGGAAGCTTGCCCCACTGGACCATCACTGACCCTCGGATGTCTACATTGTACTGCCCCTTTAGGGAAATCTGCCTAGAGTCTGTAGGAGGAGAGCAGGGTTTACTCAACTCCTAGTCACCTTTCAGACTTGATTGCTATCCCACCCAGTTAATGACAGACCAACACTAGATCTTCCAGTGGAAACTTCAAAGGATAAAACCAATTGGCCAGGGCAAGAAATCTGGAATCCAAATAAACGGATGTTTCACTGCCTTAGGTTTGGGAGGCTGGGGGATGAGTCTGAAGATTGTGCCCTTGTAACTTTGATCCCTCTGAGGCTTATCCTCATATTGGGCATAAAGTTGAATTTTAAATATTCCAATTACTCCAAATTCCATTCCAAAAGAACATACATCACCAAACCTGACTCCTTTTCTTTTCTCTTTCTTTTAACCTTTTACTGAAATGGCATAGAAATGATTACAGACCCACGATAAGTTGCAAAAATAGCACAGAGAGGTCCCACACACCCATCACCCTCCTTCCTCTGATGGTAGATAATGACTGCATTTTCAAAATCAGGACATTGACTGGCACAACCTTACTCGGATCTCCTCTGCAGTGGTCATTTGTCCATTTTCAGTCGGCTAGCATTCATTCTCTATTAAAAAGTTGCTTTCTTATCAGGGAATCCTCTTTCCTTTGTGTGTAGTAAAATGGGAAAATGACTTAGGTGGTGACCTAAAAGGAAACCACAGTGACCTTGCTTCCCATTCTCCACCTCAAGAAAAATAAAGGACTCTATTCCTTCTCACATGCTGTTCTACAACTTGTTAACTAGGCTTTCGGCTTAGCACATCATGGAATAAGATTTTATTTACTTATTCTCAAGCCTGGCCAGCAGGTTTATATTCTAAAAGTCCCACCAAAATTTTCAGTTGCCTGCATGGCCAGAATCACTTCCTGCAGAAGTGTACAGACTCACAGACTGAATTACTTGTGACTGATTGGGAATGACTTGGGTTGGGACAGTACCCACTCAAGAAGACCCTGCTATACAACAACAGAAATCCAAAGTCAGGTGTTGCTAAGGCCCCAGCTCCTCTCTGGCCTTTCTAAATTTACAAGGAATTATGTAGACAGTCTCCAGCACTCTCTGCCCTTCTCTCTATGACACCTGGACCCAGAGCCTACATCTTTCACCCTTGCCCAAGGACTATCTCCAACACCATAAAAGTGTACATAGCTCCAAGCAATACAAAGTGTAAGACAGATGATACCACTGAAATAGCCATAACTAATGGGGGTAAAGGGCCAGCAAATACATGTCCAGTCCCTGTACCTTCAGGGAGAACAATTTGCGGTCTGTTCCATTCAGTGTCTCAGATATGCCCAGCAAGGTTAAAACACCCACTGCCCACAGAAGAACACTGTTCTTTGTCACAGCCTGTTGGCTTTCCCATTCTCCATCTTTCCCACTTGCTCCCCTGTGTTTTCTGAAATCACCTCTACCCAATCACCTGAATATCAAGGCCTTCTCTCAGAATTTGATTTTAGATAAACCAACATGAAGATAGAAAAATAGAAACGGATTTTAACAGCCTGTCTAAAAGAAAGATGAAACCATCTGGCAGAGCTTTGGGCCCATTGATCCAAGGCTGTACTATCTAGCCTAGTAGCCAACATCTCTATCAGCCTATTGAGCACCTGTAACTTGGATAGAGTCACACACTAAAATAATAACAACTTGGATATGTTGGCTTGCATATACTGTATTTGTTAATTTCATCTGTTTCTTTTTGTGTTAATAGATGTACTTAAAATTTAATATTACATAGCCAGGCGTAATGGCACACAACTTTAGTCCCAGTACTTGGGAGGCAGAGGCAGGAGGATCTCTATGAGTTTGAGGCCAGCCTGGTCTTCATATCGAGTTCCAGGCCAGCTGGGGCTATAAGGAGACCCCGACTCAAAAAAATAAGTTAACATTACATATGCAAGTCAAATATATTTCTACTAGGCAGTGCTGGTTGAAAGAATGTGTCCCATAGACAGGATGCTATTGCCACTTTCAATGAAACTATTAGCCTGATACAATAAACATACTAGAGGACTATGAAGAGTGCCCATGATTATTTAAAGTTCTATCTGAGCAACTCCCAGGGTAACAAACTGAGTGAGAAGAGAGAATTGTTTTGACCCAATGCAAAAAAGGGAGTGGGAAGAGCTACTCTCATAAGCTGAAAGTGGTTTGTCAACTGGTCAAACTCCTCTAATGCATTTTAGCCATGTCTTTACCCTCATTCTTGAGGTACTAATCCCACCACCATGAATCTATGCTATGGGGATCTAAGCTAATATTTTCAAGCTAGATATGTGACTCAGCTGTTAAGTACTTGCCTGGCATGTGCAGGCCTTGGATTCAGTACACAATATTGCAAAAACTTAGATGGGCAGATAAATAAATAGTAAGTGCTTTCCTTAGCTATCCTAAAGAAAATGATATGTGCAAAGATATTCACCTCATTGTTACTTATAATAGTATTTATAATTAAAATAAGCAATAAAACAGTAACAATTGCACTTTAAAAGACAGATTGACTTGGACCAGACACCATGCAATCCTTTAAAATGATTGTTATTGTGATTATGTAATGATACAGAGACTATTATGATACAATACTATGAAAAGCAAGATATAAAGTTGCATGATATGACACAGCATAAATATGCACAAGGGCCTGGTGGGAGATACCAAGATATAAAGTGGTCATTGGTCATTTGGGAGTGCTAGGGCAAGTGTGATCTCTTGTTTTTCTCTATATCCCAAGTTGGCATTATAAGTATTTGCTACTCTGATAAGAAAGAACAAAACAAATGATCATCTTCTTTAAAATGTGAGCAGCTAAAAGCGAGCACTTGTTTGCAAAAATGCGTCAACAGCGTCTTTCCATTTTGCCAAATTTTGTTATAAAATCTATCTTTTCTTCTAAAAAAGAGAAATAAAGGCAAATCTAGTTTAAAATCCTTCTGAAACAGGGAGTGCAAGGCGAGAAGCACCATTTAACCACAGGAAGTAGGCACAGAAGAGAAACTGGGATTTATAAAGAACAAATCACACCCAACCACGGAAGTGAAGTCTTCTCCTGATTGCCAAAAACAATCAAGTAGCCAAGGAGACCGAAGGCAAGATGAGACAGGGAGGCTTCAGAGTGGTGGCCTCTTTCAAAATCTCTCTGGAAAACTTAACCTAAATTGTCTAGACTCTGTATGACCGCCAGCTCCCAACTTTAAGATCGTAAGCTTTATTTACAGGGACTTATCTTTCAAGTCATCCATCCATATACCTGCTACAAGCCTTGCAAAGAGCTGTGAAGGCACTTATGTGTGAGTAACAAATACCTGGATGGTATGGAAATACCCACCAGGAGGTGGTGAGCAACAGAGAGTAGGATGAAACTGGGGTTTTGTTGGTTTTTTCTTTGGTTTTTGGTTTTTTGGGGTTTTTTTTTTTTTTTTATGAGCAGAAGCCCTCATAATTGGAGCAAGGTCTAGAGATGATGTTAACATCTTTATCAATAATGCACAAGAAGATTATTATAAATCTGCCAGGGCCAGAGTCTAAAAGAATAACAAAACAAAGAAAGAATAATAAAAACAAAGGAAATAAATGTGTGGAAAAATCAAGTGGAAAAGATGGGAGCTCAGGAATAAAATCCAAGGAATTAAAAAAAATGAGGAAAGTCAAGAATTAAAGAAAATAATACTGTCACATGGTACTCTAACAAGTCAACGCAGAGGCTAGGATGATGGCTCAGATGGTAAAGTGTTTGCCATGAAAGCCTAAGGACCTGAATTCCGATCCCCAATACCCACATAAAAAGCAAGGCACAGAGGCATGCACCTGTAATCCCAGAGCTGGGGAGGCAGAGGCAGGAGGCTCCCTACAGTGCATTAGCCAGACAGTCTTGCCAAATCAATAAGCACCAAGATCTAGGAGAGACCTGTCCCAAAGAAGAAGGTGAGAGACAATTGAAGAAGACAGCATTGATCTCTGGTCTCCACATACCCATGTACACTTGTGTACAGATACATGATGAACACATCAGAAAAAAAACAAAACTATTGATTTTTTTCGAATCAATAGTTGCTTTGGTTATTTTTTATTTAATAATCACATGATTAGAAGAAGCATTTCATTATAGTTTTAACATATTCAGTAACACACTCCAGAGCAAGGAAGTGGCTGTAGATTTTTAGGTTCACAGTTGATAAACTTAATACCTAATGTCCCAGGCACCTTTACCTTGAAGGGAGAAAGGGTTAAATGACAAAGTGTAAAAGCAAAGGCCACCTCGAGAGCACAGAGCTGAAAAGGCAACTTAATGAGTATATGATCCCCGGGAACATCTCATTAAAGCTGAAGCCCGTTATAGAGGCCAAGGAGGAGCTCCAGGAGGAAGCCAGTGCAGGAGCACTGAAAAGTTCATTAATTGAAGTGTACAGCAGCTTGGAAGAAATTCTCAGAATCAAGGAAATCAGTCAGAATGCGAAGCATGGCTGATTTGGGAAGAGATTCGAGTCTGGCTGTGTGCCCTCAGGAAAGTCACTTCCTCTCTTAGAATTGTAAATTCTGCACCAAAAAGGAAAAGGGGAGGGGGACTTAAAACCATGTATCTCTTACTCCAGTGCTATGTTGACCTAGAACTACTAACCTGAACAGAAAATGAACATTGAAAGTAGAAATCAGTGAGGTGTTTCACATACTTTGGACCAACCCACAGCATGGACTCTAGTTTCATAAGCTCTGACTATAGGCACTTCAGGATCCTGGGAGGAATGTGTAGCAGTCAAGGATCACTTGGAACTCTCTGGGCCTTTGGCCCCAAGAGAAGCAATGGGCAGAATAAAGCTTAAGTTTTGAATGCTATGACCTCTTCTTGTCACAAGGATGTATAGCTCAGCATAGGATTCCTTACAGTCCCTCAAAGCTCTGTTTGCATTCTTCCTATGCCCACCCCTGGTGCTACAACATAAAAGCTCTCACCAGACTTTATCTGGAAAAGTTGAGACACACAGCAAAGAAGCAAAGGAATAATCAAGTTCTAGTCCAAAGAATGGTTCAAAGTGCTTTGGTGATGTTGCATGTGCATTAACCAAAGATCCAAAAAGGACTGATCCTACCATTACCACCACTTTCTACAAGGTTCCTACCTGAAAAATCCATGCAGAAGAAGCAATGAACAGGGAGGATCAGAATCACATGGTTGGCTGCTGGCTCTATAGCCAACAACTCCCAGTGGCAAATTCTAATGAACCTTAGATGATGCAAACAGTTTACAGCCCTATCATCTGTGAACTTAGGAAGCCTCAGCTAACTCGCCCACCTGACATCACTCATAAGGAAGTACGACAGAAAGTAATACCACCCAAAATATGTCAGAAAAGAAGGGCATACAAAAAAATGCACTGCAGATACTGAACTTAACATTCAGTAAACCTGCTTACTGCAATACATGAATCCATGGAGGAATGCCTAGAGCTCTATACAGATTAGAAACTCATACCACAGTGAGGTGGGGATGAAAGGAGGAAGAAACCTGGATCCCTATCCATCAAACCGTAAGACCCCACCCAGAACCACAGTAACCTCTGTTTCTGTTCAAACCAGCAGTGCTATGGTCCTATACAACATCATTAGTGATAATATAGGAAGAAGACACTGACAGAAGAGCCAAGAAGTGTTTCTTGGTGATGGTACCAGCATGAAACGCATTCTGGAAGATGTTTCTAATCCCTTAGGAGTTGCCAGAACTTAATTAATCTTAGGCTTGCACCCACCCCCATCTTTATGCAAAAGTAGAACACCTTGAAAGAACAAAAGACAAAGAAATTTGGAAGAAAAAAACTTCCTTAAATATTCTGTTAAGAACCTTTAAAATATATACATAGGAAAAGATAGGAGATAGATGATAGATGTTAGAGAAAAGATAGATGATTGCTAGATAGATGTTGTATATAGATGATAGATGATAGATAGATATATGATAGATAGATAATAGATAGATAGATGATAGATGGATAGATAAATGATAGATAGATGATAGATGATAGAAAGATAGATAGATGATAGATAGATAGATAGATGATAGATAGAAAGGTAGATAGATAGATGATTGATAGATGATAGATAGATAGATAGATAGATAGATAGATACATAGATAGATCATAGATAGATCATAGATAGATAGACAGATGATAGGTAGGTAGATAGATAGGTGATAGATGGATGGATAGATAGATGATAGATAGATAGATAGATAGATAGATAGATGATAGATAGATAGATAGATAGATAGATAGATAGATAGATGACAGATATATCTTTTCCGAATATATGGGAAGGCATAACAGAGCATTTTCTATTACCTAACAGCTTCCCAAGAATATTCTACCAGCAGATATATTTCAGTTGACATCATCAATTACTAGGGTATGGCCCAACTCTACAGAGAGGATTAGCTTCTGGAATCCCAGAGCCTGTCGAAGCTCAAAAGGTCTGTCACCAAATAGTATAACCACCCTTCAGGCATTGTTGATAGAGTTTTACATGGCCTTTGCTGATTATACTAAAGCCAGCACTACCTAATGGTAAGCATATACCAGGTATAGACTAGAAACTACATGAATATTAATACAGTTAATCACAATATCTCTCTGTTACAGATATTACAACTCCATTTTGCAGTTAAGGGACATTGAGGCTTAAAGAGGTTAGGCAATAGTTAGGTCATGTGTCAACTTTGCTTGCATCCAAGTTGTGTCAGTTTATTTAATAAGTCTCTATGATACATATTGTAAAAAGTATTTTGTAGGTATAATTGATACCTACAATCAGTTTACTTTAAAAAAAAATTACCTTGATGAAAGTGAACCACATCTATTCAACAGGAGGGTCTCAGTACAAACACTGATATTTCCCAGAGATACCCATTTTAACACAGATTATTGCCATTGCTCACAACTAGTTGGTAAGACCCTATTGCTGAAGACACCACAAACTTCAGTTGCAGGGCATAGAGAAATCGATCTTGGACTGACCAGGAACTTCTCTCTGCCAGATAGCTTTCATGGTGCTGGAAGGTGCTCTGCAGACTGCTAAGGGCATCCATGTTTTTATACAGTGCTGGCCCCTGCATGTTATAGTACTGACCTGCCAGACAAGATGTGCCCACAGGTACAATCATGGCTTAACTGGTTATTTGGGTAACCAAACACTCTCTTGATTAGATTTGAGTACTTCTCCACCAGAGTGAATTTATGCCTGGTACTGTCCAAAACCTACAGCTAGGAAAGCCATAAGCCCTGGGAGTTAATTCATTGATGTTGTTTGGATAAATGGACATATTGTCTAACTGCCTTCTACATCTTAATGTTTGCATCCTTAGAGCTGTGCTGCTTTCAACCTTGGTCAGAGAAGCTTCTTATTGCAGATGATAGTGGTTAATGGAGAGAATTATAACTGCTCGAATTGCTGGGAATAAGTAACTGAAAGTGCTCACTTATAAATAGAGTACCTATATCAACTCCATCCAAAATGCAGGGAACGTTATGGGAGAGGGGCTGGAAGAATCTAAGTACCAGAGGATCAGTACTATGAAATGCTAGCCTCAGGACATGTTATGGCTATTGTACACATATGGTTACTGACAGCAGCTGTGATTACCTGTGCAAGATTAAGCCAGTTTAAAAATTCCAACATGGAGTCGGGAGGGGCTCCCAAGTCCCCACCCCTACATGAGGAGCTATTGGTAGCTGATGGCTGCTGATGGAGAGCCAGTTATTTCCTTTTGTGGAATGGCCATTGGTAGGTTGCCCATACCTCAGGGGATAACCCCACACCCATGCACATATGGGCAGCATTAATTGGACACAAAGAGTTATTAAGCAGAAAGAGGACATGAATTTGGGAGGGAGATGTGTTGGGAGGGGTAAGGGAGTTGGAGGGAGAAAGTGGTGAATGATATGATCAAGATACACAGTATATGAAATTTTCAAAGAATAAAAAGTAAAGATGGAAATGGAAACCTCTTCCCTTCTTTGCATCAAAACCCCAGTCATCCATGTCAGTCTTCCACTCTCAATAAAGCTCCTGGGAGAGAAATCAGAGTACACAGTGGCATTCAAGGATACAAGGAACTAGGCCATACATCTCCATTGCAAGATGAGGGGTACAGGCATATGGGAGTTCCTCCACTGCCTCCCTTACACATAGAACCCCCATCTTTACTAGAAACAACAGCCTCCAACCCCTTTGAAAGCCAAAATGCAAAAGGAGACTCAACATGACTCAGAGGTGTTGTCTGGGGCAGCATGGCCTGGACGCCACTCCATTCCTCAGGATATTGGTGGATAATTTTATGCAGAGACATTCTTCTATATATACTTGTCCACTAACAGTTTTGCTATATTTTCTGGCTTGTACTTAAGTCTGATATTATTGTTATAATGGGATCCATCCTCTACCAGCTAGCCATACAACTAGAGGAACACAACTGCTCTGCCTCCCACAGCAGAGTTAATCCTGAGGCAGTAGAAAATACCACTTTACAGAATGTCTTAGTTACAAACATTAGTTTAAGATTGCTGGTTTCATTGTGACAATCTGAAGGGCCATAGAAGACACATACCCATCTACAACATGGAAAGGTGGCAACATTTTGTTGTATGTAGATATGTCCTGAAGAACGGCTACCTGAGGTTCTCTCAGCTCTGACCTGGATAGGTTAAGATTTTAAAATAAAATCTGTTTTCAACCATTCTACAGTTTCTAACAAAGATGTGCATTTCTTAGAACAACCCTGGTCTTTTCTGATCACAATCTGAGATCTTGTCCTCATGTCTGGTCGCTTGCTTCTTGCTGTGCAGACTCCCTTCACAGTCTTTCCCAAGGCTGAAGATCCTAGCTACTGACTTCTCACCTTGTCATCAGTTCAGGGTTTTGACTTGTAGTGAGGTGAGCTGCCCTTGACAGCCTCATGCCTGTACCACTTTTCCAGCTATCGGCACTAAATTTCAATGGCTTCAAATTGTTTGTGTGTGCCCATTTCCTGGCTGTCTTCCCTCTCCCGGGACTTTTTGCAATGTGAGCATCAGTATTTCCATGTCATTTCATCTTTCCCTGGCCAACTATACACAGTAGAGCTCAATAAATTTGACTGAAGGAGCATGTAGGAAAAGACAGTCCTTAATGTCTCACCAGCACAGGCAAAGAGACAGGAAGGAAAGTAGGGGGCCACAAAATCTCCCTGGAAGGGCTAAGAGACCACCTCAAGAGGTCAGTTCTCTATTCGACTGTCCTTTTGCATTTAGAAGACAGAGCACCCTCACTTTGTTCCTCCAAGTCAACTTCCGCTTAACCTAATGGGACTCCACTGGCTCTCATTTGACTTGGTGGTAAGCCCTGAAATCTCAAGTCCTGATGCTCTCCGTGGACTGACATCACAATAGATTTTAGCCAAGAAGAGGATGTATAAGGGTTGTGATTATGAAGACTTCATTCATCCTCCCAAATGACTAAGAAGGGTCATCATAAACAGTTCAAACAGCATCACACTAAAGCCACTTCTAGAGAGAAAGCGCATTCCAGAGAAGCTGCGCACACACTACTACCCTGGCTCCTCCAGGCTTTTCTCAACAGTGTCAAGTCCTGGATACTACCATGTGTCCTGGGGGCCGATGAGCATCGTCTAGAATAGTACAGTGTGTCCCGGGAGCTTATGAACATTGTCCAGTACACTACAGTGTGTCCTGGGAGCTGATGAGCATTGGCCTTACTATCAGTATTTGACATCCCAGAAATATCCCACTGGAGCAAAGGGAGTACTCAAGAAGGGGCCACTGATCCAGTCGCTGATATGCCAGAGGCACAAACGATTGGGAGTGGAAGAAACTTTGGCAATGAGGTGACCCAACAATTGCCTCTTCTCAGTCATGGGACTCAGAGAAGACAAGTGACTGGTCCAGGTCACATATCTACTTAATCTCAGAGGCAGGAGGAAACCTATATCTCACTGTTCACACTGCTTCTTGGGGTCTGAATCTATGAACAGGGCTGGATCTTTTCCCTGTAATTCACACAAACATTGAACCAAATAATTTCACAAAGCATCTTATTTATTTTATTTTATTATTTTATAGCTGTTTGTTTCAATTCCATCAGGTATTTTGCACTGATCAAAAGAAAAGTACCTTATGAGTATAATATGCACACACATGCATGCATATACAAAGTTCTTTTTCTCACCTATGAGGTTCCTAAAAATATGCCAGTGGTGGCCATGTTCCTAGTGTGCCCATGTTCTCTGCTTAGTGCTTCTTGTACATGACCCTACTTAATCCACTCAATGTCCTGCCAAGGAAGTTATACTCAGATTTATAGATGGGGGCAGTAGTCCCAGATAGCTGACGTGACTTACTATAATAGTTTGGCTCTGAAGCATACTCCGAAGATCCCTGTTACCCCAGCTTAGTGCTATTGAGAAGTGGCAGAGCATTTTACAGGTAGGGCCTAATGGGAGGTTACAGGTCACTGGACACACGCCCTCAAAGGGAACTGTGTGATCCCAGTCTCCTCCTCTTTCTCTTTTTCACTTCCAGGCCATGAGGTGGGCAGTTTGCTCTGCCACAGCCTCTCACCATGATGTGCTGCCATAGTCCCAAAGTCACAGGGTTAATGGACAGGAGTCTTTCTGGAATTTCTCAGGTATTTGTTCAAGTGTCAGAAGATGGAATAGCATACTCAATAAACCACAAAGAAAATACCCAGCCTAGGAATCTAATTCCAGTCTTACCACAGGACTGGAGTCCACATCATGTTCTCCATTACCTCCATCTTTCTTTGCTAGGTCTTGTGGTGTATATATACATATGTCCAAGGACTCTATTTTCAGGACTACAAATTTTCATTTGGGTCCATTGAACTTCTCCAGTGATTTCTGTTCATAGAGGAGCGGAGCCCCTCAAGGCCTCCAAAGTGCCCCCCACAGCAAGTGGTCCACAGTAGCTGATTTCTGCACTGTTTGCTACCACTGCTCACAGAACAAGGTGAGTTTAGTTTCTGCCAAGACTCTCACACCTGATGCTTCCAGAACAAAGCCAGGCTGTAAACACCCTCGGAGGGAGTTGAGCAGGCATAGGTTGTGCCTTTCTTACACTTATTCTCATTTCATAAACGCATACTTTGCCCCTTTGCCATGAAGCCTCGGGGAGAATGGATTCAATTCTGAATTAACCAGATGAAATGGTATAATATACAGCAACATGAAAAGAAGAAAGCAAGCAAGAAAGAAAAATGCGCTTTTACAGAGCAATGAAAAAGCTAAAGAGATGGGCCTATGGATAGCAGAGAACGATGTTTAGATGCATTAAATGAAAAAATGGGTCAGAGAACAGTGCATTCCTCAAGACCATTTTCATTTAAATGTTTATATAAAATATGTGAATACAGATACTTGGCTAAGGAGCACAGTTGCACAGGAGTGTGTGTATAGACACATTTGCCTGTGTGCATTCACACTCATCGTGCTACCAGTGCTAACCTCTGAAAATTGGATTACCATTGATGCTTTCTTTGGTATTTTCTAGATATTTTTATAATGAAATTTATAGAAAATAGATAAATAAAATACAGAGTAGAAACTAAAAGTATGAACCCTCCTGGGGCTGCCACATGACATGGATTTTCAAGAACTTCTGTTTGTCTGGAAGCACTGAAGAGTTAAGATACACCCGTATGCAGGCACACAAGCACATCTATACCAGGACCCTTAAGCACTTAAGAGAACACCAACCAGAGCAACAATCAACTCTGAAAACCATTCCTGGCCTCTCTGTTCCAAATATGATCCATTCCTGTTCTCAGAATAATCACAGGAACGGGAGCCCAAGGCCTAGCCACTTGCAGAAGGGTATGTCTAATGAGAAGATAGAAAACATCTATCTGTATACAATAACTTCTACAGAAATAGTGAAATAAAAAATATTTCACAATCTCAGACCTAAACTCTCCAAATATGGTTTGGCTGCATCAGTAAGTCCCAGCTGGCAGTGGGAAAGGCCAAATAAGAAACAGTCAGAGCCTAGAGATAAAAAAAAAACAACAAAAAAAAACAGAAGACGGGTGGAAGACCCTACGGCCGATACCTTGAGATGTAGAGGTAGAGGCATGACCAAGCGTCTAACCATCACAACATCAGGGGATGCTAATTAGCAACCCACCGGAAGAGATTCAAGTCGCTGGACACACAGTATAAGGCAGAGAGAGATTCTAATACGAAAGAGTGAGACATCATCTTTTGAAAAAGGCACTTCTATAAGGACAAAAGCATAATTTGTACATGTCTGAATTCCCCAGTGCTCTGTGCTGTAAGAGAAAGACCCTCCATGGAGCCTGCAGAAATTTGACATTCCCAAATGCACTGTTACCATTAGACAAACCAAGTGTATGAGTTAGAGTCGCCTTCCTTATCTATCAGTTCATAGTCTACCTTAAGCTTGTAGGCACACAATACACAAAGAGTGTATGGATAGATGTTCTCTATCTTCTCGTGTTCACTCCCCACCTCCCTCTGGACTGAGGCCTGGTGATCCTGGAAGAAATAGCCAATGTATGCAAAGGATGCTATAACCCCCTCGACCTCCCACTGCTTCTCATTCTCCTCAGTCTGTGCTATCTCTAACTTGGCCTCTCCAACTAATGAAATCATAGAATTTAGCTTGGTAGCCACTTGATTCAAATCAAGAGTAAAGTGAAGCCAAAAGATATCTAAGGACAAATTAAGAGAGTAGCCTGGGCTAGTACCCAGATGTCCACACTAATTCCATGACACTTCCCAAAAAGAAAATGTCAGGTCTCCATCACTAGAAGATAACAGTCTTGATAAGCCAAGTCTGTCTGGCAGACCAATGGCCTCAGCCTTATCCTGGAGCTTGTGAGAAATGCAGAATCCTGGGTTCTATCCCAGACCTATGAACTTAGGAATTTTCTTGTTAACAAGATCCCTTGCTGCTGCGTGTGCACAGTAAAGTTGGCAAAGCTCTGAACTGAAGACCTCTCATATGAATCCCTGTCCCCTAATACTGTCAGACAAAAAGGAATCTCTCACTGTGCTTCCCTCCTTGCTTTTATCCCACCTCAACAGAATGCCTGAAGTTGAAGGCAATAAGAAACAACAATTGTCCTCTTTCTAGTCAGGACACACTTCTGCCTCAGCCATGGGGAGACTTTGCAAGTCACCTAAATCTCTCTGTTAGGCAAACAACATGACCAAGAGTGCAAGAACAGGTGGCAGATTGCTGGTAAGGTCCCCATGAGCAGCTATGATAACCTGAGCCCTCAGTCACCTCCCCAGGGGGTGTGCTGCCAGAGGGAGAGAAGAAGCCAAGATGATAGAAGTTCCTGCTCTAACTTCCCCTCTTTATCCTTAACCACCTGTTACCTGGTACTAAACAAGTGATTCATTCTTTACAGTGCTTATAAAAGAAACAAGGACAATAATTCTTGTATCACACGTTCATGGTGAAAATCGAATGAGAACATGTAACAAACACAGTGTCAGACACATAATAGGGGGCAATAGATGAGAAGTTTCACCAACATGTTTTCATGTCTCCCACCTTCTTACCTTCTTTAAGTTCCAAGAGGTTCGTGCTCTGCCAAAATGAGGCAGCAGAAGCCACAGTTAGAGGTGGCAATCTTGTCTGTCTGTGCAAACCACCTGGGGAGCTTCAGTGGCTATTGATACCTGGATCTGTCCACTGAGGTTCTGTCTTAATAGACTGAAGGCATGGCCCAGCTACTGGAATTTTTAAATGATCTCCAAATTGTTCTAACTTAGGACCAAGGTTGTAAACAACATCATAATGGATGTGGTTTACCTTCAGCTTTTCTGAATGGAGCAAAAAAAGCATATTGTTTTTCCCTATCACATTAATTTAGTGATTACTACATGATGAGAGATAGACTTATTTGATACCTACAGACAGTTTAATTTAATTTTCAAAGCTCTTTGTATTAAGTATGAGCACCCTCATTTCTTTGGTCAGAAAATGGAGACCCAGAGGGTTAATTAGTCACCTGAAGTCCTATAGCTTTCAGTGGTTTTGAACCCCAGGGCTGTCTTATTATAAGCTTTATGGGCTCCAGTGGGAGGCTATGGGAGGGCACTGGTGAGGATGGGGTATTGATTATTAAGATGATTAAGATTGTTTAAGATATTCTGTATAAAATACACAAAAATTCAATAAAAACAAACAAAGAAAAGAGACCTAGTAACATGCGGAAGAAGGAATCATAATGGTGTGGAAGGAAAAGGTCACAGGATTGACCAAATTCTACAAAGTGGCAGATAAAGAGGCACTGAATGAGGATAGGATGAACATGGCAGAATATTAGGTGGATGTTAGAGAAAGGCAAGTCTGTCTTGCTATCTTCCTGTCCATAAGACACTGTGAGGGTCTGGGGGAGACCAATGTGTGAAACAGTGTTTAGGTATTCTAAGAGAAGAATCTTGTTTCTATCATTCAAATCAACAGGCACTTAAAGGAAACATGCCAGATCACATACCCATGAAAGCAGAAAGTGAATTGGGTATACTGGTGGAAGGAAGAAATCCGGTTTCCAACTTTTCACCCATAAAGTCCAAGATGTCCAGAGGACATTCATGTACCTGTGTCCCGGGCATTCACTGGGCAGCTTGCCCACAGAGTGAGACCAAGTATCATGAATAAGTGCTCATAGTGCTAAAGAAGGAAAGTGTGCCTTGGGCTGCCAAGGTAGCCTTGGGAAGACAGCATGGAGCATCGAGAGAGGAGGAGCAATCTAGGAGCCACAACGTCACTGGGAGTGCACTAGGATAAGACCATGCTAGGGCTGGACTGTTATGTCAGGGCTGTCAGCTTTTCTCCTAAGAGCAGTGAGAAGACTGGAGTGGCTGAAGTAGGTGGTAAGACACAACTACTTCCTTCCTTTCTCTCTCTCTTTCTTCCTTCATTTTTTTCTTTCTTTCCTTCATCCCATCCTGCCTTCCTTCTTTCTTCTGACTCCCCTCCTTTTTAAATATTTTATTTATTATTTTTATTCTATGTGTATGAGTGTATTGCCTGTGTGTATGTAAGTGCACCTGTGTCATGCAATGCCCACAGAGGTCAGAGGAGGGCATCAGATCCTCTGGAACTGGAGCTACAGATTGTTGTTAGCCACCACGTGGATGCTAGGACCAGTCTCTGGTCCTCTACAAGAGGAGCCAGTGTTCTTAACTGCTGAGCCATCTCCAACCCCCTTTCTTTTGTTTGTTGATGCAGGGTCTCATGCTGTAACACATTATGACCCTGTACTCACTATGTAGACAAAGCTAGACTCAAACATGCAATCCACAAGTAGCTGCTTCCCAAGTACTGGGATTACAGGCTTATGGTCCACTCCCAGACCAATTTTCATTGCAAAGTCATGACAGGTACTAAAGATTATGGAGTAAAGAACACATCAATGGAGTCAGGACCAGAAAAATGGGCAGGTCTAGCTAGAAAACTGAGAAAGGATTCTTGGGAGAATGCAGGGGTAGTAGTGTGCAAAGAGAGGAGGACAGCTTCAGGAGGTATTTTGGAGAGTGAAAGCTAACAACCTCTTGGGCCCATATAAGAGCAGGAAAGTGATGGCAGGTGACTTCAGGAAAGAGAGGTATCAGATTGTCCTCTGGCTCTCTGGTTTACTGAATACATGCTGAGATGCAGATGGTAGAATCAGGAATCTTCTGGAGCACTTTAGCCAAGCTGCTGGTCCACTCCTGCCTCAGTTACCTTTTCAACCTAGGTCAAGCCCTCTCAAGGCAGATGGCTAGAGTCATGACCTCTGGTTGGATATGGAAATGGGGTTTCTGCCAAGGAGGACTCTGTCATTTCTGGAAGCATTCAGTGTGCTCATGTACTTTCTGTGATGAAAAAGAAAGAAGAAAGGAGTGGAAGCATAGATTAAAGAACCAGGACCAGGGCCACAAAAGTATTAACTCACCATCAAGCATCTTCCAGAGGCCAGCTAAGCAGCTTATTAACTGATAAGAGGGAAACATGAAGCTGTTAGCTTGGGGAGTCTGCCACTAGTTTGTGTAGGGGCAAGAGGTGCTCAAGTGATAGAAATGAAGGCCAATCTGTCAAGGGATATTGAAGGTCCTTGGATAGGGACCCTCAACAGCTCCTAGTAGTCCTGGCTCTTCTTACAACCTCTCTTTAAAGTGTATGATGCACAGTAAGTAGCTAAGAGCGTGTAGCATGGGAGCCTGAGAGATTGGTTGAATCTACATAATACATAAGGTTCTGTAAAGCTCAGTATGTCTCACCTATGAAAACAGGATGATGATGCTGACCTCAGTGGATCACTATGGGGATTCCTGGTTGGTACAATAAAGGTAATAATTGTATAATTAGCCATGATATGGTTGAACAGCCATGGTGGTCCAAGTGCTGGGTTCGAGATTCTGAATCCATTGTCTCAGTTATCCAAAACACAGCCCAAGTCGTCAATATTTTGTATAATAGAGCAATATCTCAAGTCAAACCAGGCTCTCTATAAATGTCAGGATGGGTATTTTATTATAAGATAGCCTTAGAAGGGGAGCATCATAATCCATATTGCTATCTGTCAAAGCCAAGAAAGTGAGCCACTAACTTTGGAAAATGAATCTAGCTGAGGGGACAGTACCTTCTCACTGACTCAGGACATGGCTGAGACTCAGGCAGGCTTGGGTGGGGAAAGAGAAGAGGGAAGTGATGGTTCAGGCAAAAATAAAGACTACCTTCTGTCTGAAGCTACTACTATCACTCTGCTCCAGCCCTCTGCAGATAGGCAAGGAACTAGCCTACCTCCATGGGCTCTAAGCACAGTGGATGTTTAACATAGGCCATCTGGAAACTTGCATGTCCATCATACAAAGTCTTCAATTGGAAGCTGGATCTAAGGACTCTAGGGCACAGTAGTGGGTGGCTCAAGACTCCAAGCAGCAGGACTCAGAACTGTTCAGCATATAGTCAGAGCCATTTCTGGGACAACATTATTCCCTTGCCCTTCAAGAAAAGGAATTTACACGTGACCTGGAAGCCTTCTTCCTGGAGACTATCTCCCACAGTTCTAGAGGACACTATGAAAGCAGCTAAGGGAGAAAATCAGTCAATGGTTCAACCAAGCTATAAAGCCTAATAACCACAACAACTGGCACAGCAAACTGTTGGTGCAGTAGTGGCACTTTTATCTTGGGGGCAATCAACAGCTATGTAATTGGACTTAAAGTCTTCTCAATAGGCGTGAACACAGGTGGCACTGTAAACACAGCCAAACACACATCTCTGTATATCTCTAGACAAATGAAATTTCTTACTGTATGTTAAATGAGAAGCCTTGTATTTACAGACAAGTATACCATTCACCACTCATCAAAGAAGCTTCTTTTTACACCAGATGGAGGCTATTACAGAGCTCCACAACTGGTAACACACAGAGGAAAAAACATCTAAGAGATGCCCAGCCCTAAGTGACACGTCTACAGTGGAACCTCTACACCTGAGGGTCATGGAATATAGTGGAACAGGGGGTAGAGAGAAAACTAGTGCATCTCTCAAATCTCGCCAGCGAAGTTACCTCACATAATAGAGTGCAATGCACACAGAAGGCCACAACTGGCCACGGTTTAGAAAACAAGAGACTGCAGAGTGTGTGTCCCTGGATAGGACTCCTTTATTAAACCTCACCCACTCATGGCTCAGGGACCATGTGGAAGATGAAAGATTTTAAGAGTAATGGTTGGTGCATGAACATAAGGAAACAGAGGCTTTCATGCCTCTGGGAACTTGTTCATATGAATTGCAACAATGATGACAGCATACACAAGACCCATGCTAACTCAATCAGAAAAAAATCCAGCATAGAACTGGGGAAATGGGCAGCAGGCCTCAACCCTAGCCAAGGAATTATTGTTAACTGATTACTGCAGGGCAGGGGGAAAGCAGATCTTCTTTAAAGAAGTGACTCTAGATAAGCTGACTGGACTCCAGTGGATGAACCTGAACTGAGGGACATCTGGATACAAATGTTTGACCTGTTAGGACTTAACATATATGATAGAATGCATGAAATCTGATGGGGGGCTATGGGGAAATGCATGGAGGAGGGGGTCTAAATTTGATTAAGATTTATTATATGGACTGCACAAAAACTCAACAAAATATTTTTAAAAAAGAAAAGAAATTCAGCTACCTCATAAGGACCATTGCCCGCAGCATGTGGAAGATCCCAAGACTACCCAGGACCCTAGTCAGCTGAAGAGCCTGAGCTATCCCAGGACTTGTACTACCACCAAGTACAGGGCTATAGTTATTCTTCCTTAGCTTGGGGGCTTAGAGGGACATGTGGGTACCTAATGTCCAGGAAAGAGATTTTAAATCATCCTTTCCAAAAGTCTGTGTACAAGCCAACTGCCATTACTGACCATACATGTCTACCACTATGAGTAAGCCTAAGCAAGACAGCAACAGCCATATGAGATGATCACCATTGCTGTGTAAACCAACCACCACTACTGGCAATGCATGGTGATCACCACTATTGACCACACAAGACAACCACCAAACCACCATTACAGTCTATATATGCCAATCATTATTAATAACCATGCAACCAACCACCACTACTTGCCACGTAAACTGACCACCATCACTGACCATGCAAGGCAACCACTATTACTAACCATGCAAGCTAACCACCATTACTGATCTGCAAACTCAAGCTATCGCATTGTCTCTTTCAATCACTTTACTGAAAGCACAGATAACAGCTACTGTGCAAGGCTGCTTTAAAGTTTAAACTGTATTTAAAAAGTGCCAGGCATGAGAAGCACTTAATTAATAGTTGCTATATATAGCATGGCCCTCATCTTCAAATATAAGGAGTTCATGGTGGTTCTCCCACCTTTTGATTAATTTGTTAAAGAGTAACAAATCAATTTACACCAAGAGTCTGAAACTACGATGCACCAGCTAACTCTGAAATGATGCCTGTTTTGTAAATAAAGTTTTATTGGAACACAGGGACAGTCATTCATATGTACATTGTCTATGACTTTTTCTACAGTAGACACAGCACTGTGCAGTTGCAGTCAAAACTATAGGACCATCGAAGTGTAAAATATTCATTATCTGGCTCCTCACAACAAAGTTTGCAAGTTCCTCATGTACATCAAAGTCTCTAACATTAATAAGCATCAAACTACTGTGTGTTTTTGAAGAAAACACATTCCCAGCACCCACATGGGAGTTTCAGATTCTGAAGATTGTGGCTCAAGAACCTGCATTTGAATCATCTCTCACTGTCATTGCTGATTTGGAAGCAGATGGTTTGAGTACACATTGTGAGAGAGCTGGGACTGTGCAGTCAGTGATCCTAAGTAACTCCCCATGAAGGAGCAGGGTGCTCTACGTGGATCATGGGTCAGCTCTGACCTGCTAAAGAGGCACAAGCTGTCATCCCCAGGATATCTGCTATCCTCATAGGGCCAGGTACATTTCTTTCTGTTTCAAAGTCTCCATATAGAAAACATGTAAGATCAAAACATGATAAAGACAAAAGTTTTTTAAAGCATTCACAGGGAAACCACCTAAAGATAACTACTATTTACATTCTAACCTAAAATTCTAGATAGCCCTTGTATTTTCCCAAGTATATATATATAAATATTTTTCTCTTTACTATTATAAAAACAAAATAGAGTTGCAGAAACAGCTTGTAGTCTTTTCTAATTTGAAAATGTATTGTAAACATTATCTCATGTCAATAAATATTACTCAGCAATAACACTCCTGGCATGGAACTGTAAAGATAGAAGGCAGAAGATCTCTACACACTGAAATGAAATCATCTCAAAACAGATTGTTAGCAAAGATAGTGTGGCATAGAACAATGTGAACATAAACTCGCATTTGTGTAGAAGCAATTGGAAAGAAGCACACACGTTTGTGTCTCCATTGATCATCTCTGGAAGGATAAGCAAGAACTTCAAAACAGTGGGTACCCCAGGATAATAAATTAGGTAGAAACTGAGACTACTTCTTAGTAGATTTCCATTTACACTATGAAGTGCTCTTGTCATTTATACCTGTATTCTTTCAGAAATATTAAAATCTACCTTTAAAAAACTGAAAGTTCAAGCATGGGAAATCTCCCTATGAGTTATTGGTTATGGAAGTCCCAGAGACACCCAAAACAATACAGTATGTTGACATCGCTATTGGTTGCTCACCATAACTAAAAGACAAGACCCATTTGCTGATGATACCACACATTTTGGTTGCATGACACAAAGAAATAAATCTGCAACTGACCAAGAATCATCCTCCCTGCTGGCTAGCTTTCATAGTGCTGGAAGGTGCTATGAAGGCTACTAAGGAAGAAAATATATCAGAGGTCTTACCCAACACTGAACCCCGCATGCTACAATACTGAGCTTCCAGACAAGAAGTGCCTGTGTAATAGTGGCATAATTGTTATGGGGGTAACCAACAGTTTTCTGATTGCATCTGAGGCCTGTTCCACAGGAAAGAAATCATGCCTGGTACTCTGTATCTGCCTGGTCAAAATCCCATGGCTATGTAGGTCCTAGGTCCTAGTAGGCAACCTACTATTGTTGTTTTGCTAAATTGCCATGTTATCAAATTCCCTTCTAAATATTTATCCTTAAACTAATAGATTTGTGCTTTTTTCAGCCTTGGTCAGAGCATCTTTTTTGCAGTGGACAGTGGTATAGAGGCTCATAACTGTTCAAAGTACTGTGAATATAAGTTACTGTGTTTAGTCACAGATTGAGCACCTGTATCAACACACCCCCAAACCAAGATTCAGGGAACATCACAGAAGAGGGAGAAGGAATGTTATAAGAGCCAGAGAATAAAGAAGAATGTTGTTAAATGCTATCTTCAGGACATGACATGGTCAATAAATTCACGAACTCAAAGCAGCTAGGGTTACTTGCATAAGACCTGCATAAGAGGAAGCCAACATAGATGGGGGAGGAGCTCATGAAGACTCACCTCTACCAAAGGAGCTATTGGGAGTTGATGGCTACAGGGGAAGGAGAGTCAAGTGTTCTTGGGGTACAGCTGGTAGGTTGCCTATGCTCCAGTGGATAACCCCACACTGCACATATGGGCAGCACTATTGGACTCAGTAATTATTTAAAAAATTAAAAAAGAAGAAGAGGACATGAAATTAGAGGAGGGCATGCTACAGGGATTCTGGGGGTAGTTGGAGGAGGTAGTAAGGGTGGTGAATATGATTGATATACATTGTGTAGATATATGAAATTTTCAAAGAGTAAATTCAAAATATTATTTTTTTAATTGGCATCTGGGGGCTGGGGAGATAAAGTACTTGCTATGTAAGCATGAAGATTGAGTTCAGATTCTCAGCACCCACATAAAAACCCAGGCACAGCAGCATGTACCTGTGATACAAGCTTTGGGAAGGAGAGACGGGAGGACCCCAAAGGCTTGCTGGTCAGCCTATCTATCCAAATAGGTGAACTCCAGGTTCAGTGGGAGATGTGGCTCCAAAAACTAAGGTTCAGAGTGAGCAATAGAGCAAGAAACCTGTTGTTGACTTCTGGCTCCCACATACACACACACACACACACACACACACACACAAAACCTGGTGTCTTAAAGGTCTCCATTGTATTGCATCATACACATTGGCAGTAATATATTGAGCCAGTCATTTATTGTTAGTTATGTAAGCAGTTCCTATGAAGTTTGCTTCATTATTCACAGTATTATAAACGTCTATACACATGAATACAAACAGCTGTTTGTGAACATTACCTTAGGTTGAATTCTCAGAAGTATCGAGACATAGGTTTTCAAGACCTTAAAATTTTAATGAAAATTGCCCATCCACCTTCTAGAAAAATTCCCCAATTCACACCCCCCCGAGCAGCAGCAAACTAAGTGTTCTTTGAATAGCCCCTATTTCCTAGCAACTATTCTCCAAAGGCAGCAAGCTCCACACAGCCCAGTCAACAAGCATTTCCTCCTGCAAAGTGAGAATAGAATGAAGGACCGGTGCTGTTGGAGGCAATTCCACACATACTGGCTAGTAATAATGCCCAAACCATGCTGACATCTCCGAGAAGCTAAGCGAATGACAGGGCGCTCCTCCATATGCCCCTCAACTACTCCAAAGCCAACTCACTAGACTGCATTTATTTAGCAAGATTCACTTTAAAGAGCACTTCTTAGAACCTCCCAGGTGCCCACCTCAGGGCTTTGTGTCAAGACCTGCTGGCAGGTAGACAGACTTTGACATTCTTCCCCCCCTGCCTGGAAAAAGGTTTGCACAGCCAGCCACTATGCACAGAGGCCCCTTTGAACTCAAGCTGCCTGTCAGATAGAGAGGCTCTGTATATCCAGGATTGATAAAAAAAATAGTTCTTTTCTTTGGCCAACTATGCAACTTTGATTCCATGGTACATTAGAGGGCAGGACAGGCTTCCAGGGAAAATACCTTCCACTGGAGCAGCAGGACCAAGATTAATAAGATCCCAACCACTACCAAAGGCAGCATCTCTGGGGCTGGTGGGGTGCCTGGGCAATCTACCATGGGGCTCCTCTGCCTATGATGGGCCTCCTTTGATCCTCTCAGGGTCTGCTAGTCCACGATTCAGTTCCCAATAGCCTCCTGTCATGGCTTGAGTAGGAAATGTCCCCCTACATGATCATATGTTTAGACACTTAGTCTCCAGGTGGTGGTGCTGTTTTGAGAGGTTGTAGAACCTAACTGTAGGAAGTAAGTCACTGAGGAGCAAATCTTATGAATTAAACCTTGGCCTCTTCCAACCCAGTCTCTCTCCCTCTCCCTCTATCTCTCTCCCTCTCCCCTTCCCTCATTCCCTCCTTCCTGGTACAAGAAAAAGCAGGCAACATTGTGCTCCTGCTACCACAGCCATAAGCCATTCCCCCACCATGCCTTCCCTGCTATGGTCATCTGTACCCTCAAACCATAAGCCAAAATCAATCCTTTCTCAAGTTGCTTTTGTCAGGGATTCGGTCACAGAGATGAGGAAAATTATTAATGTGTCCCCAGCATTGCCTTCAGGATCAGTTGCAGGAGAGGGAACAGACAGAACAGAGAAGTTCCAGGGAAAGGAAGGACTGACACAGCAGCACCAGGAACTCTGGGTTGAGAATGCCAGGTTAATAACTGACTCCTGGTCTCTTTAAGGGTCTGCTCTCAGCTCTTTCTCCAGAGGGGAATGTCAGTGTTGACTATGAATTCAGAGTTGTCACAAAAATCAGCAGATGGAGTGCCTTTTACTCAACCTCACGTAAAAAAGAGTTGGAAGCTTGGTTTTGAGCCTGAAGGTCACTGTAAGAATTGCTTTGGGAAATAACTAAAGCTTATTTACTGAAAGAGGGTAGAGCTAGATGCCATACAAGTAGTGGCTTTATTTTATAATCTATATTCAGTAAAGCTTTGAGGCAGATTCACTTTGCTAATAACATATAAGAAGGAAAACACAAAGTAGAGAAAGAGCCTTAAGTGTCCAGGCCCCAGACCTGATGAATTCATCACTAATTTAGCCTCCTATGGCTTAGAGAATGGTCCTCAGCATAGAGTCTTCTGGAAAGTTATAGAAAGTCTAACTTTCAGTGCTTTCCCAAATCTGCTAAATCAGAACCTGCTTCATAACAAGATGCATAGAATTCCCTGAGATTCAAATGCACATTAAAGTTTGATAAGCACTGGCCATATCATCATCTACTCTTTCCATGTAGATAGAGGATGGTAATTCCCAAACCCAAGTGAGTATTAAGATACCCTAGAGAAAGGGCTGATACCTCACTTCACCTCTGACTTGATAGGCGTAGACTAGATCTCAAACATCTGCATGTTTAGAATCTCTCAAGATTTTCAGCTGGTGTGAATTCTCAGCTCATTTGTAGATAGCAAAGCTGACCTTAGGAACCAGTGAAATATGCAGATGTGTCTTGGGGCTAAACTCTCTTCCTCAGCCTTGGCTGCATAGCATGTTGAAAACACCCAGGGTATTAATAAAAGGTTCATGTCTGACTTAAGTAACCTGGAGTGTGACGTCAGTTGCTGATAAGTATGAGAACCACTGGATGATGTAAAAACTCATCTTAATATGACTGAGCATCAGCCACTCTAAGCAGCTTTCTCATCCTTAAAAATGAAAATCATAATCAACTACGAGTCTTACTAGTATAAGATATGTTTGGCTGGGGAGATGGCTCAGGGGTAAAGTGCTTGCTATGGGGACCTGAGTTTGACCCCCAGAACCCACGTAAAAAAGGTTGGTATGATCCTAGCACTGGATTGCAGAGACAGGCAGATTTCTGGGTCTTACTGATCAGGCAACCTCCCCTAAATGACTAGTTCTAGGCCAATGAGAAACCTTGTCTCAAAAAACAAGGTGAACAGCTCCTCAAGAACAACATCTGAGGTTGACCTCTGGCCTCCACATGTACCTGCACACACATAAATACAAGTACACGTGCACACACATAAAAATAAATGAATAAACATATATTTGACATCTGGCACATAATGGGTAATTAAAAATGTTCAATGCCTCCTATACCTATCCCCTACTATAATTAAAAGTGAAAATTCATCAGATGTTCCAACTTTTGCTTTAAAAAATGAGCATAGAAATACCTATTCCCTTCATCACTATTCAGGAAAGAATAAAAGAGCCAGGACCTGAACCATGCTGGATTCTGTATTCAGAGGATGGAACTGGCTTCACAGTCAGTGACCAGGCTCCATACTCAGAAAGTCCTCCACTTGGGTTTAATGTCCTGCTAGAGCTGCTTGAAATTCTAATACTTCTTGAACATTTTGCACCGTGCCCCACAAATTAGGTAGTCAGTGCTTTCAGGGAGAGGGCAGGTGAATGAATCTCTCTCTGGTCTGTGGGAGCACAGTTAATGCAAGGAAGAGAATGAAGAGGCAGGCAGATCAGAAACCTGGTTGGACCCTCTCTAAGGTAGTGCAAAAGGAAGAGAGTGCCATTAAGTTTTGTGAGCAAAAGAGTCAGATACAGATCAACCTGAGGCTCTTTTTCATTCCCTCTGGAACCTCTGGGATGGGAGCAAATGGCAGACACATCTGGATGCTGGAAGTACAGCTGGATGAAAGAGGTTCCTTCTTTCCTGCAGCACATACTTCTCCAAAACCCCATCTCCCTCACCTCCATGATGGGCATGCAGCATGAGAACTGGGTTGAGAAGGAGCTTAGGTGGTGAGCCCTCACAGCAGTTGGCTTAGTAGTGGTTCTTATTAGCATGGGATTTTTCTTCTCCTTGATCTAAAGAAATACTTTCTTACCAACCATTATTTTGATCTCTCAGCTTTGCTGCCTGTGGCTTCCATTATTGCTCCTTGGACATCCTAAAGCTCTCTGCAGAGTTCACGGGAGACTAGACTACATAAACACAGACTAGGACACTGCTGCCACATGACAGTTTTTCATTAGCCAAAGGCCTTGATCATACCTCCTCTGGGCAAGGGAAAGCCCCTAAGGCCCAGAAGAGAAGATGCACAGAGAGAAAGAATGTGCCACAAGAACAGAGGTGGAGTTCTGTTGGAGCAGTTTCTGCAACTTAGCAGGGGCAAAAGTTATCTTGAGCAAAGAAAAGCACAGGAAAGTCAAGGCTGGCAGCCCCCTACCACTTTGGCTTTCAAAACCTCTTGGTACCACCGTACACTGGGATAGATGGATTAGTCAGAGAATATATCATCATGACTTTTGATAGATAATAAGATATGTTTGTGGAGTTTTTTTTAAGAGCAAAAAATTAGCAATCCTAGTTCTAAACCTTCATTCCTAGTTCTAAATCTCCAATTTTGCTAACACTAACACATTATCTGATATGTTTTTCTTGGGTGTAAAATTACTGTGAGGGCCAGAAATTCTGGAAGAGCCATGTTACACCCACAGGCATAGGACATGTGAATATCATCTGTCCCATGAGCATCAGGAGACAAAAAGGTTAAGAACTTCTAAACTGAGCTATCAAAGGGCTGTTAACTCTATGGGAGGCAGTTACAATGACATGGATTAGTAAGCACTATGTTTCATTGCCAAAATTAAATGACTCTGAGAGGCAACCACTTTTGAGTATACAGCCAAGCATATTGGCTATCTTTGGCACAACAAACAGGCTATAGAGGCTTGCGAAGAACAGCCAGCCAGCAGGTAGCCATAGAAGAAACATTTTGTATCACAGTCCATGTCCAGGGATTTCTCTTCATGTATAAGCATCAGTGTAGAGAACACTCGGCTCCCTAGAGCCCAGAGAGTAAAGTATAAGGAAGGAATGGAGCAATCCAGGTCTCAATACAACCAGTGACAACCATGACGGGACCACTGGAATGATGCACTGCACATCTGAAGAGCCCCACAAAGGGCAGAGCAGCAAAGCTAAGCCAGAGAAAATACATATTGCCTTCCAAACCTCTTGGAGCTCCACAGCACCATATTCTAGAACTTGGTCCTCAAGCAGAGTGAGGCTTTGTCTACAGAGAAAGCCTCTCAGTGAAGCCCAGGCAAGAGATGAGAAGGGTTTTGCCACAAACTTATCCTATTTAATTTAGACATGCCCAAATGCTAGGAGTCATTTAGGGGATCTCAAGACTGGAGGGTCTATCAGTGTATCAGAAAACAAGGAAAGAGAATGCAAGTATTAATTAGGACAATGCAAGGACCTTAGGACAACACAGGAAGCAAAGCCAAAAAGCCCTCTTAAAATATGTCCAAAGAGTCAACTTGCACCAGAAGTCCCAAGCCAATAATCCCAAGTATAAGGTTTTTACAGTGGCCAAGGCACCATCCTCACTTGCACACATCAGTTTGGGAAAGGATATAGACAAAGAAGTGAAGAAAGAAAACAAGAATATGGAAGAATGTGCATGCAATAGGAAGTAATTTCTTTACCAGCTTCATTTCTGTCCTGCACTGCTCTTAGTTTCTGATCCCCTTTAAATAGACTTCAAGAAAGTATATGTATCAGGGCAAAGGAAGCAACTTTAAGTAGGTGTTACCAATGGCATGTTCATCCAGCATCCAGGCCCCTTTAAGGGCCTCTAATGTCTTCTATATATGGTATATCCCCACCTACTCTTCTTATGCCAGTTCCTCTGCTCTGTGTGTATAGCTGTAGACACATGGACCCACCTCAACCACATCAAATCTTAGCTGTCCAAGATTCCTCCCATCTTGACCTCCATCTACCTGGAGAAAACCTTTCTCAGTTCAATGACTCAAGGCTGGGAAAGAAATCAGAAATGACTCCTCCCTGAGTCTAATCACTACCTTAACTGTGAGGAATGACAACACCATTCAAATATGGCAGTAGCCCCCGAGATCTTTTGGTGACAGCCAGTCTTTCCAAATTGAGATGCTGGCATGATCCTATAATCTGCTCACAGGATAGTTACCACCCGTTAATGGGGAAAAAGATAGATAATTCCCAATCATAATCAAACAAACAACCACTTTAAGTACCTGTTAACCATTACTTACAATGCACCCATCCTGTGAGGCCTGTGTTCATCCACAGGGCCATCCGAGACACTAGCATGCATCACTGGGATGAAAAGCAAGCTGGCCAATGAAGCACTTAAGGAATTACGGAAAGCCCAAGTCACAGTCCTTGACTCCCCTCTGCCTGTCCTTCTGGTTTCCGTCAGTCCATAGTCATTAATGTGTCCAGAAGGAAATGAAGGAAGGCCTCTCAACTTGAGAAGCAAGGGTGGGACTCCCACATGTCCCCCAAACAAGCTGTGTTCCAGGTTAACCAAATAGAGCTCATAACAGGGAATTCTGATTGCTGTGTTCAAGGGGGTTGACACTGAAAGATAACTAGATGCAGCTTTGAAAGAATCAAGCTGGTTTGTTCACCATCCAGTTACATTCCCCAGACCTTCCCAGGCGCTCTGTACTTGTGTAGTGGGTGAGGAAGCGGAACTGAGTGCTCTAGCTGCCTCTGGGCTCTGGTTTCTTGCTGAATGTCTCAGGGCCTCTTTTTCTCATCTGCACAATGGGGACATTATCCCAATAAGTTCAAGACTTGTTTCTGTACTACTAAACCATTATTGTGTTTTCTCTGTAAGAATATCAGGAAACCATGAAGTACAAAGTTAATTCTCCAGTCATCTCTGATCTACAGGTATTTAAAGATACAGGGTGAGCAGCTAGATAGATAGCTCAGTCATTAACGTCTCATGTTCACATGTGCCTAAAGATACCAGGAGGTCATGAAGAAAGGAGGCCAAAACGCCACACGGTTACTTTTCTTTCCACTAAATGGTTTCACCCTATATGAAAATTGTATGGTGTATTTTATTATTGCTCAGACATGCGAGCATTTGACTTGGCTTTTTTTCTAACAAGCATGTGAAATGAAGACGGCAGATACAAGGAGAATGTTCACAATAAGGCAATGGAGACAAAGAAGTTAGATCATTTGTGTTACTCTGAAAAGTGGGTGAGGTTTCAGTTAAGATATTCCCAGCGCACTAACCAAACAACCAGAAGGAGTAGGTTCCATTCCTGGGCCACATTTCTTCTGATACAGGAGCTAAGTAAGATCATTGCCACCATCTTCTAGTACCTAACATTAAACCATTTGGGGAGGATGAGCTTAGCACAAATTCTAAACCATCTCTCCTAGGCCCAGAAAGCACTGGTACAACACAATTAATGTTACTACTCTGAAATAATTTTATATATTTCTATGCTCTCAATAAATAGCTCCTTACCTGAACCTCACAAGCACTCACCCCTCACCCTGCCCCAGGCCACCCCAGGATTTGGTAATCAAAGAGCAAAGGTCTGGCACAGCTGGGACAGGGCTCCAGTAGGAGTCCTGTCCCAGGCCATACAGACACTTCTCAGATTAGCCCTGCGAGGCTGAAACACTGGTCTGCATCAGTAGCAGAGAGAAAAAAAAAAACACTATATGCTCAGCAACATTTAAAAACCTTTGATTCCAAAAGATGTTATCACATTCCCAAACCAAAACTTGGGTAGATGAGATGGTAGTTGTTTAGAGAGGAGCCTGAGACAATGTACTTTCAGTTCATTTCTATAAGTTCTGGCTAAGATGTTCATCTTCCATAATGTGGGTGTCCGCTCAGTTCATGGACAGATCTCTGATACCTGGCAAGTCAGTAGGCAAAATGTAGGTGACTTAGAATATGAACATGTATATAAAGTAAAATACATGTAAAGGAATATATTTTTGTAAATGTACATATACACGGGCAATATGTACAAGTCTACACATGGATAGTTATAGAGAGATACTTATATGGTACATACACAGATATCTAGAAGCATAAAACTGAGCTGGTTATAAGCCACTAACTGCATTCATATGGTGGAAGTAGTTGCTGATTTGGCAGCCTGCAGGACACGAATGGGGGTGGGGGGGGAGAGATGGCCCATGGCAGGAAGGCAAATGTGCAGAAACAGCTGAGACAGAAAAGATACAGAAAGACTAAGACAAAGGGATGGACAGATGCATGCTGAGCTATCTTACTACATATTATGTGACATAAAGGCATGCATGATGGAGTCTTGGGGGTGATTTTATCATGAAAGGACAGTAAAAGGAGGCTAGAAAGGCTGATACATCAAGAAAAGAAGAGAGATATGGCAGCCAAGGAGACTCTTTTATATGCCAGTGCTATGATGTAGATCCAAAGCACCCTTAAAGAAAATATGATAAAGGCTTGGTCACTGGCCTGTGTCACTAGTAGGAGGTGGTAGAGCCTTGAGTAGGTGGAGCCTAGAGGGAGGAAGTTAGGTCATCAACAGCCTGCCTTGAAGTGGATATTGGTACCTCAGTCACTTCCTGTCTCTCTTGGCTTCCATGCCACCATGAGGTGAACAGTTCTCCTTCATGCACTGCCACAGCAATGTGCAATCTCTCCACAGGCCCAAAAGCAATGGGGCCAAGAATCAATAAACTAAAATCATTAAAACATGAGCCAAAAGTAACTTTCCTTCTTATATATTGATTTTCTCCAAGTAGTTTGTCATAGTAATAAGACCCTGACTTGCACAATTACCTACCTATCACAAAACTCAGCAACTCCTTGGATAGGTAGTTTTATTCCCATCTCAAAGTTGAGGAAATAAAGGCCTTGAGAAGGTAAGTAACTCTTCTGAAGCCAAAGAGCAAAAACAGATTCTCCCCCAGATTTGAACTGTCAAACCTGAAAATAGGTTATACGTAAAGAGGTGGGAGTTCATCAAAGGCAGAGCTGGGAGACTTTTGGAACACATTTTGTTATTCTTCCCTAAATCTGGATGCTCACTGTGATGATTAATCCCCAGCGTCAACTTGACTGGCTTTAGAATCACCTAGGAGACTGAGGTACACCTCTCAATATGTCCGTAATACATTTCAGAGAGGATTATCTGAGAGAAAATGTGATTGATTGGCATCATCCCATGGACCTGGAACTTGAAACAGGACATTCTTCTCTCTACATCTTGGTCAGCCAAGATTTAAGGAGTCGCAACTATATATTTCTGCCACCATGAACACCATCACACCTTCCCATCATGATAAACTATACCCCCAAATGATGAGACAAAATAAACCTTCATCCCTTAAGTTGTGTCTTCTTAGGTGTCTGGTCGCAGCAACAAAATAAAATTGCTGATTGTGCTAGATAGTTTCAGCTGTCAATTTGATATACTGGGTAGAGGGAACCTCAACTGAGGAACTTCCTTCACCGGACTGGCCTGTGGTCATTTCTGTGGCACACTGTCTTGATTGTTCAGGGAAGTGGGAGGGAGACAGTGCCATCCGTGGGTAGGTGGTCCTGTGTTGTATAAGAAAGCATGAGCTAGGGGAGCAAGCCAATAAGCTTCCATTGTCTGTGCTCCTTGAGTTCCTGCCTTGGCTTCCCTTAATGATGGACTGTGAGATGTAAGCCAAATAAACCTCTTCCTCCCCAAATTGATTTGGTTAGTGTTTTCCGTTTTCATCACAGTGAAGAAAAATTAAGACACTGACATGAAAAGTCAACCAAAAATGAAAATTATTTGTAGCTTGCGGCATTTATTTATTTATCCTAAAATGAGATGAAACCTACACAAAATGGAGCATAATAAAGATCAGAGAGATACCAGCTTAATTCCAAAGAGTCAGGCTTGGACACAGCATCTCCACCTGCCTCTAACTCTAGCCTAACTTCAGGTTGCATGACTTTGGAATAGGTGATATTTCACTTCTACCTATGGGGCCACTGTTTCCTGGACCAACCAGGACTAAGGAAGGTAGCTTAGCCTGGGAAAGGAGATCAGGGACTGGGAGAGACTAAGGACAGCTGAAGGGAGGCACCGCCCTGGGTGCTGCCTAATCCATCTGACATGGGGACACACTGTTCCAGAAACAGAATGACAATTAATAGAAAAAATCTGCTCTGGCTGCATTGCCAAACATGCTGCAGGGTCTCAGCTGCTGCTGTGCCTCCTTGGGAGAAGAGCAATAATGGCCCTTCTTCTCCTTGGTCCACATCCTGATGTTTTCCCATGTAGAAAGAGGAAAAACTAGGCAGTTCCTCCTATGGCAGGAAAAAGTTGCAGAAAAACAGCACTAGTGTTCAAAACCAAAGACCCAGGAATTACCTAAGCTAGAAGTCTTTGAGTCATTCAGCAGTCATCCCAACTAAACCTATGGAGCTCTGTTTGACACATGGTGAGTTCTGGCACATAAAATACCTCCAGTCAAGGTAGCTGAGAGGAGTCTGAAGTTAAGCCATCAATTCCCTCTTTGGAATTTTCCTGCACATGTATTTCTCTTGATCAGAATATTTCAGATTATCCACTAAAATGCCTAAAGGGGCATAGCAGTTGTCTGGCATGCATAAGGCCCCTAGGTTCAATTATGACTCCCAGAAAAAATGGAAGGGAGGGAGAGAAGAAGGAAGGAAGAGGAGAAAAGAGAGGAAAGGAGGAAGGGGAAAAGAGAGAGGGAGAGGGGAGAGAGGTAAAAGAAACCTTGGCTTGTCTCTGTCATAATTTTATTCAAATTCAACAAACGCAAAGAGCAGAGGCAAAAGCCTCAAAAAAATAAATAAACAGTCTATCGGGCCCATGGTTTCCACACTTCTAGTCCCCTCTGGCTTGCTACATATCAGTATTCTTAACTTCTAAAGGAGGCAGAGAATCTTGAGAATATAATTAAATCTAGCTCCATTGATGTGCAATAGTCAACCCTCCACCACACAGAATCACTCAAACATTTACTTGCATATAAATCCAGGAAATACTATCCCTGTGGATGTCATTCACGTACTCTTCTTTAACCCATGAGCCCTGAAGGCAGGACTCCCAGCACAAAAACTGGCCCCCACTATTAAAGCCCTAGAAGTCTGTCATTCTGGATCTCATAGTATCACTAGCAAACACCAGCCTGAATGTTGTTTAAGTAACCTTTCCTGCCAACATTTGCCATACATGACAACCTCAGCTGGAAGGACATCTTAAAAATCAAGTTTATTTTGGAACCAGTGGTACCCAGCTTCCCTTGAACCATTTGGCCACATCTATCTCTGAGATCAGGCAGGTGGATGCTAATTTACCATGTTAACCCCTTTCATGCCTATCCCCTCACTAGAGCCTTGGCAGCTCGCCACATCTCAGCACCCCTCCCCTACCATAACGGGGCTAAGTACTCTGTACATGGAAGCTGGCCAGCAGATTTAGAAACCATGTTGCTCTTGGCATCCATTCCAGGACTCTGTGTAGAGCTACGTGCTGAGATACTGCGGCATGGGCAGCTTTTCAATACCAGAGTTCACCACCCTGTATCTCACTGTGCTAATTCCTTCCCAACAATACTCCAAAGATAGGCACAGACAAGAGACAAAATGTCACTCAAATGAGGAGTTCCTTAGCCCAACAATACTGAAAAGAATTATCCAAGTCCTCTTTATTTGTCCTCAAATTCAACTTCCTTCCCAAACTATCCTCATCACACAAGTCCATCTGAGTAAGCAATGGTTTTCAGCATCACAGTTTCGTCCCCATAGATCCCAACACAGCCTTCAGTCTATAATTACCAAGAGTAGGGTGCAGAGAGGAGTCTCCACCAGGACCACAGAGGCCCTATGACCAGAGGCTTCTCAGAGTGCACAGGAAGATGAAAAGAGAATCTTTTGATCAAAAGGAGCCATGTTTCCACCATGGAACTCTTGAGACTAAAGGTGCCACCTTACCCTTCATCCCAAATTTGGACCGTCGGCCATACTTGTTGATCATGATAAAGAGAACCACCAGCAGGACACAGGCAAAGGCAGCAAGTCCAACTGCTATGGATACCTGTTAGAAGTCAAACAATGACAGTCAGGAACACTCACAGAAAACCCAGTGCCTCAAAAGTATTATATGTGCCCAGATGAAAACAACACTGCTTCAGCAGAATGGGAGTCCCCCAGACCTCCGCTACTCAGGCATGTCCAGCCTGAGGCCCATGGGCCACACACACCCCAGAATAGCTATGAATGCAATCCAATACATTTGTAGATAACAGTGTCATGTCACAATGTCAAAAGGTTGGATACCCCTGGAGTAAAGTCTTTAGAGGAAGTAATTTATGAGCCCCTAAAAGAGCTTTAAATTTTAATTAGAATATGAATTACTCAATTTGATTAGGGGAAGTTCCCTGATTTGATATTCTAAGCCCCTCTTACCTGGAGGCCATTCAAAAGCTACAATGGCAAGCTTAGAGACATTTTTGTCCAGTGTTTTAATTAGTAAGTAAATTCTAGATCCTCCTGTTGAAAGTTTTTACGTAATATTTCTACTCAGGAAGATTTGGGAGCTCTGAAACCAGGAGTCTCCTTTCTACTTCTTCCTAGGGAAATCTCAGACTCAGGTAGGGCTTGAAGAACCCATCCAAAAAGCTCTGGGAAACAAGGGCTTTTGCAGGAGGCCTGCCCAGTTAGTCAGCCCAGCCAGCCAGGCCCAGTCAGGCTCCTAATAGGCTGAAGAAGTTCAAACTGTTCTCTTCCTAACCCTGGGGAAGAACCTCAAAGGCTTCCCCAAACACTGAACTACTCCCATCAAACGACAGTTTAAATCACCTCAAAGGAGATCAATCCTCATCACATTTTTTCAGCCATGGGTACTAAGGTGCCAAGTAAGATAATATGTGGAAAAGTTAGCACCTCAAACAAAGTCTGAAAAACACTATACCAGTCAGTATGTTCCTGTTAATCAGGAAGCAACTCACCCCAAAAGTGTCCTCCTCTGGTTTGTGGGTCACAGTGATAGGAGGCGTAGGGCTTGCATCAGATTCTAGAAAATAAACACAAATAGAGGGCAGTTATCTTACTGGCTATGGGAGGCCCAGCTACAGGGCCTGCACAACTCCTAGACACCAGGGCAAAAGACATGGTCCTTATGTAACTACCTGTTTCATGCTATAGAGCAACAGAAAATGTCAAAGGAATGAACTCCACTCCCAGTCCAGAGAATACATGGTAACCCAACATGCACCATTAGCTATGGGGCAGGAATGAGGAAAAGAGCTTGGGATCCTGGCCAGGGTATGGATTAGGTAGATTTTACCAGTGATGGCAGCTGTCGCTGGCATTCTATTACCCCTTGTTTAGGGCATTTCTCTTCCTGTTCCTTCCTGTCCCATGCTTTCCTCTTTCTCTCTTTACTCCTCAGTAAAACCCAGGCTTATATCTTCATGAACAGCCAGCTACCCATTCCCCTAAGACGGATTTCAGAACACAATAGCAGTTCAAACTAAACAACAATCACTGGACCAGGAAACACTACCAAGTGTCATTCTCTACCTACAAGCACTTACTTGCAAGAAACAGCCCCAGTTCTGAATTCTCTGAAGGGACATCTGTGAGATTATGAGTATTTTAAGACCAAGAACAACTGAAAGAGCCACAGATGGCATTTACATCAGTGCCAAATGGCCAGGGTGTCCCTAAACAGGATTGCTCTACTATCTCTGGCCAGACATTAGGAGGAAATAGTAATACAGTGCTGCCACCATTCTCGTGTGGGGAAGAAAAGAAAGAGGAAGTAAAACCCCAACCCCTTTGAGGATTGTCTAGCCCCACCCCAACCTCTCTTATAAAGTGAGCCTCAATGATTCTACTTGAGGATGCATGAGCCTATGGGAAATCAATCACGATTCTAGCCAAGGTGGGTTCTGGCCAGATGCTTGCTCTCTTAAGGCAGGTGAGAAATGTTGAAAAGGTTATAGCCCCATATCTTCTCTGTAAGAACAACTGAGAAGATCAATAGGTGTCAACCTAGGCACAGGAAACCCCATATTCATCAGCTGCAGCCCCTTTTCATCTGGGTAGAGGAGACACATAACATGGTCATATCTTAGAAAACTCCCTGAGCAGGGCAAAGTAGGGATATAGCTCAATGGCAGAACACCTGCCTAACCCTGCATTTACCCCTTAATACCAGTATGAAATTAACAAAACTGCAATAAAAATATACAATGAAAAAAGAAAAAAAGAAAAAAGAAAACATAAAGAAAGAAAGAAAGAAAGAGAAAAAGAAAGAAAGAAAGAGAAAAAGAAAGAAAGAAAGAGAGAGAGAGGGAGGGAGGGAGGGAGGGAGGAAACCATGGTGTGGGGCAACTACTGAAAAGAAGTGGGCCCCGAATTTCTCAAGTAAAACAGCACTTCTACTCTTCTTCCTTTCCGTAGTTCACTCAGACACCCTCCGCTACCATGAAGCTAAGTATGCTACACAGAGCAGGCAAGGGGGCTGTCTGGATTTAACAATCACCAAACTACTAGGATAAAAGAGTTTCAAAGCAAAAGCCAAGCAAACTTACCAAAGTCAAAGAAGTCTGTGCTCTCTGTGGGAAAAAAAGGACAAGAGACAGTAAGTGTAATAATAATAAAAAAGTAGATCAGGCACAGTATAGTACATCATCTTAGTAGTTGTGACTTCTCCCGCTTGCTATAGTCCCTCATTCCCACAGCAAGGGACACACTGAAATTCTTGGTACATCACCCTCCCAACACACCACACTACTGCTCTTCCAGATGGAGGAGTGAGAGATAAAGCTCCTGGCTTCAAAGGACAAGGCCCACTGGGAACTAGAAACCAAGCGAGTTTCACTATGAGGCAGGGCATTAATCCCTGATCTACAGTCTTGTCCAGAACCTTCCTTCCTTCAGGACCAAGAGCACTGGGGATGGTACCACAGAGCAGGCCCAGGGGTGATCCGAAAATCAAACTCCTCCCCTCAGTATGTGCAGGCGATGCTAGAAGGCCACTGAGACATTTGGGGACTCTCCCCAAAGAATCATTTTAAGGTGACTGATACCATTCTCCAATGAAAGAAATGAGAATTTCTTAAAGAAATGGACTATTTCAGGGCTAGGGCTGAAAAAATATAAGATGTACTTGGGACAGCTTGGTACACTACAGAGCAAGATGTGCTTTCAAGATAATGAGTCCTGGCGAGGGAAGACAGGAGTTGACACACAGGTGAAATGTGGGATAATCTAAGCAACAAAATATCAGTCATAAAATTGTTATAAATGGAATCGTGTTGCCTCAAAATCCATTATATTGAGGTTTTAACCCCCAGTATTTCAGATGTCACTCTATTTACAGGTAGGGTCTTCAATAGGCATGGAAATGAAAATAAGGCCATTGGGCTGGCTTCATCCAATATTACTGGCGTCCTGATGAGGAAAGATTAGAACATAGATATGCTCAGAAGGAAGACCATGCAGACTCAGGAACAAGGCAGCATCCACAAGCCAAGGAGAACAGCCTCAGAAGGAGCCAAGCTAAAACATTCTCAGCCTCCAGGCCATGATAAAATGGATTTCACTGTTGAAGCTACCCGTCTACACCACTTTACTATGGCAAACCTAGCAAACAAATATATGAATTATAAACACATCCACATGTCCATTGTGATGCAAATATATAATTGAATAAATAAGCAGAGAAAGAAAGGAAAGCTCATCTTCATAGTAAAATCCCAACAAATAGGGGTTGGACAAATGGCTCAACAATTAAGAGCACTTCCTGCTTTTGCAGAAGACTCGGGTCCAATTCCCAGCTCCCACATAGTGGCTAACAACCATCTGTAGCTCTAGTTCCAGGGACCCAGTGCCCTCTTCTGACATCTGCGGGCACTGCATCACTCAGGTGCCCCTACCTACATGCAGGCGTTACACTCATACACATAAAAAAAATTAAAAATTAAGAAAAAAAATGATGTGAAAAGTTACTGATGTTGTTTCAAATCCTTGTTCCGTTTAATTACAAAGCATGAAATAAGTTACTTTGCAGCGTAGGAGTCTGGCAGACAGCATCTTGACTAAGTGATAAAGCTGACATCACTAGAGATAAAACATGTCAACAGTCTGCAATCCCCAAAAGGATGGACCACAAGGGTGGAGAATCACTTCCATGATGCTCTTGCCAAAAAACAAAAAACAAAAAAATAAACCACATAACTGGAATTTAACCATTAAAAATAAATCAGATGAAGGTTGGAGAGATTGCCCAGTGGTTAGAGAACAGGTTGTTCTTGCAGAGCACCCAGGTTTAGGTCCCACCACTTAAATGGTGGCTAACAATCATCCATAACTCCAGTTCCAGGGAATCTGACACCCTCTTCTGGCCTCCATGGACATTTCATGTATGTGGTACACCTACATACATGTGGGCAAAACATTCATACACATAAAATAAAAATAAATTTTAAAGGAAGAAATAAATCAGATTAATCCTAATCTGCAAAATAACTAGAGACTATTCTTCAAGTGTCAAAATCATTAAAGAACTGTCCCCGATTTAAAGAGATTGGAGTTATGTGTCAACTAAATACAATGTCTAATCCTAGGTAGGCTCCTCGACAACAAAGGACACAGGGGGGATCAGTGCTCAAACATCAATCAAGTCTATAAATTAGATAATATTGTTAGACTGGTATCCATGTCCTGGTTTCGATGATGTCCTGGACTTATAGTTAAGTGAGATGTTGACATCCGAGGAGGCTGGGTAAAGGGTAGAAGAAAGTTCTTTGTAGTGTTTTGTAATATTTTTTGTAAAGTCCAAATGATCTCAAAATGAAGAAAAGTTTTTAAAAGTTTAAAAACAGACAAAGGCTAGTACTTTCCACCCCACATTTTCTGATTCAGAAGGTCTGCCTGCGTCTCAACAATACTGTACATGTGTGTGCATGTGGTGTGTGTGTGTGTGTGTGTGTGTGTGTGTGTGTGTGTGTGTTTTGTAGATAGAATCCATGGTCTCCCACATGCTAGGCAAGCACTCTAACCTCTCACTGGTACCTTCTAAGGAAGCCCTGAGCCACACCTCCAGGCATGAAATTTTGCATCCCTAAGTTGATGCCAATGTCGCTAGTCCCTTTGGGAAAACTACACCATGACACTGCCTATTGCAACAAGTCTGCTGTACCCTAAAACACAAGAACAAATTGTTCACTCTTCTCCTCGTTCACTGTGATTTTCCATGTACCAAACCCTTGGCTAAGCCCTCTCAGACAGTGTAGTCACAGGTATATTAAGTGTGAACTAGCATACATTCTTCTCTGCCTGTGGAGAATAGGATGCTTTCTGTGGAGTCCTTCAGAAAAGGCCCATTTACAGTAAATGCGCTGTTGTTAGGCTGCTGTTTTGTTTCCTATTCTGTGTAACCATGGGGGAAAGCTGACTTGGGGGATAATGAAAGAGATGAGGGATTTAATCTCAGCTTCAGAGCCTGAGAAGAGCGAGAAACCAGAGCTATCAACAAAATCCATTTATTTTGTATTTCTCATCAGGTTCCCATTTATTAGAGAATATTCTCCCAGCAGCCAAATACTTTGGCCAAGCCTGTGAACTCTAATCTCAAAGTAGCCTATGACTGGGAAAATCCTTTGCTGAAGTCAGGCACCATATCCAGGAAGGAGAAGAGCTCTGGAAGAGGGAGACATGTTAGCTGCTCTCTAACCTTGGCAGGAACTTAGACATTAACACTAGAATGGATGATACTGGGAATGGTCCTCCCCAGACCTCAAGCACAGGCTAGGAAAAGGACAGGACCAGCAGGAACTGTGTGAACTGTGCTGGACAGTGAATGGATGCATATGCTTTCTACAGTCCGGGATGGTAACTCCTCAAGAAGGTCCCTTCTTATGGACTAATATTTACCACAGTGTGTGTGTGTGTGTGTGTGTGTGTGTGTGTGTGTGTGTGTGTGCGTGTGTGTTACATACAGCCATGCATGCGCATGTAGAGGCCAGAGAAGGATGTCAGGTGTCTTTCTCTATCTCTCCCTCTTATTATCTTGAAACATGATCTCTCGAGGAACAGGAAGCTTGCCATTTCAGCTAGGCTGACTGGCCAGCTAGCTCTCTCTTCTGCCCGATGCTGGGGTTACAGGCATGTACAGTTGTACCCAGCTTTTTACATGGGTGCTAGGAATAGGAACTCAGGTGCTCATGTTTTCAGAGCAAGTATTGTTACCCCCTGAGCCATCTCCCACACCCCTCATCACAGCCACTGAGGAAAAAAGCAAGCTAAGTAATTTGTCCTAGGTCACACAGTTGACAACTGCATGAAAACATCAACTCTGGTCTTGTGGCTCCGTGACTACCTTAGCCTGCCTTAAAAATACCCATAAGAATTTCCCAACAGGGTCAGAGACTATCTCCTGATCTAGAACTCCTATATTCTCATCTGTGCATCCCTGAAATCTTAACAAAAGCCGGTAGCAATTAAGCCTTTTATTTGCTGAGTGCTAGGCAAATAGGACTTCATTTAATCTTTATGGCAACCTAGGCAGGAGCCAGTATAATCATTCCCATCTCACAGCTGGAAAAACAGAGGCATCAAGTGATAATCACCTTTCACTGAGCGTTGTTCATGTACTAAGCCCCTTCTAGGAGCCTGGGCCACCTGTCTGGGAGGACCATGGATGGGACTTATACCTAAGTCTGTCTTATTTCAGAGTTCTGGCTTTTAATAATAGAGTTCTTCCTCACTTGGGAGTGAGAAAGGCATATACATGATAAATATGATGTCTCCATACCCTTAGGCCAAAAGGAGAAGAGCAACATGGGCTGCCTTTGTATCCAGTGCCCAGGCAGTACAAGGTTGAGCTTAGAGAGTTGTGGCATATCCCTGACTGCTTCCCCAGATGACTTACTCTTCTGAACACCGAGACATCTCGTCACTAACTAGACAAGGCTAGCACATATTTTGCTTGTCACTGCCTTTTATCATCCATTAATTCCTTTAATGCAAATAGAAACACTGCTCAGGACATCTCACTCTATTCATTGTCTACACAACGGTGTCCTGGCCGGGATGTGGACAGGTCTGAGGAAGGGTTCTCAGTGTACTGCATTCTTTTCCACCTTCTCTGGGACTTTACCCTCCCTCCCTCCTCCTGGAGCTGAATTGTCACCAAATGACAGTGGTAGCTGACTACAAAGGAAGGAGTATAAAAGTCACCTGGGGGCTTAAAAATGCCCATCCTAAAATCTCTGATTCAGGAGAGATGTCACCCAGACTGTTCCCAACACAAATCACAAAAGTCAGCAAAAAAACACAGCTTCGTGGACAGAAATATAACACCCGGGGACCCTATCAAGAAATTCTGCCAACCAGTTACTTTAACCAAACCCAGAATTGGGCTTTTCCTCTTCCCCAGCTTCAGAAGGTATTTGGACAGACCCCAAAAAAGCAGAATCACCTACCTATATTCAAAGTTATTCCATTAATTCAATTATTAGCCCCAGCCTGCGTACTTCAGCACCATCAGAGGCTGAATGCATCATCTACTTTATAATTAAGTTACCATAAAACAAAAGTAGAAAGGAGCCCATCCCCGCCACTCCATTCCTGGAGGCCAGTTCCAAATCAAACCTTGCTGCTAGTCAGCATGAAAACACTTGAGACCATGATCTGTTAAGCATGGGACTGATCTGGACTGACTCTGAAGTCACTGCAATGGAGAGTCTCCAAACCATAATCAAATACCAAACCCTGTGATACGTGCTTAATCCTGTATGTTAACTCATTCAGAAGCCACAAGACTCAAGACAGCAACGCACCCACACCCACTTCACAGCTGAGGAAACTGAAGGTTAGCAAAAACATACTGTCAAGTTTTTCTGGTGAGCAATGAGCTGGATCAAGATTCTTCACAGTTATCGTCCACTTCTAAAGCTCCTGCTTTGACTATTGTAACACAAGATATCTTTATATGCACAGTGGCTATTTCTAAGGGGTCCTGAAGGTTCCTGTGATAGCCATGGAAAATAGGGACTATCTTGCTTTGCACAAGGAGCAGACGGAGGCTGCCTCTGTCCTGGTGTGAGCTCAATTACCCGGGTAACTGTGATCATCAATGCTGCTTGCTTTCTCAAGATGCCACCTGCCCTCTTGTTCCCAGAGGAAATGTGTGCACGCCTCACCTGGAAAGGGCTCCTTAAGGAAGTGGCCATTGATGGTCTGGTTGGCTGTGCCCAGGGCATTCTTGGCAATGAGAGTGTAGTTGCCATTATTGTAGTGGGTGGGCTTGTTGAAGAGTAGACATCCCTCAGAGACCTCACCCTCCTGATAGTAGTCCATGTGGATGATCTTAGACTCTCTCAACGGCTGCCCATTGTACAGCCAGTGCAGTGTGGGAGTCGGGTTGCCACGCACCACAAACTCGATGCAGTGTTCCAGGCGCACCTCAGGTTCCACCAGGCTCACCACTCGTGGGGGATCTGTGGGGGGAAAATAAGCTGATACCAAAGGCACAGAGACTCCTGGGTAATGTTTTAGGAAGTGGGATGGGGATTCCACTCTTCCCCATTCTGCTCTGAAAAGGCTGAAGGAAGTTAAATCTCACCACCAGTCAAGAAAGGGGAAGAGATGTCTGTCTTTATCCAAGATGTCTGTCTTTATCTGGATCTATCTTAATCAGAGGTTCCCTCCTGAGACCTTTCAGGGGCTTCCAAAAGCAGAATGGGCCAAATTAAGAGTCTTAAAAATGGGGTTGAATTAAGTATACCATCTTCGAAGGGGCAAGGACATTCTTGAGTTTACTGCCCAAAGACTGATTTCTCAGTCTGGTTCTATGACAGCTTTTCTTTCCTTGTAGGTAGACTGGGGTCAAGGGTCTAGATGATCCTAGCAATGCCCCTGCCCCATTCCCAGCCTCCTGTGTCAGCCTCCTCCTGGTTCCCTGCTGCCCTCCATGATGACATGCACTTACAGTAAACAGTGAGAGCAACGCTGGCATTGCTCATGCCCACCACGTTCTCTGCAATGCACGTCAGGGTGAAACCATTGTCCTCGCTCGTCACATTCACCAGGGTCAAGTTGATAGCATGTACATTGGTCCAATTCAGATTGGTCTGAAAACCCCAATCAGAAGACAATAACCAAACCATTTCTACAAGACTGGCTCCCCTTTCCAACCCCCAAACGTCTTCAGGAATCAAGATAATGTTAAAGGAGGTCTTTCTAATGAAAACACACTGATCACATCCAGACTCTGTGTAGTAAATAGCTCAGACAGTTCTCACGTTAATACTAGGTGGTGAATAGTAACATTGTACCCATTTTACAAATGAGGAAACTAAGGCACAGAGAGATTAAATAGCATAAATAATATAGAAATATAAAGAAAATATTAAAGCTAGATAGAATCCAAGCCTACAGTTTTCATCTTAGCAGGAATTTCCTTTTTTAGGACTGAGGGAAAATCATTCCTTAACTCTATGTCCTAGAGGGCCTGGTCCTAGGATGCCTACCTGGTGGGTGTTGATAGACTGTAGCCCAGTGACTATCCAGTCAACATCAGGCAGTGGGGAACCAGAGCCATTGCACGTGATTACAGCATTGTCCCCCTCTCGGACAGTCAGGTTGACATGGCTCACACTGATCTCAGGAAGATCTGGGAGTGTGGAGAGGAAATAAGGGTTACAAAGACATGTAACATTTCCCAGAGGAGTTCTATCCCAGGGGTGATGGTGATACTTTTTGTGTGGCCCAGTGACAACTCCAACACAACTTGGCTTGTGCTCCTGGAAGACCCCTGTGATGGTTAATATTGTCAATTTGACAAGCTCTAGAATCACCTAGGAAACAAACATCTGAACATGTCTGAGGGAATATCTAGACTGGGTTAAGTGAGGTGGGAAGACCCGCCCTAACTAAGCAGCACCATTCTACGGACTGGGGTCCTGAACTAAATAACAAGGAGAATGTGTGTTGAGCATCAAAATTCATCTCTTCCTGACTATAGATGGCAATGTGACCAGCTGCCTCAAGTTCATGCTCCCACAACGCCCCCACCGTGATGAACTATACTCTCAAACTGTGAGCCAAAGTAAAGTCTTCCTTAAGTTGCTCTTGTCAGGTGTTTTGTCACAGCAAAAGTGATGAATACAATCCTTGCACTCCAGATTCTTCATACTGCTTCCCCAGTAGACTCAGAACGCAAAATCAAAACCCATACCATTGGAGGCTCCTGCACAGCAGGGTATCTGTGACAGATTTGCTCACGGAATATCTTTCTGGCAACTACTGTCTTTCTGGGATACTAGGTTTCACAAAATTGTTGTATGTCAGATTCCCATGGAAACCTGCTAGAGATCCCATTCTTTAATATCCAGTTGGTCCTAGGAATCTGACATCCTAGAAAGTGCCTTGGAATCTCATGACGCAGAAAGTCCAAAGGCTGCCCTGTAAGACACACTCCTTCAGGTTTGGTTGACAAGTAACTCAAGGAGAAAGGGAATCTAATCTACTGAGAATGACTCATGACTCCTATCTGAATTTCTGGGACCAGCTTTCCCACAGCTGACTGGAGACAGGAATGGCCAAAGAGGGAAAAGGTCTGTGCCCACTGCAGATATCTAGGCTTGGAGCAGTTGGGAAAGAGAGTCTGACAGGCCAGCCTAAGACCCAGACCCTTCTCTGGGATGTATAGGATTCTGGCCAGAGCAGGTGGTGCTAAGGCTCACTCACCACACTGACTGATGTTCATGCGGAAGAGGGGGAGCTGGGAGCCATCAGCACTGATGCAGTAGAGGCTTTGGCTGTTCAGCCTGGCCTCCCCCTGCTCCTGCCACAGCTGCATCCAGCGGATGTCACAGCTGCAGTTGAAGAAGTTCTGCTCCAGTCTCCTGTGGGCAAGAAGAGAGGGGAAGGAATCCCTGAACGGTGGATGGCCCAGCTCCCTCCCAGGGAACAGGCCGATGGGCCTCCGCTGCTTCTCCATGAAATAAGCCAGATTCACAAAGATAAGTACCGTGTTTCCTCTCGTTCATGGATCCTAGACTTCATATAGATACATAAAACCATGCATACATGTGCTTATATATGTATGAGGTAGGGGAGAAAGAGGAGGAAAGGGAAGGGAGAGAAGGATGGAGGGGGACTAGCCCAGGTAAGTTGGGAGAAAGAGAAGGCCATGTGGGGTTGATTATGGTCAATTATATGATATATTTGAAAGAAAATGTCTTTTTTAAATATTTTATTTTTATTTTTATGTATATGAGTGTATTGCCTGCATGTATGTGAGTACATCCATGTCGTGCAATGCCGTGGAGGTCAGAAGAGGGCTTCAGATTTCCCTAGAACTGGAGTTAAGGACAGTTTGTAGCCTCCTTGTGGGTGCTGGGAATTGAACCCGGGTCCTCTGAAAGAGCAATCAGTGCTCTTAACCACTGAGCCATCTCTCCAGCCCCAGAGCTCAGGAGGTAGAGACAGAGGATCCCTGGCTAGGTAGACAAGCTAGAATCAGTGAGCCCAGGGCTCAGGTGAGAGACTACGTTTCAATGAATAGCTGAAACATAACTGAGAAAGACACCCAACAGCAACTTCTGGTCTTCACGTGCACAAATGAAGCACATGAAGTGTGTACCTGGACATGTGCAAACACACAGCACACATTCATACACACCACATACACATACACACACAAAGAAAATAATAATATTAATAACAATAAAGGAGAGAAGGGGTTAGGTGAGACCACAAAAGAAGTAATAAAAAATAAATTACACTAGGCCCACAATTTTACTTAGTTTTAAAACTAAGACCTTCATTCAAAAATAAATTCCTCTAAACTCACTGGGCAAAGAGACCCTTTTAAATCTATGAAGCTGAGATGTTATCATCTCAAAACTATCCCATGGCTTCCCATCTCATTAGAAGTCAAAGTCATACTCAACTTATGCTTCTCCATCATCCTCATGACATCATGTTGTGCTTCACCCTTGTTGAAGCCCTATGAAACATGTGCTTCGCTGTCACCTGATGTCACCTGCCTAACTCTCATCAAAGCTACACTCATGTGCTCGCTTTGGCAGCACATATACAGAAATTGGAACAATGCAGAGATTAGCATGGTCCCTGAGCAAGGATGACATGCAAATTTGTGAAGTGTTTCATATTGGGAGGGGGGCAGTGTTGGAGGTATGGTTCCGCAGTTAAGAGTACTGACTGCTCTTGCAGAGACACAGGTTTAGTTCCCAACACCCACATGGACGCTTACTATTCATAACTCAAGTTTCAGGGGATCTGATGCCCTCTTCTGGCCTCTGCAGGCATTTCATACATATGGTACATTTACATACATGCAGGCAAAACACTTATACACATAAAATAAAAATTAGTAAATCCTCACAAAAAGCTATGCTCAGCCTGCACATCTCTATGATGTCCTCCAGTGTTTCACCCTCCTGCTCCTCTCCAGTCACACTGACCTCACTGTGTGCAAGCTCACTATTGTGACTAGTTCAGCCCTGCCTTAGGACTGTTGCAATTGGTGTCTTGCTTGCCAAGCTGTCTCCCAACATATCTGCAAGCCTGGCTTCCTTGCTTCATTAAGAAATCATAAAGTTTCTGACCACCATCCATACCAAAACCACTGCCAACCTCACCCTAAGAATGTCCAATCCCTCACCAGCTACATTCCCCTGTCTAGAATTTACTGCCAGCACATATCACTTTAATTATTCATTTTACTTTGTTTCTTTGACTATCTTCCCAAATAAAAATCAAGCCTCCACTGAGGCCAGAGACATGACCTATTTTGTTCATAGCTATATGCATAGTACTTAACACTGAGCTTTGCACATATTTTTCTTGGGGGAATAAGTGGTTAGCTATTTCCAAGATATACTCAAAAACCTGTCTTTGAATCAGCTTTGTTCCTTCATGAATTCAACAACTCCTTAATGAGCACCTGTACTGTGATTGAAAGCTGTTAATAGAGAGATGAATAGGGCAGTCTCCATCCTCTGGGGGTATTCACCCCAGTAAAAAAGAATGGCTGATGGGGAAGTCTAGTTCAAATCCCTTGTTCTCCACAAATTCTCCTTGTGACCTAGAGCAAGTCACATCCTCCTCCACGGAGTTATTAGGAGAGTGGCAAACAGCACTAATCAATTCAAGAGCACAGGGTGACTCTGAATGCCTGGGCCATTAGGGGAACATGACTCTCACTCTTGTCTATAGAAGGGATCGATCTGTTGGCACCCAGAGGAAAGGCACTTGGGTCACTGCATATTTTGGGAGCACTGGATATTTTTGATAGCTGGCAAATTCCAAAATAGTTAAGCATGTATCAGCATTTATCAACTTCCAGGAATAGGGGAGGTCCTAATGGAGAGAAATTGTGTTTTGGAGTACTAGGACACCTCAGGTAGAATATCCAAATAACCCTACAGACTATCACCTTTTTAGCCTAAGAGTACCCATGATGTTTCCCTGTTCATGGAGCTCTTTCAGAAAAAGGGAAGGGAAGAAACCCAGTCTTTGCTGAGCATCTACTTCTCACAACCATTTTACAAGGTGGCTAGTATGCTCCCCACAGAAATGAGGAAGGCCACCTAATGTCTGAGGAGTGTGATAGCTAATCTTCATGGTCATCTGGAAGACTGGATTTGCAACACCACAGAAACACACCTCTGAATGTATAAGGATGTAACTGATGAGGGAAGATCCACCCTGAATCTGAGTGGGGCCATCCCATGACTAGGGTTCTGAACCGAATAAAAAAGAGAACGCAAGCAGAGCATCAGCATTCATCTCTGCAATGTGAGCATTTGCCTTGTGCTACTGCCATCATAACTCTCTTGCCATGATGGAATGTACCTTTAAACCACAATGAGCCAAATAAACGCCTCCTTCTTTAGTTGTTTTTGTCTGTTCTTTGATCATAGTAATGAGAAAAATAACTAATACAGGGAGTTAAGATACATATTCAGGCCCCTCACACAAGCCTCTGTCTGCATTTCCAACTGCATCTTCACTAGGCGAACACTGTAGAGCCCCATGGGAGATACAAAGAGGCCCCCTGACTTCCAGGACTCTTGGCAGGCAGACTGGGGGAAGAGGTACAGGGAAGTGGTGAAGGCAATGGGAATGTTATATGCTGAGTGTGAACAGGAAGGGAAGATTTAGTAAAGGCACAGAGGTCATGTCAAGAAGGACTGCAAGCAGAGGTAGAAGTTAGTGGTGGAGGGCTTTCACTGGCACATGGCTTGGAATTCATCCATGAGGCAGTGAGAAACCACAAAGGCTCTGAGAAACCACTGAGAGCTGGTACTTGGGCCACCAGTTCGATGTCTTGCAACCACAGGTAGACAGCTACACAACACCATTGTGTGGTTCGTGCATTTCTCCAAGAAGTCATCCAAAGCAATGATGAAATCCAGACCCAGTGCCCTGGCATGGAGCCACATCCGCCCAGAGGGCCATTTTCTCCTACTCACACATAGGCACCAAAAAGGCCGCTAGGGCCTGGCCATGTTCTCAAACTTGTGGTCTCGTAACTCCTGTTCACATTTAACTTTTCCTGGGGGCCTCAGGTAGGTCTTATGTATATGGGTTATAGTTCTCATTATTTACCATATTACGAATTAAAACTGAAGAAAATGTAAAGCACTAAAATACATCAGCACAAATTCTATTAGTCACTAGGGCAATCATGTTTCTGTGCACATAGTCTCTGGGGAACTTCACCCCCATGAGAGGATGATTCTAAAGGACACATGTCTCTGGCTGTTATGAAAACAGGCTTAACCTCACATTTTACCTTCACCTCAAAAGGACTTGGGGCGCCTCCCTCACCCCAGGTCTCCATGGCCCACCATTAAGGGCCTAGTGTAGAATAGCAAAAATTAGAGCAAAGGACAAAAAAAATCCAGCAAATACCATAAAGGTAACAAGGCCATATTTGGTATGTTGATAGAGTCAAAGGAAAGAGAGGAAGAGGGAGAAAAAGAAGTGAAGAAGAAAATGTGTTGTGGGGATGGACTGTTAAGCTCCAGGGATAGGAAATCACCATGGGAGAAATGTTGGATCGAAAGCAGAGGAGAAGGGATGAGGACAGGGAGAACTGAACCACACCAGGAATGAAGACAGAATCAGAAAGGGAGTGGTCAAGTCCTGGGGGAGGAAAGGGAAGGGTAGATCAGGAAGCCTTAGAAAGGTGGTGTGGCAGTGGTTCAGCTAGTAAAGTACTTGCTATGCAAGCATGAGAACCCAAGTTCCATCCCCCAGAACCCATATGAAAAAGTCAGGTGCATTGGCACTGGCTTGTAATCCCAGTGCTGGAAAATAAGAGGCAGGGATCCCTGGAGCTAGCAGGTCAGCCAGCCTACCCTAATTGGTGAGTTCCAGGCCAATGAGAGACCCTGGCTCACAAAAGAAGGTGGACAGCACCTGAGGAACACTTGGTAACTATACACATGTGCACCTGCACACACACATACACACATATGTACACACACACGTGTGTGCACACACACACACGAGTAAAGTAGGATGGTATTTGTAACACCCTTGCCATAGTGCTCTACACACGTGACTTGACGTGTGACTTAATGTAACCTTCACAAGGAAGCTGTTCAAGGAAGGAAGGGGACATCTAATGGCATCCTTAGCAAAACAGAAAGTCTAAGTTAAATGCCTAATCTATGTAGAAAAAGAAATATTTAGGAGAGGAATGGTTTTGGGCTCCCCTTGTGGAGACCAGAGGAGAGTCCTGGCAACCTTGTTGACTGATATTGAGGATCCAGATGCTTCAAGATGAGCAAACTGAGCCAGGTCAGCCCAGATTTCACCAGCCTCTGGGCTGACAAGATGCAGCCATTCATTATTAAGTAGGTGAAAAATACAAATTATCCACCTGCATTGAAAAGACTAGACAAGTGAGGTGCTTGGCAGGATTGCCTCAAGCTACACAAAACAAGATACAGTCCAACCTCTTGCTGGATCCCATTTGTGGCACATCCCAGTGTCTCAGTGGCTCAAAAGGAAGACAGTGCCAAAGTGTCCTGAGGCTGTCAGGAGAGTCAACTGCACTGTCTGGGATGTGGCACAGATGCTGCCAGGCACTGGCTCAGTACAGCTCACTTCTTTCCATGCTTTCCCTCCAAGGCCCTGCTTACAAGGCCTGATCTAGTGGAAGGGCTGCACCTGAAGAGCTGATCCTTTGCTGCTCTCCAGAGTCTGCTGGAAACAGCAGCATAACTATTGAAGAGGGGCTGGGCTTTCTTCTTAGAGAGCACACACCTAGCAGAATGCACTTCAAGTCCTAAACAGTGGCGTCCTGGGTGTCCTAGGGATCCAATTCACAATTGCCTTCATGTCCTGACAAGAGAAAGCTGATACGAATCAGGGACACCCGAGTCCTAGCTCTAAGTGATACTGGGCATTCTGGTACCCTTATGTACAACCAGAACTAGCAGAGGAGGTTCAACCACAGCTGCAGGGACAGAACTAAGAGCCCTGCTCTGTGCTCTATCAATAATGCAAGAGACCCCATGAATAATGCAGCAGTAACCGCTTCAGAGCACAGTTCACTAGCGCCCAGCCCTGGCCCCAAGATGGCCCAGGGCCTAATCACAGGGCCCTGAGGGCTTCCTACAGATTAATTCAGCCCCATTCAGGCATTGGCTGATGCGCGCATGCACACACACACACACACACACACACACACACACACACACACACACACAAAACCACTTTGCAGCTGCAGCAGCCAAGGCTGTGACTCAGTGTACAGAAAACATTGATTCCCCTCCAGTCATTACTCAGGTGATTCCTTCTCCCCTTCACACCATAAGTACTGCCAGGAGCAATCCTGGAACCAGGCTGTGGAAAACAGGGAGACCACATCAGCAAGGGCAAAGCTACTGGCAACAGACAAAGGATATAGCCTAGACCTCCTCAAGATAAAAAGATGATAGAAAATGTGCATAAATAAAAGATGCAATTTAAGCTTTGTTGAGCATAAGGGACTGAATTGTGCCCCCCCAAAATATGTATCCAAATGTTAACCCCAGGTCCTACGAACATGTCCTCATGATCAAGTTAAGGATAAAGGGATGAGATCATTCTGGATTTGGGGTGGACCCACTCCAAGGACTGGTGTCTTAGAAGGATTGGGAGCAAGGCTAAAAAAGGAGGCAAGGATGTCAGCCATAAAAGGTAGGAGAGGTGGCAAGAGATGCTTCCACAAGTCCAAGAACACAAGGAGCCACCAGCAGCTGGAAAAGCCAGGGAAGGTGTCATCCCGGGAGCCTTTGAAGGGAGAAAAGCTGTGCTGACACCCTGACTCAGAATTCCAGGCTCAGAACAGTGAAAGAAAATTTGTCTAATGTTTGAAGCCACCAAGTTTGCAGTAACATGTCAAAGCAGATCTGGAAAACTAAGAATGCAAATAATTTAATTCTCTAGGACTCTAGTTTAACATCTGCAAAATGGCGATGGTTGTAGTCAACATTCCTTCTCTATAAAGTGACTGAACAACTTAATACACATCAACATGCTTTGTGAATTAAAAGAGGGGCTGTAAAGACATGAGAAAATTACCACTGTAGCAGTAGTGTTGGTGATAAGATCGTCTGGTGTCTTGTCTGAGAGCTATCAAAGTGATCACAGACAAGGCTGGGAAAAGGAGAGTGCCAGGATCAGTCCAAACCCATCTCCAACACTGAGTTAGTATTTTACCAAGTCGATTAAATCTGAAAATTATAACAGAGGTAATTATCACTTTGCTTTAAGAAAATGAAATATTCTAATCTATTTTAATCACGTCTGCTCTGTGCCTGCAGGGTATTAAGACAATCCTGTTCAAGATGCATTAATGGTCCTCGGGGTGTTTCTCGAGGTTTTCAGTGCTGTGGGCTGCTATACCTCTGGTGCCTCTTGCCATTGCCTAAGTTGCATCATGGGAGTCAGAATCCAAGCTTCTTTGCTTCCTAATTCATCCTTTAAATCTAAAACAATCTCCTGGATTCTTGCTTTGATTTTAGGACAGATAGCTCTAGTCTTTTCTCTCAGGGAAAAAAAAAATAATAGCATCTTGCCTAAACCAGAAACTTCTGAGTGCACAGCAGGATGCCAAATCAGATTCCATCAAATTTACCACACTGCTGACCATTCCGAAGGAAGTCTCAAAAGATGCTCTTGGTTTGTTCAGTAGGAGAGGCACTCCCGGACTTGGGGAAGCAGAATCAAGTGCTCATCAGCAACCTTTCCTCCAGCTCCACAAAAGTATAAGTACAGGATGAGTCTTGGCACATGGAAAGGGTTCTGAAATGCTTTGGGGGTTTCCTATGGCTCCAAACAGGGAAGCCAACCTCTCTGCTTCTGGGAGTACATGCTGAGTATCAAGGCTGCATCACAAAGTTGGATCAGAGAAAAAGAATGGTCTTTGGAAACAATAGCTTCAGATGGTGATCATCCTAAAAACCATAATATTAATCTCTGGGTTACCATTCACCAGCTGTGTGATCCTGGTCTAGTTATTTGACATGGCCCAGTCTCAAATCTCTCATTTGTAAAGTGGGTTATAATAATAACTCCCTTGTGGGATTGTTTCAAGGATGAGCCAGGGCCCTGTATATATTCAGTACTCAGTAGTTGCCTCTCCACTCTCCTTTCCCACTGGAAATCAGTCCACACTCAACCTGTCCAAGGAAGAGTCTCAACAGCATCACTGTAGCATCAACTGTGACGTTAAAGATTATGTTGTAGGGTACAGGCTGATTGGGACATGGCAGAGATCCTCAAAAGATCCTTCGTGACAGAAGAAAAATGTGCTAAGAAATGGCTAAATACCCTATTTTCCTTGTCTGTTCCGCAGACACTAGCTGGAACCCTCACACACCTGGCTTGTGACTCTCCTGGCTGTCACAGCACACAAAGCCCCCTCTCCTACAAGGCCAAACTCTTCCTGAAAATACCAGACCATCCCCACACTCCAGCCCACGGGCTCCATCAAGCAGACCCTGGCAGTCTAGATGGCTCATGGCAGATGGCGCCATGTGGACTAATCAAGAAGTCAGACAAGAAAATCCTACCCCCTTTTCCATTTGCCAGGAAATGCAATTGTTTGGATTTTAATCATAGCCACAGCTAAGAGCCAATGTCTGGCCCTCTAGCCCAAAGATAAATTTTCCACTCCCAACATTCAATTCTTCCTCAAAAAATAGACCCCCTACCAGAGCACTTGCTCCTCAGAAGGGGGCTTCCTCATCCTCCAATATAATTTTTATTACTGAGTTAACACTTTGACAGAAATAAAATACTGTGTGGACATAGCGGCACTCACACGCTGACTCCCACTGGAAGGAATGTCTTCATTCCTCCATAAGTTACATCTAGCTCACCGGTATATTGATCCCAGGCAAAGATGAATGCAGGATCCCATGATCCTCTGTGAGAAATGTGACATTTTCTTTAAATATATATCCATGGAACAACTGTTTCTAAATCCCCACGAAGCAGGTCACCAGGGCAATACACCATTGATTTCACATCCAACGATTTCTTAGAAAGAGCACTGAACATTTTCTCAATAATTCAGCTCACAGCAGACCCTGACATCTTCTGGAGGGACACTGTCTCTGGCCTCCCCTACTTGAAAGGGAAGGCTTCCTGGGAGAGCTATATGCATAAAAGAAAGACCCTAAACCCCCAATCGGTTTGCGATTATGATGGTTCCTCTTCATTGTCAACTTGACTGGATTTAGAATCACCTAGAAGATACACCTCTGGGCATATTTATGAAGGAGTTTGTAACTGAGGAGTAACAACACACCTTAAATGTTGATGACACCATTCTATGGCCTGGGGCCCTGGACTAAATAAAAAGGAGACAGTGAGTGGGACATCCGCATGCATCTCTCTCTGCTTCCTGACTACAGATGCAGTGTGACCAGCTGCCTCACATTCCTGCCACCATGCCTTCTCCTGTCCATGATGAACATTCCCTCAAACCAAAAAAAGTAGCAAATACAGAGAAAATACTGGGAAAGAACCACAGACATACACTTTTTGAAAGCTATGGCAGACTATATGAAACAGGTTGAGAAAAAATTGGGGACAGTTAAGAACAGTGATCCAGGCTTTGAGTCGCCACACTATCACTTATCTAATAGGTAATCTTTTTAAATATTTTTTTTATTATTTTTATTTTATGTGTACAAGTGTATTGCCTGCATGTATGTGAGTGCACCTGTGTCATACAATACTGCAGAGGTCAGAAGAAGGCTTCAGATTCCCCTGGAACTGGAGTTAAGGACAGTTTGTAGCTGCCATATGGGTGCTGAGAATCGAACCCAGGTCCTCTGCAAGAGCAGTCAGTGTTCTTAACCACTGAGCCATCTCTCCAGCCCCCTAATGGATGATCTTAAACAACAGTTTACTCTTGCCAGGCACTTCGGTGTCCTCCAACATGAAGTGGTAAGAATCCCTCTTACAAAATTGTCTTAAGGATTAAATTAAATAACATACATAATTTAATAGATTACTTGACACAGAGCCTGGCACAAAGGAATAACTTAGAAGTCAGTGATCACTACAGTGACCATGTTACTTTACCTCTAAGGTCCTCCATTAAGTTACATATAGTTCAAGATCGGAATGAATAGAAAAGTGTAACAGTCTGACATTAAATGGCTATGACATAGGCTATTTGAAGGGAGGACGTTTTATAAACAGATATCTATTTACCTTTCCTCAGCTCATGTAGGAGTTGTTATTTGTGTCCATCTAGATCTCAGCCATGAACTAAGAACTTGTATCATTAAGTCTACTGGTACCCAGACCAGAACAGTAGGGTAGTAGCTTAGCAGGGAGGATCTCAATTTTAAGAAAAGAAAGCAACCTGTAATAATATTATCCACTTACACAAAAAAGAAGGTCTCACTGTGTAGCCCAGACTAGCCTGCAACTCACTATGTAGCTCAGGCTAACCTGAAACAGTTGATCCTTCTGCCTTCACCTCCCAAGGACTAGAATCACAGGGATTCACCACCAGTCCCAGTTCCTACAACTTTTAAAGTAATAACCTCTGCATATCCTCTCCCTGGGATGGAATTTTCAAATATCATGTGGGCAGTTAGCTCATGAAGACAAGGATAATATGCAAAGTTGTCGTGGGGTAAACGGTTAATGGGGTATGAATATTCTCACTACTAACAGCTCGTCTGAAAAGGTAAGGTTATAACTTATCCATGAACACAGGTCTGGATAGGTAAAAGGCCCATAGCCAAGGCAGAGGTCCAAGACCATTGCTTCTTGGTAAACACTATGATCTGTATACTGAGAATTTGGATCTAAGTCGCCAAGTAAAAAGGAACACATGAGCAGTGTCTCAGAAACCCAGACTCCCTAACTCCATCCATGCCTCAATTCCTTTTCAATTTATTCCTTGATTTATTGCCTTGACATAATATGCTGTCCTTCATGCACAGAGATGACCCTGATGACTCACAAGGCACCGTGAGTTATTTTTTCCAGCAGTGGTCATGAATTTTCACTCATACAGCCAACATTTATTTGCACAAAATGGCTGGCTGGAGTAGGGGTGTGTTGACCAACCTTGGAATGTACCAAAGCTAAGCAGGCCACACACAGATAAAATAAATATATGCCCCACTCCCACTCCCAGAATGCCCAGACTTCAAGCCAAATAAACTGAGAGGAGATCATGAGTAGGGAAAGCATGCAATCTGAAACTGGAAAGCCTGGGTTCAAGTCTCAATTCTGCCAGTTCCTAACAATTCAATTGTGGTTGATTCTTGAGTAAGTTTCTAGGGCTCAGCGTCTTCAACCATAAAATGTGGAAAAATTATATCTACTTCCCATGACTCTTGTGATGATAAATCTAAAATAATGAATAAAAGCATACCTGTCCCTATAAGACACTGTCTTTCCCCCTCCAAGGACATTTGGGGACACAAATCAGACTTTATAGGCTGTATTATATATAAATAAGAGAGTACATTGAATTGGGTTGGGAGGAGGGCAAAGAGAGGAGGTGCAGATAGGGGAGGGGATCTAAATACCATCAAAATATATTGTATGAACATCTCAAAAATTCAATAAAAATCTATATTATACATCTGACAAATGCATACCTGATAAGCTATAAAGTTACATATCATAAATGTTACTAATGTTCTCTATTACCAAAAATATGTAAACTATTACTACTAATTACATGCATATTACAAAACCAAATCCTCAGACAGGACCCCTTTATTAAACTTCATCCACCCAAGGCTCAGGGACCATCTTGGAAAAGGGAGCGGAGACATTGTAAGAGCCAGGGAGGGTGGGCATGACCATATGGAAACAGAGTCCTACAAGCTCCTGGGAACCTGCTCATATGATTCTATGGCATGGGTGTCAGCATACACAAGTCCTATGTAAACTCAGGCAGACAGTGACCCAGTATAGAACTAGGAAAATGAAGGGCAGACCCCAATATTATCTAAAGGAATGTTGGCAACTGATTGCTGCTAGATGAAGAAGAGCTGATCTTCCTAAAACAAGGGACTCTGGATAGGCTGACTAGACTCAGCGAATGGACTTGCACTGGGGAACAGCTGGGGGCACTGACAACACAGCAGGTAGTAACAGGGATGACAGAGTATAATGGGATCCAGTGGAGGGGGCTATGGGAGGGTGCCAGTGGGGATGAGGGTATAAAGATGATTAAGATTGTTTGAAATGTTCTGTATGAAATATACCAAAAAAAATCAATAAAAAAAAATCCTGATAAGAGATGAGAGTCTGTCTTTTGAAACAGATTGTGCTTGGAAGAAGAAACAGAAATTAAGCCCATGAATGGGGTGGGTCACTGAACATGGTATACGCAATGCCACTCAACCTTAGCAGCCCAGCCACCAGGTAGATCCAATGCTTGACACTCCTCCCCATCCAACCATTACCAGTACTCCGCCACCTGGACAAAGCCTTCAATTCCGAACTTACAATTCCCGAAGACTCAGCGTCTGGAAGAGCTGCCATGAGAGTGTGGTGAGCCGGTTACTGGACAGGTTTCTGCAAGATTGACAACAAAGAAGAAGTTAAAGGACAGATTTGGCATCAGTCACGCTCTTGATAGTGAATTTGGTTATCTGGAGCCAGACTTGGTTTTCTTCTTTTCTTCACTCTGTTTTGCTAATGATACATCTGATAAGAGTTGAGTCCACAGGGCAGGTGTGGAAAGGACTCTGAAACCTTCTTAAGGGTAAGGTTTTACACATCCAAGAAACAATACAGCTCTCTTGGTTTTCTCCCATATCTCCCCTTAATAAAAGTTCAGGGAACCTGTTGGATGCCACCTTCTCTAGACAACAGCTCTGACATAGCAGCTTTTACATCCACACAGGTGGGAAATCTTCTAGTGTCTTGTAATTCCTTCCCATCAGCCCCTCCCCGAGAACACAGGCTTATCCAGAGATCAAGACATCAGCCTTTTGTTCCACAGGTCTTCTTCTCCTAATGGCTATTTAATTGTTCTCATTAGGATGTTCGGGGGAAGGGAGCAGTCATTAGTCTTCTGAATAAAAGAAGAAACACGCCCATGGTTATTGCTTTGCCAGGCTCAACAAACAACTTCTGATGCTATAACAGCCCTTAAAGAGAGTAGTTAGACGCTGCTAGAATTGAAGTGGCACCCCAGGAACAATGTCCTCATCTGCTGATGGGAATGGATGACAGTGCTGATTCCATTTAGGTAAATATCTATCCACACACAAGCCTGTGTCTGTTTGTGTTTATTCAACATGTAGGTAAACAGTGCAAACACAGACTCTTGTTTACATACACACATATGCTTTCATGTGCACCTATATTTATATGATTTCTATAATTAATATTTATTATTGAGAGTCAAATATGAACTACGCTGAGGCATAGGGACTAGACCATTGCCAAGGAAGATAAGGTCCCTCTCAAACCTTATATTCAAGTTATTAATGAATACACAGAAAGAGTACAAACAAAATGACTTAAGTAACCAATGTGGGAGAGAGGGGGCCTACTTCACTTGGGTGCTTGGAGAAGAACATTCTGAAGTCACCTGGGTCCTGAGACAAGAAAGAATGAGAATGAGCTGGGGGCCAGGAAGGAGCCTTGCCAGAAAGGTTGTTGGGGAGACTGACTGGGGATGAAGAGAAGGGAGATTCATGCCCACCTTCAGACCCTGAGAGGAGACTTGTTTTATTTTAAAAAGCAATGGAAATGCATTGGGTAATTTTCCGGGGATGTATTATAAGCTAAATACCTTTTATTAAATGGGAAAGCAAGGCTAGAAGTTGACAGGCCAGCTAGGAGACCTCAACTGAATTCCAAGTCAAAAAAGCAAACAAGAAAAGCAGGGAGGCAGGAAGTCAGGGAGGCAGGAAGGGGAGAGACTGACTCAAGAATTCAGGATAAGTGTGGAAGGTAGAACCATCAGAGACTGAAACTGTATTAAATCTGGAGAAGGAAAGAGAGATAGTCGAATGGTAAGCATTATTGCTTAAATAGGAAATGTTCTCCAAAGACTCATGTTTTGAATGCTTTTTCTCCAGCCAATGGTGCTATTTTAAGAGGCTATAGAAACTTTAGGAGGTGGGACCTCACTAAAGGGAGATCACCTGGATGAGCCGTTGGGTATACATTATCTCTGACCTCTTCCCGTGGTGTATCTGTTTCCTGTCCACCAAGAAGTGAACAGCCTCCGACACACTATCCAACCACCATGACATTCTGTTTTAAACTCCTGTGGGGCCAAGTAACCATAGAATGAACTCTCTGAAACCACGAGCCTAAGTCTTCTGTCACAAGGAAGAAAGAACTAGTACACTAGTGAGGCATGTAGTGAGACTTGTTAAAAGATTACATTTTGGCAGTAGAACCAAGATCTTCTGTCCTGGATCAGAGAACAGAGGAGAAAAATTTTAAATGGGGTACTGGGAGCACTGAAAAGATCAAAGTAGGTCATATGCATGTATGAAAATGTCACAATAAATCCATTATTTATGCAATTAATATATAAATGAAAATTAATGCATTAAAAAAAGAACCCCCCTGCCTTGTGAACATTAAGCTTGAGATGCCTATTAGGCATCTAAAGAGTGAAACCAAGTAGTCTGTTGGAAAGATGGGTCTAGAGCTCACATAGGGTTTAGAATGTGCTAAGTGTAAAACAAGACCAGATATTCAAATATAAAAACAACTAAGGAGGGGCTGGAGAGATGGCTCAGTGGTTAAGAGCACTGACTGCTCTTGCAGAAGACCCAGGTTCATTTCCCAGCACCCACATGGTGGCTACGAACTTTACCATACATGCAGGCAATACATTCATCACATAAAATAAAAATAATAAAATATTTTTTAAAAATAAAAATAAATAAACAACTAAGGCATTCTTGGATGCTGCGTATTTGTGATAAAGTAGCTGAGTCCTACATTGGTCTAACCTGTTTAAGTTTCTAAGATGGTGTTTTCTAAGATGGTATTTCTAAGATGGTGTTGGTGAAGCAGATCAACTGTGAGGGTACAAGAAACTAGTGGAGAAGGGAAAGAGACCACAGGTAGGTGGCCCGCAAGTCTGCTCTTCTGCTCTCTTCCCTGTATCCAGCACTCTCTCTGTCCAGAATCCTTGAGCCCACACAGAGCTCTCTAGGATGACCCCATGGGCCTACACAGTCCCCATGTATCATTTCAGCAGGGCTGAGCACTCTACTGGGACATCACATGCTCCTAAGAGCCATCTTAAGCCATTCATCACGTTCTGCTTCAGAAAACCTGTGTCTCTTTCCTACAGACTTCCATTGCCTACCTATGAGAAGAAATGTGGTGATACAGAACAGCAATAGGACCATTCAAGTTAACCACCTGAGGCAAACTCCCTGAAGCAAACTCTCCTGCTCCTAACCAAAAGACTGGAGCTCAGAACATGGTGTCAGAGATAAAAGTTTCAGTACTAGTCTCTAAGTCTTGGTTGATATTAGTCTGAGTGCATGAATCATCTAGGTAGAAGTCTTTTACTCTCTCTTTTTTTCCTGTTTGTCCTCTACATACAACATCATCTGAGTAAAAGTTGAATGATAGGGGCCGAGGAGATAGTTCAGTCAGTAAAGTGCTTGCCATGGAAGCATAAGGACATGAGTCGGATCCCGGCACACATAAAAAGCCAGTTGTGGTAGCACAAGCTTATAATCCAAGCACTGGAGAGGTTCATACAGGTAGATCCCTAGGGCTCACTGGCCAGCCAGCCTAGCCTAATCAGAGAGCCCCAGGTCCCAGCAAGAGACCCTGTCTCAAAAACAACATAGATGGCTCCTGAGAAATAACACACAAAGCTGATCTCTGGCTTTCACCTGTATGTGTTACATGTGCGTGCACACACACACACACACACACACACACACACACCACACACACACACACACACACACACACACACACACACACACACACACAAAGATAAAAAAGCCACACACACACACACACACACACACACACACACATATACACAAAGTTAAAAAAGTCCCAAACTTCTAAATTCACAAGGGAACCCTGGCAGAACACTGGACATCTCTCTAGCCTCTGCCTTTATTTAGCTCCTAGCCTACTCTAGTGCTCCTATAAACATAACCTATGCTTCAGAAGCTCAGCAACAGCGGCCTGCAGGGATCCCATGCTCACTGAGCATGCTCTGGTCAGGATGGGTGCCTCTGGTAAGACAAGAGGCAACCAGTGGGAATGAGCAATTCAAGAGGCAAAAGTAGTCCAGGTGCACTGGGGAGCCTGTCTCCTCTCTGAGAAAGGAACAGGCAGTGAGCCTGCCAGGGGTTCTGGGGAGCCCCAGGCGGAAAGCAGGCTGCCATCCATGTCCTCTTACAAAGGTCATACTTGGCTACATCAGGCAGAAATGTCAAGAGAAAATTGGATTCTGAAAGAAAGAAAATCACAGGCACTCTGGGCAAATAAAGAATAAGAAATAGCATTATCTCCTCCTTATTACAAGGGAAAGGAGGGTGAGCACCTGGGATGCCTAGTAAAGAGGAAGTGGGCTTTTATTCCTGGGGATGGGCAGTTTCATCTTCTGCCCACGCCTCCTTCACCCACCAAGCTCCACCTGCAGGGGAACGGTCCTTTGGATTCCTCTAGCACTTAATGGAGTATCCACGGCAGCACTCAGACACTGTTTGCACACACATGCAGCCCCGTGCATGTTTCCAGATACAAAGGCACTACTTTGCAAGTCCAAGAGAAAGCACAAAGTGAATAACCTGTGCCCATTGCTGTGTCTGAGAAAACAGAGTCACTGAGTTCCAGAGACAAGCATACACAGCAAAGATAAGAAGTAAGGCAAACATTCACACTACAAAACAAGCAGGGTGTACCCCTGGCCGTACTACCCCCTCAGGAACTTATGCATTCTCAGGATGCAGGAAAGATAGGGAAACTGAGGCATAGAGCTCTGATAAGCATCACCACCCACTCAGAACTCCCTATCCTAGTTTTCCTTCTAGGTAACACTTCGCCTGTGTTCCTCTGTCACCAGTTATTGATGAACTAGTTATGCTGCTCATCAGACAAGGTTTAATTAAGAGTTATTCTGCCTCTGAGCCTCATGGCAGCCTCCTCCTGGTGCCTCCTCCCTAGCAGATCCATTATCACCTGCCTCTGACTTTTACTTGGGTCAATGGCCAGTGTCCAAGACACCCAACCATTGAATTAATTTGGTGAGTGAGATTTTATGAGATGAGGCATCAAACACTTCCCCCAAATCAAATTCCCTCCCCTCTCTCATCTGAGACTCCCAAATAAAGCCATTAATTTTGTTCTGCACAACTGGCTCTTTCTCAGACAGACTCTGGGGTCCAGAGGTAATAAACGATGATAATGTGACTACTGGGCACTCTGGGAACAAAGAGACAGATACACATATGGCCATATTCTGGGCTCTGGGGAGAGACAGGTATGAGAAGGCCCAGCCTACATTAGCCAGGTGGAGAACAGGGATCTTCTGAGGCAACCTCCCACTCTGACTGATGAGCAGGTTCCCTAGGGAAGCAGTCCTGGGATCTTCCTAAGAGAGACACCCAACATTAGCATGAGTGGAGCCCTATGACTTTGGAAAAGACCATCCTCTAGCCTAGGTTAGTCTTGCTAACCCTATAAAACAGTCAATAAGTTGGACCTAACCAAAACCAACCAGAGAGCTCTTCTGTGACCCTAGACATACTGTATCATCTAGGCATTGAGAATTAAGACAGAGACAGTGGGATCCATCAACAGTGATCCTGAAGACAGAGAGGTTCATGGACTTCCCAGGTTGAATGAAGCAGACTTTTGGAAGCAGCGCCTCTTCTGCTCACAGAGGCAGACTCAGTGGGCAGGTATGTCTTACAATTCCAGTGTGTCAGGTATGGCTGAGGAAGGTACCAGGCTTCTCAGCACTAGTAAACATGACTGATCCACCCAGGTACTACTCAGCCAGCCAGTTAGCCCCACGTACTCATGCCAACATCACAAACTCCTTTATCTGCTGGCTCCCACTCCAGTTCCAGAGTGCTAAGTCCACCTCTGTATCTCCTCCACCCCTCTTACTTAGGTTTGGACTTCTATGATCATGGGCTGAAGTGGGACCTTTCCTAAAATTTTACATGATCAGGACTAAGAAAGTTATAACTTTTGGAGCTAGGTCCTGTAAAGAAGTGATTAAGATTAGCTGGGCGTGGTGGCACACACCTTTAATCCCAGCACTCGGGAGGTAGAGATGGAGGATCTCTGTGAGACTGAGACCAGCCTGGTTACATAGTGAGTTCCATGCCAGATGGGGCTACAGGGAGACCCTGTCTCTAAAAGACTAAAGGAAGGAGGAGGAAATAAAAAAATAAATAGTTAGCAGTGTCCCTAATATATTACAGACATTGAGGGAGCCTGGGGACCAAGTCACCCAACCTGTCCAATGAACAATATAGCCCCCAACATGCAAATGGATCAATAAGTGTTCAGAAAGGTGATGTCACCCAGCTGGATGTGGAAGGACTGAGTCCAGAGCTCTGGAGAACTGACCCTTCTTCATATTTTGCAATTCAGGAAGAAAAGCCTCAAGGCACAGGTATGGTCCCCTGGCGATAGGTTACAGACACCCCTCCTGTCCCCTCCTGCCCCAGGCTCCACTCCAACAGTCTACAGCTGGTTTTCCTTCTGCACACAGCCTGGGTGTGTGCTGCTGTCAAGTCCCAGAGCTGGTGACTGCAGACATGCCAGGGACCTCCCTGCAGGGAGGCTGAGAGGCTGGTGAGTGAGCAAGCCTTCAGGGACATCTTGGGAAGAGGCGCAGGGATGGCAGGGATGGTCAAGGAGCTGCATTGGAACTTGGAAAGAAAGTGACAACATTCTTGACTATTGCCGGAGGAGGAGGAGGAGGAGGAGGAGGAGGAGGAGGAGGGAAGAGAAGTGATTAAGATTAAATGAGGTCATTAGGGTAGGACCTAATCCAACTTGACTGTCATGGAAGAGGCAATGACCCAGTTGCAAGACCATAATATAGAGACACAGGAAGGATATAGCCATGAACAAGCTGAGGCGAGAGGCCTCAAAAGAAACCTAGTCTGGTGATGCTTGGTTTCTTGGACTTTGTGCTTCCTGAATTGTGAATAAATAAATGTCTATTGTTGAAGCCACTCATGCTGTGGTGTTGAGTCAGAGTGGGTCTAGAAACTAATACACCTGTCCTCAGCTCTTCAATTGCCCCAAGGCCCTGACAGCTAATCTGACTTCCCCACGATGATCCAGGAAGGACTCCAAGCCACAGTGTGCTATCATCTCTCACCCTGTCTATGCATGGTCACACTCAGGAACCAGCCTCCCGGGCAAGTTCCAGTTGCTAAGATCCAATCTGCTCTCTGTCCCTTTGTCTAGTCCCTGGGTATATACTCCAATCTCCCTCTACAAAAGATTAGTAAGAGGAAAAAGAAAATGAACCAGGAAGATGCTCAGCTCAGATCCCAAAGATGAATGCCATGTTGCTGGATTTTCCTGGAGGATTCATTATGCAGCTGCTGAAGGGCACTCTCTCTATGCCTCACACGTGTTCTGTGCACCCAGCACAGTCACCCAGAAACCCCTTCCCAGTCCCATAGCTCCCAGGCTGCAGTTTGTCAGTTGGAAACATCATGAGGCAAACCTTATTTTCTCCAGAAAGGCAGTTTTTGAAAGGTATGTTTCTCCCTTCCTTAAGAGCTAATGCCTTCTCAAATATGTTTGTCCTCTTCCTGTTTTTTTCCACATAAAAGAGAGCTCCTTGCTCTGTCTTAATCCATTTTGGTTTCTATAATAAAAGATCATAGGCTGATGGCCAGGGAGATGGCTCAGTCAGCAAAGTGCTTGCCATGCAAACATGAGGACCTGAATCTATGTAAATAAATAAATAAATAAATAAATAAATAAATAAATAAATAAATAAATAAATAAATAAAGCTGGGTGTAGTGGTGCACGCTTGTAATACCATTGTAATACCAGCACTGGGGAAGAAGATACAGATGGATCCACTGGCCAGCCAGGCCGATGAGAGAGTCTGTCTCAAAAAAAAACAAGGTGGATGGGTCCTGAGGAACAACACAAAGATTCCTCTAGCTTCCATGTGCATACACACATGCACATCGTGTGCACTGTACATGCAGAAACATGCATGAATACACGTAAATCTTAGACTAGGTGTCTTATAAGCAACAGGAATTTATTTTTCATAGATTTGTGCATTTGGGGGATGTCCAAGATCCAAGGGCGGGTAAATGAATGGCTTGTGACGGCTGCTTCGTAGATAGCTGCTTCTCACTCTAATGGAAGAAAGAATGAAGTGTTCCTTTATCAGGACACTAATACCATTCCTCAAGGCTCCACATTCAGGACATAATAACATCCTGAAGGGGTTCTTCCTAAGAACCATCATCTTGGAGATGAGGATCTCAACAAATTAATGTGGGGGACAGCAACATTAGGACTGCAGCATCCACCTCCCTTGAGATTCTCTTCACTGCCACTGAGATTCTTTTGAAGTTACTGAAGGCACTGGAGGAAATGTGGAGTAAGGAGACTCCCCTGCTTCAGCACCAAACCATATGTAAAGTTTGCTGAAAAGGAACAAATCACAGGAGAAAGAAGGGGCTGATATTATACTGCTCACTTGCTCAAAGACCAGGAGCTCACCATTCACATTTCATGGTCTTGACTCTGTGACTTGTTTACTGTTGGTCCCACACGGGAGATAGTGGCATTCCAACCTAAAGAGCCACTGGGCAGGGGCATGATCTTCACCTGAACTGAACAAAAGATGGAAAGGAAAGATGGAGGGAAGGAGAGAAGGAGAGAGGGAGGGGAGAGAGGAAGAGAAGGAGCGAAAGAGGGAGAGAGAGAGGGAAGGAGGGAAGGAGAGAGGGAGGGAAGGAGAGGGGAGAAGAGGAAAGGAAGGAGGGAGGAAAGGAGGGAAGAAAGTAGTGTCATCACCAGAGCCTAAGGCAAGTATTGAAGAGACCCCAAGAGCCGTGCTTTCAAAATCCAGTGCCCGTGACGAGAAAGCAAGTGCCATGACCAAGCTTCCTCTTGAACGCCGAGAAATATTTTCCTACATCATTGATATATTTGCTTTTCTCTCAATGAAACTGCTGTAAAAGGGGGTGGGACTTAAAGCCATTTGAGCCATTTTTATTCAGCTAAATTACACTGGATGGCTCATTTAGTGAACTTTAATGAAGCCGAAATGCTTTCTCTAATCAAATCTCAAGTGACGTACTTGGTGTCTTGACCTTACATCAGGAGACTGGAAGCAGTTTTCTCTAAAATGCCCTGTGCTGGGCTAGGCTAGGCTTTCTTAGGGTGGGTGGGAACCCAAGTGTGCAATATGTTCATGGGTATTAGAAGAGGGAAAAATCATGTTAGAAAAATATTCCACTACTGAAAATCAAGAAGGTTTATCTACTGCAGAACTTCTCAGAGCCTTAACAAAAAGAGGAATCTAACTTGCTGGATCTCTCAAATTTCCTGGACCACAGTACCTTATCTATGAGACATCTATCAAACATTACCCATATAGCATACCTTGAGAAGGTGGTACTAGCCAAGAATCAGCAAGCACCAGCCTGAAAGCTGGAAGTCCATTCTTGCAGATCTGTTGGCACACAGGCATTCCCAGTCATCTTCCTGTTGCCATGGTCATATTCTAGGTCTTCCAAAGATATCCACAACCAAAATCTGTGACATCATTCATTTCAAAACAAAAGGTACATCGTGGAGGTGGTAAAGGATATGAACCATGAGGTGAAGGAAATTATCCTGTTACTTGATAGTCTCAATCTAATAACAATGGCCCTTAAAATCGGGAAATAAAGAGAAAGTCAAAGAGAAAGATGGCTAGGGAAGCAAGGCACAGAGAACTACAACAACAGCTTTGAGGATAGAAGACAGGCTGTGAGCCAAAGGATGTGTGCAGCCTCTTAGAAACCCCAAGCATCAAGAAAACAGATTATTTCCAGGAGGGCCATCACCCTACTGACACACCTAATTCTAGATCAGGGAGACCCAGGGTAGACTCTATAGCACAGAAATGTCTTATATCACAATCTGTCAATTTGTTACAGCAGCAGTAGAAAACGGATACAGGCTACTTTCACATTCCCACCTTCAAGCTTAATAGCAGCAACAGAGGTCAAGCAGCCCATAAAGCCCAAAATACTATGTGGCCCTTAACAAGGAAAGCATAGCAACTTCTAGTCTATGCTGTAACTTTCTCTATTCTTTTCCTTTCTTCCTCCTTGCCTCCATTCTTTTTGTGCATGTGTGTACATGACCATGTGTCTATGCATGTGGAGACCATAGAATAACCTCAATTGTCATATGTCATGCCCTGTTTAACTTTCATTTGAGGCATTGTCCTCACTGGCCTGGAACTACCTAAGACATCTAAGCTGGTTGCCCAGGAGCCTCCAGGGATCCTCCTGCCCTGACTCCTCAGCACTCAGATTGCAAGCATGCACCACCTGCCTGGCTATTTGTATTTGGGTTCTGAAGTTGAACTCAGGTCTTTGTGCTGGCAAGGCAAGCACTTTACAAACTGAGCTATATCCTCAGCTATATCCTTGTTTGTTTGCCTGCTTACTTACTTGGAGACAGGGTCTCAGGATGTAGACCAAGCTGGCTTTGAACTCTTGATCCTCCTGCCTTAGGCTCCCAAGTGCTTGGATTATAGACAAATACCACCACACTCATCTAGACCATCACTTTTCAACAGAAATTGAACACATGCCATATGCGCCATTTGAACTTTTCTATTAATCTAATTTTAAATAGTGGAGAGAAGCGAAATTAATTACAGTAATTTACTTAAGTCAATACATTGAAAATATTATCAACTTGTAATCAGTATCAAAAAATCTACCACTGATCTATTTCTCATTCTTAGGTTATTACTACTGTTGTTATAAATCTTTCAAATCCACATGTTTTTTACATCCATAGCACATCTCAATTTGGTTTGACCACCTTTCAGGTGCTCAGCAGCCAGTTTTCCAAGGTGACCATTTTGGGAAGCAGAGCTCCAGACCATCTACAAAACCCAGGCACTGACTATAGTCCTCAGTGGAGAGAATATCAACAGCTAGAAATGTTTAATTATAAGCTCCCCAAAATAAAGTCGGGACACAACCGTCACCTAATCCAGGTGTCATGGAGCTAGTTTAATGGAAAGGAAAGGGTTCCAGTTGTCCAGTGCAACCTCACTGAGTGACTGCTAGCATTCTCACAGATTGGAGAAGCACAGGACAGGAGGAAAGGAAGGGACCAGGACTTGTACATGCCAAATAATGGAGGGCAGGATGCTGACTGGGCACATGAGAGAGCATCTGGGCACAGATTACTGGACTCTTCCAGAATGCTCAGCCCACTTACTTAAGTCCAAAGTCCAGTTTGCAGTTAAAATCCTTCTATGAGCGGACTGCAACTTACTGGTCCTTCTAATGACCCATGTCCTTCCCATCCTTTACCTTTGTCCCATTCTTAGCCCTGAAGACCCACCATGAACAGAAGCTTCCTGCTTCGCTGTACCTGACAGCATCCTGTCCCCTCCAGCATGCCACTGTACCCAATGCTTTCTCCACCCTTCACATTCTTGTTCTTGGTTCCACAGGCTGTTGTCAATTGTCCTCTCCCAAGATGGCTTGAACCTCCCACTCTGACATTTTCTCTAACCCCCCTCCCCTCTGCATTTTGAATGGGTGTTGTCTACAGCCTACAGCCCACATCTCAGATTTCAGCTTTGAGTGTCAGCTGTGTATGTGCTGGCCTCTCCCATCAGACTGATTTTCCTGGAGGCAAAGAACCATTTTTCTTCAAGTTACACCCTGCATATAGCACCAGAAACAAGTAAATACTCAATAAGTGTACAGTAAATTCTGCTGAAGTTCCCTAACAGTCAGTCATCTGAAGGGATGAATTTAGAAGGGCGCTGTGGGAAGGAAGTTCTTCCTGCTCAGCAATCATGTGTGAGAACAAAGGCACCCTGGAGATACAGAGAGCAAAGCCAAGACACAAACACAATCTCAGCCCCAGCAAGTATGGCTTCTGCCCTTTCCCACCTCCCTCCCTCGCCTTCTGTCCATGTGAAACCAACCTAGCCTCCATTGCTGGGAACTTACAGAGTACATCAGACCTTCCCAGAGAGTGTGGTGAGGAGGAGCCATTCACCTCCCCTTGCATGCATACATGCATATGTACATACAAGTACAAACATATAAACATACTGCACACAGTCAAATACCATGTGCATGTACCACACACACTCATACTGTACATATACCCTGCACACACATACACTTATATTCACATGTGCAAGCTTACATTCACACCGATTCGCATCCTCACCCTCATCAGCTGTCTCAGAACAGTCCCACCAGAAAATAAACAACTCATCTGAGAAGGATGGAGGAGCTCTGCCCTCTTGGCCCTTTCCTGCCTCTGATACCCATAAGGGATTCCTTCCTAACAGGATGCTTTTCCTGTATGAGCACAGCCTCCCAGACTCAGGGTGGAAGAGCATACTCAGAATCCGAAGACTCAGCCTAAAGGAACAACTTCTCCATGTGTCTGGACAAGCTGGTGTTAAAGCCAGAGTTCTGGATTCTAGTTATAGGAAAGAAAAATGGGGAATCATAAGATTAAGAAAATTCCCCAAAACAACTCAGCAGGAGTTAACCAGAGAGGAAATCCCCATTCTCCTGATAGCCATACCAAGGTAGTTGAGGGGGTCCACCCCTCTCAGCTGGGGTCACCTCAGATCCTATGTGCCATGGAAAGGAGAACTTTCTTTGGCATCTCAGGGGTCTAAGTGCCAGTCCTTCTTCTGTAGTTCCCATTCCTATTACTTTGTATAACTTGTACAATCTCTCTGTACCTCAGTATACTTACCTATAAATTGGGAGTAATAGTAAGTGCATCCCTTTGAGTTGCGAGGAGTGGAGTATGGTCAATGAGATATGGAAAGCAGCTGGCACAAGGCTTGTCCTATTTTCCTTCCTCCATGGCACTATCCCCCTCTTAATTATAGGGGCCCAGACCCAATAAACAAGTACCAGAGCCCAGGCAGTGACTCTGCATTCACACATCATTTAATGTCATAAAACCTATGAGTTCACAAAATGATACAGAACACATTTTAACGAGGAAGAGGTAGAGCGCCTGCTTCCCTAGGAGGTGCAGGCCAGCACTTTTGTGTCACAGCCCAAACCAGCCTGTGCTCAGAGCCTGAAGGCCCTTGCCCTGTGCTGGATAGCTTTAGTGTCAACTTGACACACCTGGGTTGAGGGAGCCTCAATTGGGGAATTTCCTTCATTGGACTGGCCCATGGCCATGTCCGTGGGGCATCTTCTTGACTGTTGAGTGGTGTGAGAGGGACCAGCCTACTATGGGTGGTGCCACCCCTGGGCAAGTGGGCCTGTGTTGAATCAGAAAGCAGGCTGAGCAGGGGCCAGGGAAGCAAGTCAATAAGCAGTGATCCTCCACAGCCTGTGCTCCAGCTCCTGCCCCAGGTTCCTGCCCTGAGTTTCTACCTTGGGCTCCCTGATGAACTGTGACCCAGGAGATCTAAGCCAAATAAACCCTTTCCTCCCCAAGTTGGTACTGGTCAGAGTATTTTGTCACAGCAATGGAAAAACTAGGACACCCTCATCCAAGTGCTTACCCCGGTGCAAGGCCTAGAAAAGGGCATCCAGTCAGCTTTGTTTCATCACACGAACACCACATTCTGGGTGTTACTAAGGCTATTTGGAGGACTTTGCTCCTTTAAATTTTCTTTCTTTTTGAATTTTTTAAATTTATTTATTTATTATTTTTATTTTATGTGTATGAGTGTTTTGCCTACATGTAAGTGTAAGCAGTGTAAGCATGAGTGCAATGCCTGCAGAGAAATACAGATGGTTGTTTAGTTGCCATGTGGGTTCTAGAAACAGAACCAGGTCCTCTACAAAAGCAGCCAGTGCTCTTAACAGCTGAGCCATCTCTCCAGCCCCCAGAGTTAGTTTCTTTTCAGACAAATTAACCAAAAGCTAATTGCCCCCCTGAAGCTTGTGGGCTCTCTGGAGCCCCAGGGAGGTGCTGCAGGGCAGGCACCAGACTCAAACTCTCCCCCAGGACCACCCACAGGGCTCACAGGCTGGGCAGTTAGGGCCAGAGCCCTTAGAGACGCTCTATGTGAGTGATGATGTGCTTTCATTTTTTTAAACTCCAGAGCTGTTGTGACAAGAACAAAACAAAGACATGGTCAGCAGGGCATCTGTGGGAAGAATTAAGAAGGCCAGAAGCTACTAAAAGCAAAGCCTAGATTCTGCAGGGAGGAAGGAACTCAGGTGCTACCAGCCACACCCACCAGTTGGGGAGGGGTTGAGCAAGGGGAACTGTCAGTGTGGGAAGTCTGAGCCCTGGGAAGCCAGAGTTGCCCTTCAAGGTGGTGAAGCAAGCATATTGCTGTTAATTACCTTTTAGCAAGGCCAGCCACCTGTCCTCTTTCTATCATCCACTTTTCAGCTTAAAGTAAAACCTATGGCTACCTTGCTAACATTGAAACAGTACAAAGCTGCTTGGGGCTTCCTCTTTAGGATAGGATTCTGCTAATGCTACATCCAAATCCTCAAGATGACAGGCTGGAGAGAACACAAGCCCAATGAGTATGGGTTTGGGGAAAGCAGTTCTGAGAAGGCTTCTCCCATCCATACCAGAGCCACGTAGAGGTCAGTAAAACCCTCATCTTCAGACTCCATCCACCTCCAAAGTTTCCAATTAGGTAGGGCTGGAGGAAATTTGCGCTTCTAAGATTCCCAGAATGTTATTGATGTCCCTGTTTTAGAAACCACACTTAGAGAGCCACTGATCTAGCAAAATTTTATTTTCTGGATGAGTTGACTTGGGCTTAGATCAAATCCCTGGGTCCTCAAAAGCTGGGTGGGTCAGACAATGGCTATAAGAAACTATAAACTGGACAGGTGTCTGGAAGGAAAGAGACACCTGTTGGGAGCCTAGGACTTCCTGCATGCACTCCTGGGAGCAAATGACATCATTAATAAGTGGAAACGGAATTTAGCAACCCCCTTCTGAAGATGAGAAGAGGGTGCCCAATTGGGTGATGCCACTAGGCAGTATGGGAAAGGGCTGTCATTGCACTGGAAATAAACTAAGGCCTTACTACCCAAAGGCTACCTCCAGGGTTTACAGACTGTGTCTACTTGCTTCCCTGCATTTGTACATGTGCATACACACACACACACACACACACACACACACACACAAACACACACCATTTGCACAGAGGAATTTTTTATTTCTGAACTCAAGCTCTGGGTTTCTCATGTGGAGACTTTTAGGACAACCTCCAGGAAAGACAGCTTTGTGAAATCCATGCCTATTTATCCTAGAGTATGAAGGTGGGGTGGGTAAACTAAATAACTTGAGAGGGACCACCAGGAAGACTCAGGCTGTCAGAAAAGCAGCAGAGAAGGAAAGGAAGAACACAACTGGTCCAGCGGCTGTAGTGTGGGGCATTAGGAACAGCAGCCCCGTGGTCTGGCTGCAGAGTTGGCGGTCCTGACACCTGCTACCAGCAGCTCGTGCTACCGGGCTCCCCCTCTCATCTTCTCACATGACCCTCACCTGTCACCACCTCCAGACAAGAGCCCACTGTTCTTATCCACATGCGTGGCTTCCTGCTTCAGCTGTGTTCCCTCTACATACATCAGTTTTGGAGACAATGAGAAAAAAAAAAAAGCCCAATAAAGACTGGGCTGCAACTTCTTATCAAATGCTTGTCTTTATACTGACCTGCAGTGTCCAGGTCTGAGACTTGTACATAAGACTCTGTCACAGCAGTCCAGTCTCCTCTCCCGATGCTCGGAACAGAGCACCAGCATCATAGCAAACATGGATATAAGGCTTTCAGAGGGCTCCATTGTGGCTCAGCCACTTTCCAGCTACATGATTCTCAGGCAGCTCCATCCACCATGATAAGCCTCAGTCATCTGTCTCCTCTGAACTGGCTGCAGCATCTCTAACCATATTAGAGGCAAACATCAAACAAAATAGTACAACCAGGTCCCCCGCATTGTGTCTGTTATACGGCAGGCACTCAGTGGTAACGGACTATTACCAGTGCAGATGCACAGAGGGAAAAGCTGATGAGATAACACCTCGAAAGATAACTGCGAATGAATGGGAATCAGCCAGCAGAGAGGGTGGGAAGAGGGGGGAGGCCCACGCTTCAGCTTCCAAATCCTTGGAAGAAACAAGAGCATGGAGGGAGCCATCGTCACAGGAGCAACAAAATAAGAAAACTCACACTAGACAACGCACTCAGCAGACGCGGCTAAATGGTTTCCAATTAATTAACTGATTACATGATAGAACAGAAGGGGATTCGAAAGAGCGCTGTTGACCTTTAAGAATAATTAATATCATCAGGATAGCAAACTCATCCAAGGAAAATAATGAGGAACATTTTCATATTGCATTTAAAAGCCCTGGATGGTGAGGCAGATGGGCCTTAGCTAAGCAAAGCCCAGCTTCCTCCTCCTCCTCTGGCTTCCTGTCTCCTTTCTCTCAGCACCCATCTCTCACTTCCAGGAAGATCCGGGAGACCTGTGGCCCTACTATCTCTGCACATGGAAGCTGCTGCCTTGGCCAGCTCTGTAGCCCTTCTGTTGGCCCAAGCAGAAAAGCAGTACAAGGATGAGAAAAATGATGTCACTGGATTGGGTAAGAATCCTGAAGGGACCATGCCAAGCTTCCTCTTCCTGGTTCAGTAGTGTCTGGAAACTTCTCTTCCTACCTAGTACCTCTGCCAGAGTTGACACCTAAAATGCAATGCCCCATGCCCACGGCAGGGTCTCCTGCCCCAGGTTCCCATCTCACATTGGCATGCCCCCATCACAGCTCTGGTAGATGACATTATATCTGATAGCAAGCAGTCAGTGTGGTCTTAGGGGAAGGGTGTCAAGCATTCACCCATCTTCGTCACCATTCTATCCCTTGTATGGTGCTGTTGAATGGATGCTTAGGTGACATTCCGGCTCTTCCCAGAATGTCTGCCAAATTTATAATGCTCTCCATGACTCCTGCATGTTCCCCTCCTCTGGAAAGTCTTCCCTAGCCACCACCTCCAGATTGCTGCTTTCGCCTCCCACAGCTCCACGAGCACTCTTCCCATCCCTTTAGGCTAGCACTTGTCCCACTGTTATCTCTCAAGTGCCTAGCTTCATTTTAGACAAAAGGGACCCTGAGAGACAAAATGCAGGACTTCTCTCTACATGCATCTCTGATGCCTAGCAACATACCTGGAACATAGCAGGTGTTCATAAATGTCTATTAAATGAGTTCAAGAATACATGGAAGTAATGTAAACTAAAAAGCAAAAAGAGGTAGCTCCAGGCATAGTTATGTGTGCCTGTAATCCCAGCACTCAAGAGGTGGAGGTAGGGAGATTACAAGTACCAGGTCAGTGTAGGCTACATAGTGAGCTCCAGGCCAGCCTAGGCTAATTACAAGACACAGGCTCAACATCACAAAAGAAATTTTTAAAAAACTAAGAAAGAGTGGAGCCTTGATGATTCTCCAAATAGCTCCAAGGACACAAGACTAAGTACTGTTGACTGTTGACAGCAGACCATATATCCTGGTTTGCCCAAACAATCTAGTTCACATCCGCTGTTCTGGAATCCTTTTGTGTTAGTTTCCCTTTCACTCTCCAAGTGTCCTAGTTTCAAATACATAGTCTACGATCACTCCATTTACTGAGTCCCCACCATGTGCCACGCAGTTTCTAGGTGTTGATTCGCATCAGAGAATAAAGGAAGAAAGTGAATTCCCTACACACGGTTAGCTATCCACAAGCTTTCCTTTATATAAAGATGTCCTCTCCTTACTCCTCACTTTCTTTTGGTGGCTGTGCCAGACTGAGAAATTCCAGGTACTTGGGTGGGTGGAGTGAGCAATCAGGGATCTCAGCGGCAAGCCATTCATTCAGTATGATTCTAGAACAACCCAGAGAGGGAGTCTTGTCCAAGAAAGACAAAAGTTTGAATTTTTCCCGTAGTCTCCACCCCTCACGGGCTCTACACAGTGCTACAGCCTGACTGCAGTGCCCATACAGACAAGTGTCTTTTTCCTGAAATGCTTATAGTTAACCCTAATACTTAGAATGGGCAGGTCAGGGGACATTTGCAAGAAAGGTCACTACAAATACAAGAGACCTTCATTCCCAGAGCCTGATGATCCACAAAAACCCATCTCCACCCTTGACCTTACCCCTCATCCCTGTTCCTCAAGATCTCATCTATCTTCCCCAGAACTTTGCATCCAAGCTTATTCCCAACAGATACAGAGTTCAGGGTCTGCTAGCAGTCCTTCCTTTCAAAGCCTACATGGCATAGTGTCCACCAAAATTCTCCCCACCTTCGCCGTCTCCTCCTAAGTTTCAGAAGCACTGGCCTCCTTCCTCAGCCTCCCTGATAGATAGTACCAGTCATGGCCTCTCCTCTGAACTGTATCCCTGGGAAGAAGCCCGCTGCCCTCTCCACCAGCCCTGCCCACCGCTGTCTCACTTTCAGTGTCAGCTGAAAGCATCTTTTCTCCTTTAATTATACTTCCCTGCTCCTGCTCTGTTAGTGGCCTCATGACTCAGGATTTTAATTTATTCACCAAACAGTGTCATTACACCACTGTTTTCTGTCATTTATACTGAGCACAGGCTTTGGGGCTCTGTCACCCAACCCTGCAAAATGTTTAGGAAAAGCAGTGTCCATTTTTATTTGCCATGGCCTCTCTCCTGCAGAGACCTGGCAGTGCCCAAGGAGGCTTGCACAGTGGAGAAACAAGATAGCAATTCTTATCTCATGTTAAATATTTGGAACCCCTACCCTACTTGGTTACATTATCAAAAGCTGTTTCCTCACCTCACTTCAGGCTGAGAAATGAATATAAGCTGAGTTTGGGAGGGCCTTTGTGGGTTTTTTGTTGTTTGGGTTTTTGTTAATGTTCTTTTGCGGTTTGGGGGGAGGGGTTGGGGTTTTATTGTTGTTGTTGTTCTTTAATGTTTTATTTATTATTTTTATTTTATGTGTATGCTTGTATTGCTTGCATGTATGTAAGTGCACCCGTGTTGTACAATGCCTGCGGAGGACAGGAGAGGATGTTGAATCCCCCTGGAAACTGTCTGGAGTTACAGACAGTTGTTAGCTGCCATGTGGGTGCTGGGATTCAAACCCAGGTCTTCTGCAAGAACAGCCAGTGTCCGTAACCACTGAGCAGTCTCTCCAGCCCCTATTGTTGTTCTTTTGGTTTTTGTTCTGTTTCTCTTTTGTGGTTTTTGTGGTTGTTGTCATCGTTGTTGTTAGACAGGTCTCGTGTATTCTAGACTGGCCTCAAATTCTCTGTGTAGCCAAGGATAATCTTGAACTTCTGCTCCTCCTACCTCCATCTCCTGAGTGATAAGATTACAGACACACAACCATCATCCCCAATTTATGTGGTGCTGGGGATCGAACACAGGGCTTCATATATGCTAGGCAAGGTCTCTGCCAACTGAGCTACATCCGTCAGCTCTGTCCCCCATCCTGCTTTTTTTTTTTTTTTTTTTTTTGATACAGAGTCTCAATATGTAGCCCAAGTTGACCTCGAATTTGTTATTCTCATGCCTCTGTCTCCTAATGTCTGGGGTTCCAAGCATGTGACACCATACCCCACTCTGGAGACAAGGCACCTTTAAATTAAAACAGAAAAATAAGGAAGAAAAGAGAACAGAACACACAGGTACATGGACCTACTCAAGGCCAACCCTTCTGGGGTTATCATGAACATCAGGATTTTTTTAACTGTGTTTCTCATACACAGTTCTTTACATAAGCAGTGAGAATTTTGCATACGGATCACAATCACTGCTAAAGAAAAGCAAGGCTTCCTGGCATGGATTGATCCTCACTGGTCCTACACTGACCAGGGTAGCAAACAGCTAATTCTACCAGCTCCACAATGATGACCTCAACTTCATTTAAAACCTTGGGCTTTGAATGTAAGTGCAAACAATTAATTAACTTGCTAATCACTTTTCCTGCTATAGGGACGTTCACAATTTATTTTATTAACAATAATCATGTGAGTAAACTGAAGAAAATTGGGATACAGAAATCTTTTTCTGAAATATCAAAATAACGAGCAACATTTATTGAGTGCTTGTTAGGCACTAATCACTATATGCTTTAAAGATATTTCTTCATTGACTCTTCCTGACAACATTTTATGGTCCGTGTTATTATAATGATTGGTTCTCATTCAACAGATAAAGAATTCATGGCTTGGAGGTGAGGTAGCTAGTTCAAGGTCACCAAGCTAGCAATATTAAAATAGAACCTGAGTCTATTGTGTCTAATTCCAAAATCTATACCATGTGTATGCCAATATACTATGCACTTGTGTGTTTATGTGTGTCTATCTCTGTGTGTATCTCTCCGTGTGTGCCTATCTCTGTCTGTCTCTGTCTCTCTCTGTGTATGTTCTCACATGCCCACAGTCAAAGTTGCCTTCATCTTCACATGAAGGCTGTGTTTTGTAGCATGCAGGTGAAAACATTGGAAGAGTGAAGAAAGCATGCCGCCATGAAGGACAAGTCAAGGACATCATAACAGCCAGCTCCAGAGCTGCTCCCATAGTTTGGCCTCCTCTGCCCATGACTGTGGGAAAGCGCATGGAGAGTCCATTTGCACCAGGCCCCACTCAACAGAAACATAGCAGGCTTTCTCCTGGGAGCTCTTTCATAGAAGAAAGAAGCCCACTGCAGTTCACAACCCTTCAGAGTGTAATGGTCTTACTCTATTCCTCAGTCATAGTGAACCCATATACTACATCACAAGTCTGTTCCACACTGGGTTGTCCCTGGGCGGGGGAGTTCAGGGGAGCTCTTCCCCCCTGCTTACCTGTAGGTCTGCATCCCACCAGATGGGCTAGCAAACAGAGGAAGGCACATGCCTACCACATGTGCACAGCTCTTGGGTATGCCACAGTGCTGGTGCTTACTTAAGGGCACAGGCTGGCCACCAGCAGTTGTGACGATGCTGAAATGCCAATAAAGGTGAGGCCCAGACCCTGGGAGCCCATATCAGGGAATTGTTCACATATGCAGAGGAAGGAAGGGAGGAAGCAAGTCTAAGCCCTGGCCATGGTGCTGAATCCCAAGAGCGGGCACAAACACGATCTTGCAAATACAAAAAGATATTTTAATATTCCTGTGTTTGAGATTGTAAGGCTCAGTGCTTAGGGAGGTCAACTGACAGTTTCATCAGTTACAACAAAAGGAGCATGAGTTCTGGAGGAGATATTTACAGATATAAATCCATGTTTACTAGTTGTGTGACCTTGTGCAAGTTACACATTTCTAAGCCCCAGAGTTCTTATTTAAAAAAAAAAATAGAGAATTACAGTTATCCAAGCATAATTATTATTGGAAGAGTGACTAAAACTGAGCTTGACATGATAAATTCTTGCTCTGTGTATCACTCTGTCTCTCTGTATCTGCCTCTTTGTCTCTGCCTCTTTCTCTGTGTATGTGTGTGTATGCTGTGCTCCCTTCTTGTGGGTATGTACACACACACACACACACACACACACACACACACACACACACACACACACTATCCAATCATTATCCCCCTCTTCCTGTATACCATCACAAGTGTGCCTTACCTTCAAGAACAAATCTAAGATTTTTCTGAATCTTTCCCCAGGATCTCCAAGAATATAAGAATCTCTGCCTGGTTTGGTCAGCACCAACCAATAGATGACAAAATATTGACACTACTCTTCTAAGAAACTTAATTTTATCTTCCCAACTAGAGTAAATGTTCAAACACCACCTGAGCCAAGTCCTGCCTTGGTACCCCTATTTTCTCCCTGACCCCAAGGTGTGGGGCTGCCAAAGGGAGACATTTCCAAAGCACCTGTCACCTGCCTTTCACGAAGCCTATTGCCATGCTAGTTATATAATTTCCCCCTTGGGGACTTGGATGAGTCTTTTCATGTTTCCAAACTACTTTCCAGTTACTTTCCAGCAATGGCTCAATTGCCATAATATCAAGAATGAAGCTAAGATTGGTATGTGCTTTCTTTATTATAGGATAGGAAACTAAAGAAAGAACAGGGTGGCAAATGACCCATGGTAAATCTTGGAACAGTACCAAAATGCTTAAGTATGAAAACCAGGTGACTATCCTTCTGTGGACTGATGATGGCTGAAGAAGCTGCCCAGTGTGGCAGAAACTCAGAATCTGAGACTCAGGTTCCTATCCATACTCCACTAGTTCTAGATACGTGACCTCAGGCCATTCACTCCCTCAGATTCCTCCCCCATGACACAGGGATGATGGTAATTGTTGCTGTGTATTAAACAAAATGGTCCTTGAGAGATGTGCTTACAATGCACTATAGCCTGTTGATTAAGGCAGCATATTACCCAAGAAACTGGTCACTGAACACTAAAGAAAGCATGCAAGAGAGATCATCAGAACAGCATGCCACACAGCAGCACTGATCACCTCCACTCTGTGTTCTTCCGAAGCCCCCAAAGAGATAGGTGCCTAAGCTTTAGGGGGCTGTCTGTGCAGTTTCTTCAGGTGACCTAACAGGGGTCTGGTATGGTTGTGGTCCATCAATTAAAAGTGTGAATCCAAAACAATGGAAACCAAACAATTCCCTACAATGCTGGTACAAGGTGCCACCCAGATATATATATATTTAAAAAAGAAAGAAAGTAACTTACTGTATGCCAGGACTCAAAATGCATTACCTCTTCCAAGTCACCACAGAAGCCTATGAAGGACATGGTTTTATCAGTAACTTAAAGAGATTAGATGACTTGGCCAAGGTCTTCCAGCTAGTCAGCAGTCCAGCTGGAAACATAGCCCAGTTATGCTCTACTCCAATATTTGTATCACCAAACTAAAATGAGGAAGGTCGCAGCAGGACAAGAAAACCCTAGCACAGCTCACCCCAGGAACCCCATAAAATGTACCATTTATGATCTTGGAAAAACCCAGAGTGGGCATTGCAGGCTGCTGACTCAGCCAGCCAGGTTTTCTTGAGATGACTGAGGGACAAAGGACTGTATCAATGAGGGAAACAAAGGGGAGAGAAACAGACATGTCTGGGGGAGGAGGAAACTGGGAAGAAGAGAAAGAGTGAAAGCTGCTGGGGATCAGGGCTTAGGAATGCAATTATTAATATTCTAAATGGAGTTCTGACTGCTTAGGCTTTATTTAAGAACATGCCTGGCTGTATAATTACAAGGGCTTAATTTGTTTTCTTTTCTGCACAATAAATAAGGAGTACACGGTTGCTCTGTGCAAACATCACCCTTCCTGGTATCAGGAGAAGTTCCTGAGTTACAGAGGGATGTCTGGCACGTGGGAGAGGGCAGTCCCACTGCTAACCAGGAAGGTAAGCTGCCTACCCTGAGCAAAGATGGACTCACCAGAGAGGACAGTTCAAGAAGGCCTAAGTGCCCTTTCGCTCTGGGAAGAACACACTGGGGCAAGTGGGGGGCTGAGATCCTTTTAATTCGCCTGTGGGACAGACACTGACACTGTCTTAGGTCAGGTTCAGTGAGCTCAGGGTCCACTGAAAAACCTGGTTTCCGTTGCCCTGCAGCTTTGAACAACTCATCAGATACCTTTGACTTTTAGACTTATCCAGCTGGCCTTGAGTTGAAACCTGAAAAAGTAGGCACTAACTGATGCTATCTGAAGCGGACTAAAAATCTCCCAAGGTGAGAGACCAGTCCAGAAAAAGGCTGTTCTTTGAGGAGGCATGGGGGAGATGCTGGATTAGTTCCAAGACCAGTTTCACACCTCTAAGATGCTGTTCCACAAAGGTCTCTGGATGAGCCATAAGATCAGCTGGTAGACTGAGACAAGAGGATTAGATCATATCCTAAGAAACTCAGAGTCACATTTAGGAGGATGAGATTAAAATGTTTAGGTTGAAGAGACTGAGACAGAGAGAGGCAGGTGTAGGGACACCCCTGAGGATGCTGTGGAACTTAGGACAATTGAATGTGAGAGAGGCTAGGCCCCTTGAGGTAGCACCAAGATGTCACGGTGGAAGGAAGCACAAGGCACTAGATGAATGAAGCTGGCAACAGATGTAGCCCAAAGGGAGGAGTCTCCGATCTGCCATGGCCCTGAATTCTCTTCATGCTCTAAAGCAAACACCTATAGAGCCTTGTTGAGTAGGGTGTCAGATCATAGGACCTATCTCAGAGAGAGGGTCTTTGGACACAAAGTGTTATGGTTTGAGTGTGAAACATCCCACATAGGCTCCTGTGTTTGAATACTTGGTCCCCAACTAGGGGTGCTCTACTGGGAGGTTGTGAGACCTTTAAGAGGTGGGGTCTAGAAAAAAGAAGAGAGTTGCTAGGGTCAGGCCTTAAGGCTTTAACCTGGACCCACTTTCAGACTCTCTCTCTCTCTCTCTCTCTCTCTCTCTCTCTCTCTCTCTCTCTCTCTCTCTCTCTCTCTCTCCCACACATATGATATAGCACAACACAGAAACTCACACCTCTCTCTCTCTCTCTCTCTCTCTCTCTCTCTCTCTCTTTCTCTCTCAATCTCCCACACATATGTAATAGGTCAAGCCAGAAATTCCCACCATCACAGCTGGAGCCACACTCTGGCATGTCTTACCCTCCCCCACCACCATGGTGGACTGTACCCCTTATCCTTCCTCCCTCAAGTTACTGCTTTCAGGTATTTTATCATAGCAATGAGAAAAGTAACTAATAATCAAAGATTATAACCCTTTTTCACTACTGACCTTGGGTCCACAGTACAGAATGGTGAAGAGTCATGTTATCATCCCCACAGGTTCGTGTTCTCACAAGCACACCACGTCTCTGGACATACAGCATCTGGCCCCCTCTACTTAGCATGGTCCTCATCATCAAGCCAACTCCCAATCATTGTTGGGTTTCAGAATGTCTGTCATCACCCCAGGAAGCTGTCCCTGCTATAACATTCACCTTCCCAATAGCCTCATCCCCTGCCTTTTCTCAGTGCTTCCAGGGAACCCAGCTTCATCACACTGTATCATAACTGTCTCTGCACTATCTCCCTCCCCAAATTCTCCTCATGAAATCAATGATCTAAACATAAGTCACCTTGGCATCTTTGCCTGGGACAGAGTAGAAACTCAATAGATGTCTTGGAGGGAATTAGTGCATTCATGTTTCAAGAAAGTGCTCTATGACCCTAAGGACCATTGTGAATAGTCTTTGTAGGACTCTAAAGCACAAAAGCAACAATAGCTAAATGTCAGGCTCTAGGGAAAGAGGGAAGCTTATCTCAAGGGATATGGTTGATGTCATTTTCATTAGCAATATTCTTTCCAAAATTTTTATAACTTGATCCTCCAACTGAGGCAGAATTTTACAAGTGTTGATATGTTTATCCAAACCCAGGAGGACAAATCGTTTTACCCAAGTTTTCCTAGAGTCCTGGGCTTTGATGAGGGGTCTCACCAAGCAGTAACCTCTGTCTCTGAGCACTGAACTCCCAGAAGAATGACAAGACAAGTCACTAGCCCAACACTGTCCATTCCCTAAAAGTGACCATACGATACAACATGCTCCAGGATATTCTCTTGGATGCTTGTCAAAGTCCCTTCCCACTGTTGTTTCCTTGGTCCTCCAAGGACTCTGAGGTGGGGAGAGAGTGCCAGCAACAAGACTGAGCACACTTCGTTGGTGAGATATGAAGAGCAGGCCACCTGCTCACTCTCGATGGAGCAGATCCGCATTCCTTCATCCCCATGAAAACATGGCGACCATTGTCAGGGCCTGTTACACTGTGGGTCTCCCCATACACTGGGTCAAAATCCCAGACAAGTCTCAAAGTCAGGTACTCAGAGCTTGAGTTTTCAATTGCCTTTAATAAAATGCCTTTAAGGCTACTGTGTGCATCTGTGAAATAAGTGCTTGATGGCTACTGTTTCATCCCTGTGAGATGGGAATTATTCCCTAGTATTTCAAGAAGAGTCCTAGGATTCCGTTTTTTAGCTAAGAATACAAAAGGAAAGAAAAGAGACAGCTAAATAAAGGCTCACAGCCTTGTTCAAAAGTGAATGCCATTTTCATATTTTCCAATCACTTGTATACCCTTCAAACATGCATTTGACATTGTAAGGAAGCATGCTTTAAGAAGACCCAGTTCTTGCCCCTGGGGAGCTTATGGTCACTTGACTGACCTTTCTATAGGCATATTTCGGGTCTGAGTTGGACTTTTTGGATAGGTTTCAGAGTATGTTGGGGAGAGCCCCCATCTACAGCCAGAAATGAGGTCATCCAGGCTTACCACTCTGGGAGACTTGGGCCCTTCAAACTCTGGGAAGTCCCAGCAGCTGGATCACTTAGAAGATGACCCTAGAAGGACAGAAGTTCCTCAGAACCAAAACAAGCTCTCAGAGATAGAGGGGTTAACCCAGAGAGAAAAAAGACTTTTGCAAATTCATCAAAAAGACACAAGGGAGAAGACATAAGAGCGCCAGCTTGCTAAGGAATGAAGTGGAACTGAAATTAATGATGGCTCCAAAATAGCCAAGGGACTAAACTCATTTTCTAAATCTGTCCTTAACAAGAGAAATGGACAAAAGAGATGTGGACAAATGGGAAGTAATGAAGCCTTAGGGGAGGGGGGGAAAGAAAATAAAATCTATTGAGAATAATCAAGACTGGAAAATATGAACACGTCGTATAATCCCCAAGGCCAGGAACCACACAGGCCAGACGCCAGATTGTTTACTCAGCATTAGACTGAGTTTCTCATTGTTAAAGTTGACAAGGTTGTAAGAAAACTCTTAATGGTTCAGTCCAGGGAATCCTGGAAATCTGAAATGACTGAATTCAGGAAGAACCATTTCTAAGGTGAGTTTAGGACTTTTGTCCAACAGGACTAGAGGGAAAAGATATCATAAACACGCAGTGGGCCAGTGAGAGCTGCCCACAGCCTTATTATCTGGGTCACATTGACCCTGCCCTGAGTGGATAAGAATGTTGACCGTGAAACAGTAAACAGAAAGAAAGTGTCAGGGAGAACATGAGCATCCAGGACCACGGGAGATAGGAAGAGAGGCACAAATGGACGAGAAAAGAGAAAATCAATTGAGGAAGCTTGCCACCTGCCTCGCTAGGGAACAAGGAATAATTCCTGCACAAAACCCCAAGAAAGGCAACTGTCCAGTCCACTAATGGTGTCAGTGGACTGGGAATTGACTGTCTTTGGAGGCAGCAGATAAAGATGTGGTAGCTGAGAAAGTCAAGTTGAGAATCTACAGTTTGGTGACTTCTCCTACACTAATTCATTTGGGGTTCAAGAGCTAGAAGTTTCTGTGTAAAAGAGGAACAAGAAAAACTATGCTCTGTGTCATCAGACATCACGGGGGCTGGCCGGTGGGAAGAATGCAGGCACCCTGGTCTCTCCACAGCAATCACACACCTTGACTGCACTGAATGGAGTCAAATGCCAAAGCTGCACATGGAAGTACAAAATCACAGGACGTAGAAGCAGTGATATTACAGCTCCTATGATCTGACCTACCTCACTTCCTTTCCCATCTCCTACCCCAGATTTTATAGTGAAGTGAGCATATACAGGCATGGTCCTGCCTGAGAAAGGGGTCAAAGGAAAGAAATTTGCCCTGTAATCCCTAGAAATGCTGTGCTGAAAGTCTGAGGCTCCCACATACACATAGCACAGAGCAGTTTGCCCACTCCATTGATCACTGAGCATCAGTCTCTTTGCTGAGTATCCATCCTGTGTGAACAATTGCTAATGGCCCCCAAAGTGCCACCTGGCAAGACTAAGGGGCACAGAATACTCACCTACACCCTGCCAGTGGCCAGGTGGAAATCAGGGCTTGATTGCAGGTACAACTTTGGTGGCATCCCATGGACCCCCCCCCATAGAGCCCCACTTTAGGGTGGGCAACCTATCACCTCCTCTCCTCTCCACAGAGAGTGGAATGGAGTTATTTTAAGGACAGGTTTTACAGTGCAAAAAGCAGACTATCTGTGGTTAGTTTCCGGCTCCACTGTTTAGCAACTGTGGAATCAGAAAACTCACCCAGCCTCTCTGTACCTTGAATTCTCATGGGAAGGATGATCACATCTACTTGCCATTATGAGCATATAATGTCATATAAAGTGCATTAATGAATGCCTAGCACACAGCAAGAGCGTCCCTGAAGCTATGTCCTTGGAACTCATTATATCGGAATGCCTGCCCCTCGGGAGACATGGTGGGTGGGTAGAAGGAAGCAGGTCAGGTCAAAACAAACTGGAAAACAGCTTTTCGCTGGCCAAGGCCAGACCTTTCCTCCCAGGAAGAATTACCAAAAATTCTATGAGGTCAGGACTGGGTCATTTAAATAGTCCCTCATTTTAGATATGTGGAAACAGATTTAATAAGCTAAGCAGCTTGCCCAAGGTCACTGCACAATGGAGAGAGACAAGGGGATATGGGAGGTATGGTTGCCCAGCACCACTGTACCAAACAATACCTCTCACATTGACAACCAAACTCATACCCACTCCCCATACTCTGCTCCTGTCCCGGCCACCATCTAGACACACCACTGCATATGGTCTCCTCTAAAGCTTCCCAAATCAGTAGGTCTGGGAAAATGCTTCAATTTTTAAGTGCTGCTCCCTTGGAAGTTCTTTCAGTTACCTGATGGCCAGATGCAACAGCTTGGAACCAGAAATACATGTGTAAACAGCTCCAACTGGAAAGTGGCTGCACAAATCCATGGCAGAAGCCACTGTGCCCTAATCAGGCTGGTCACTAACCCAAACCCACACCCTCTCCAAAGCCCAGCTCCACAGTCACCACCTCCACTTCAGCCCATCTGTGGCCCATAGGCCTGGAGGCTTCCAGGGTCCTCCAGTGCCTTGTGTTAGAAGACCCAGAGAATGTCAATTGTCTGTGCAGCACGTCAAAAGCACAAGCTAGGTCAAATAAGCCACAGCCACTGAAAAAGAACTGCCACCTGCCTACCATCTGCTAGTTTGGGCATTTAGATGAAGAAAGGTTCACAGCTAGCACTATGAGAGTGTTCCCCTCACTGGCATTCTGAAACATTTTCTTGCAGAGTGAGGAGTGTATGGAGTAAGTTAAAGGCACCCAGAGTGTGGTGGGTTCCTGGTGATTCATCCTTTCCATGCACAGAGTATAGCCACTGTCATTCCTGGCTTGGCTTTTTCATCTTTTGTAACCACACCAAAAATGTATTTCTCTATCACACTACATGACCACAGAAGGTCAGCTGTGGTTGTGAGCCCATCATCTTCCCAGCAAGACTCAGGTTAATGGAGCAGCCTCCATTTGGATCAGTAAGGTCCTCTGCCTTGTGGCAGAGGGGAAAGATATGTGGCAGGCCTCATACAAATTCTGGAAACTTCTGCCAGGAAGGAGCATACATACAGTTTGCAGTTCAAAGAGTTTTCTTATATTCATAGAGTTATGCAACCCATTACCATGGTTGATTTTAGAAAATTTTCATTGTTCTAAAGAAAGCTTCTATACCAGGTGTATCCCTAGCTTATCTGAATCATGGTAGAGATTATAAATAATGAAAGCATTCTTTTATGCCCACAAGAATATAACATGATATAAATGCAATCTGTCAAGTCTGGAATCCTTTTTTGGTTTTGTTATATTTTGTTTTTTCTTTCTTGTTTCTCTTTGGTTGGTTGAAGTTTTACAAGTCTTGCCATATATCCCTGGCTGGGCTCGAACTTGTTATATAGCCCATCTCAGCTTTAAATTCTTTTTTTTCTCCTTTTCAAGTGCATATATATGTGTGGTATGCATGTATATATGCATTTTCATGTGGGGGTACATATGTGTGGGGGTACACATGTGAGTGAGTGTGTGCATGAGGATGTTGAGAATTTTCATCAATCACTCTCCCACCTTATTCCTTGAGATACAGTCAAACCTAGAGCTCACTGAAATGGCTAGTCAGCTTGCTCAGGGAGTCTCCTGCCTCTGCCTTCGAATACTAGAATTAAAGGCCAGCTACCATGCCCAACAGACAAGATACACCACTTCTGGGGATTGGAATCCCACTCTTCTTGCTTGTATAGCAAGCACTTTAACTGTTGAGTTATTTCCCCAGTCTAGTTCAGACTCTTGATCCTCCTGCTTCCACCTCTCAAGTGCTATTACTGGCGTGCCCCACCACACCCAACAGGAATAGTATTTTTTAAATGACTCAGCCATGCATCCCAGCCCTGCTGCGTCTCTCTTTAAAACATACTCCAAAAAAGTCCTTAACCCAGTATATAAAAAAAAGTCGATACATCCCTGAAATTTCTGAAAAATGGTGTGGGTATATGTGGGGAGATGCTTTTTATGGGGATAAATATTTACCTTGAGGAGCTGGCAGCACTGAGGATTGAACCTAGGGTCTTTTACAAACTAGGGGAGCACTCAACCACTGAACTATGACTTCAGCCCCTTATATTTAGATACAATCTAAAGCTTCATTCATTCTCTATAAAGATTAAAAAAATATAACAGCCCTACTGTCTTAATTTTTTTCAAAGTCCCTAAGATGGTAAGTTTTAAGAACAGGGACCACATCTTGTACATTGATTAGTCCTCTGCAGCATGCAGCACTTGGAGGGGGACATGAAAGCCTCTTAAATCTTGCTTCTCTACATATTTGTTCCACAGCACACCAAGAGAGTAGCCACCATACTATCAGTTAAAGGAAAATAATAAAAACAGCAACTAACTTATACTAGGTTTTTATTATGGGCCAAACATTCTTCTCGATGTTTGATAGGCCTTGCCCCCATTTATTCTTGGTACTAAACATATTATCCCCATTTTCCAAATGAAGATATTGAGGCACAGTTATGTATGCAGGTAAGTAACTTTACCAAGATATAGATACATATGATAGAGCCAGAATCTAACCTCAGTCAGTACAATTCAAGAGCATTTGCTCTTACCTACTCATTGACATCACCCAGCTAGAGGCAATAACTCAAGCAGTAGATTTCGTGGAAGGTCTGGGTAGGCAGAACTCTCTGTCTGGTCTGTTGCTTTTGCACATTGCTTTTCAGGAAGATGCTATTTGTAGTGACTCTGTACTGCTTATATTTGCATATTCTGGGTCTTTCTGGTTTAGCCTGGTACATTATATAGTGTTTGTAATACTGGGATTGAACCCAGAGTACTAGATATACTAGGCAGGTGTTCTACTGCCAAGCTACCTACCTCCCTAGGCCTATACACTCTTAGAATATTGGTAATTTGTGTATATTTGACTACAAATTCTTTTAAATCAAACTATAGTACTTTCCATCATAAACAGAAGTCTGAGAAACTCTGGCTAGGTAGGATCACAGGAAAACTGGTAGGATAACATAACAGGGAGATTGCCACCCTGAGTGCACTAGGAACATAGTCCTCCCCCTGGTATCTTTAGTGAAGACTTGGTAAGAGTCTTCACTCAAGATAGCTCACCCAAAGAGTGATTGAGGCAGAGTAGAGCCAGTCATGTACTTAACAAACTGCACATGCCAGGCATTTTCCTAAGAGTTGGGTATAGAGCAGTGAATAACACAGTCTCCACTCCACAGAACTTATATTCCAATACAGAAGAGTGAGTATAAACTATTACACAAAGAACTGAATAGTTATTTTTTAATCAGTAAATAGTAGAAAAGTCCAATGAAATGATCAAGCTTCATGACATACTAAAAAAAAAATGATAGGTTTGTAAGGAGAAGAAAGGACGCTAACTTTGAGTGGTCTACAAAAGGTCTGAATAATGCTGCTGTGGTTGTACACATCTTTAATCCCAGCACTCAAAAGACAGAGGCAGGCGAATCTCTTAAGTTTGAGGCCAGTCTGGTCTACATAGCAAATTCCAGGACAGCTGGGGCTATAGTGAGACCCTGTCACAAAAAAAACCAAAAAAAAAAAAAAAGCCTGGATAAACATGTGCCATTATACAGTAGAGGTGAGTAGAGGTCAGTCATATAGAGATCTAGAGAGAAGAACTGTCAGATGGATCGACAGATATAAAAAAAACACAAGGTAGGGAATGAGCCTGACATGTTCTCACATGAAAGTGCGAGAAGGCTTGAGGCTACAGCAGAGAAAGCAAGGGGAAAGAGCAAGGAAATTAAACAGAGATGGAAATCGTGTTGACTTGAATCCTGAGGCCATGGAGACGGGCTTGGTTTTTGCTGTAAGTAAAAGCATGAAGCAATTGGAGGGTTTTAAGCAGGAGAGTGGCACTTTTGGACTTGTGTATTTAAAATATTACTCTGAGCCAAGCATGAGGGTACAGCCTATAATCCCAACTCTTAGGAGGATCACAATTCAAAACCAGCCTCTGCTACATAGTGAGCTCAAGGCCAGCCTGGGCTACATGAGACCTTGTCTAAAAATATAAACCAACAAATACTATGGTTTTTTCACCTGTACCAAGAATGAAATGGAGCAGTGGAAGTAGAGGCAAGCAGTGTGGTGGAACAGGTTTTAATCTCAACTGCTAAGGCAGAAGAATTTTGAGGCCAGCCTAGGATACAGTGAGACTCTGTCTCAAAACAAAGCAAGAATCCCATTTTGTCAAAGTTAAACTTGATATATGATTTAGCCACTTAAGGAGAGGTATATGATAGGCTCCATAGGTAAAAGCAGAGATAAGAATCTGAATCTGGGATCTGGAGAGATGGCCCAGCGGTTAAGAACACTGGCTGTTCTTGCAGAAGACCTGGGTTCAAATCCCAGTACCCACATAACAGCTAACGATTGTCCATAACTCCAGTTCCAGGGAATCTGACAACCTCTTCTGTCCTTCGCAGGCAATGCATGACACGGGTGCACTTACCCACATGCAGGCAATACACACACACACATAAAATAAAAATGATAAATAAAATTTTTTTAAAAGAATCTGAATCTAGGAGATGGTTCCAGCAGCTCTCCAAGCTCAACTATCTGTGATCTATGAAACTGGAGACCAATAAGCAGGGAAGGTGTCCTGAGTCTTCTGCAATACTCTGTGTTGAGCTCTTTTCAGGCTTTGTCCTATTTAAGCCTCAGAACAATCCTAAGCAGTAGGAGGGGCTTTTAATTTCCTTCAGAAATGGAAGTTCACTAGCTTGCCTAAGGTCAATAGCAATATATAGAAATCTAGGATTTGACTCTCCCAAGCCCTTGGTCCATTACCATCAGTTATATAGAGAATTCAATGTCTGTGTTCTCCACATAGAACAGAGGAGGAAGGTCATTTGCAGGGAGACAGTAAGGGGACAAGCATGCCAGTCACCAGCCCCTCTGAGATTTGGAAAAAAACATCTCAGTACAGAAGTAAGGGGCAGACAGGGAGGTAAACATTTACTATTATAACATCGACACATCAGCCTGGAATCCAGAATCAGAGGTTATTTCAACACCTAGTGATTTGTAATACATAATAAATCAGTCTCATCATGTTTCTATCCCAATTTTCTCAGGAGGAACAAAATGTGCACTGTACAGCCAGTGTCCTGAGAGGGTGCGGCCTCCCACCCCTTCCATTTTTCCTATCCACCTAAGCACTGCTGACCTTCTCTCCTTAGAAACATAACATTGTTGACACAATCATGCCCAAATCAGGACATTCCCATATCCCACCCCCATACCTGGTAGCTGAGAGCTAGCTTTCCCAGCCGAAAATCAAGTGAATGTTTGCTTACAACAGTGTGAGGAATGGCTTAGTCTGACATCCTGAGCTTTTTGGAAAAGAGCAAGCAACTGAACACAAGAGAGATCCCACCACAACCAACTCTGAGGGATTAAATAAATTCTTTGGCTTGCTAGAATCTTACATTAAATATTCTTGGAAATAAGTAGGCCATAGGCTAATGCTAAGAAATCTTTCGCAATAAAGATATTCAGTTAGCAATGCAACTGTTGTTTCGGGATTTGACCTGAATAGGGAAAAATGAGACAGAGCTTTCTCAACAGAGCTCTTTGAGGATGGGATGATGCTAAATCTCGAGGGAGAAATTGCAGCTCTCTAATAAAACTTTAAAGATCCCCTCACTCCTACTGTAAGAAGTTCTTGTTGTGAAAAACAGAGAGACAAAACACACTTGAGATATAAAGATGTATATGGACTTCAGAAGGATCAGAGTCCTCATCCTGACTACCCCACTATCTTAGCATATAGCCTAGGGGAACTTGACTGTGACCTGTGGGCCTCAATGTTCTCATCTATAAAATGGGAACAGAGGCACTCTGACTTACTATAGTAGCTATGAGCTCATACCTGCAAAAGCACTAGACCCAGTCCTTGGCTTATAGTAAGTTTTTAATAGTGTTAGCCTTTCCTTAGTCTCTTTAGACTAGTATTTTTGTGGTGTGTATATGTCTGTGTACATATTCATCTGTGTGCAGGTGTCTGCATATGTACAAGGGTACATGTACATGTGCATGTGGATGCCAGAGGCCAGCCTTGGAAGTCATTCCTCAGGAACCTTTCATCTTTATTTATGAGACAGGATCAATCTCCCCCTGGCCCACGGCAAGTGATTCAGCTACAGTGACTAGCCAGAGTGTGAAGGGATTTGCCTGTCTCTGCCTCCCCAGTGCTGCAATTAAAAACATATGCCACATGTCTGGCTTTTTCATATGGGTTCTGCACAGCAAGCACTTTACCAACTAAGCTATGTCTCCTCTGGAGAATAGTATTTTTAATGTGATTTTCCAAATATCTTAAGGTTTTGGTGTGTGTGTGTGTGTGCAAGTGTGTGTGTGTGTGTGTGTGTGTGTGTGTGTGTGGTATTATTTTGTTTGTTTGTTTGGCCCCACCCCACCCCTTTCTCATCCATAAGAATACTGTAAAGATTCCTGGGAAGAGACTCTGATGACCTAGGCAAGCTAGGACTTCTGCTGCTTACCAGTATAGCACTATATCCTGAGATATAAAATAAAGCTTCTTACCACCCCTCCTCCAAGATGTTTATGAGAACTTGGTGAGATAACGCAAGTGAAAGCACCCTGCAAACCAGGACGTGCTCTAAGAAAGCACCATCTAAAGGAAGTTCCATCATTGGAGTGCAGGGCATAGACGGGCATCTACATTATTCTACTTATGAGAACCCAACTGGTGATCCAGTCTGTGCATGAGCCATGCCAGAGAAAACAAACTCTATAGAGGGAGAAAGGAATGAGCTACCTAAATGGGGCTCAGGGGACTCAAGAGATGATCTGTATTCAATTGTGTTGGTGGATATGGCCTCTAAATGTTTAGAAATAAAGTTATAAGCTCATGGGGCTGGAGAGATAGCTCAGAAGTTAAGAATACTGACTGTTCTTGCAGAAGACCTGGGTTTGAATCCTAGCACCCACATGGCAGCTAACAACTGTCCATAACTCCAGTTCCAGGGATCCAACAGTCTCTTCTGTCCTCTGCAGGCATTGCACGACATGGGTGCACTTACCTACATGCAGGCAATACATACATACATAAAATAAAAATAATTTTTAAAAAGTTACAAGCTCATCCATGGCAATTGCCAAGGTCTTATCTGAAATGAACATCATTTAGAGGAGTCTACATAGAGTCTAGAGCAAGAGGAACAAAATCAGAGAAGAGAAGAATTTGTCAGGGTTGATTCGCCCATAGAAAACACACAGTAGAGACTGAAGTTAAGCATGAGGGAAACAGTGCATTTGTAGGACAGAAATCTAGCTTTTCCAGAATAAAGAAGTGGTCAGAAAACCCATCAAGGTCACCTTATCCCTCCTTTTGGGTTCTGTGATCACCACCACCAGTAATAGCAGAAATCACTCTTGTTATCAGCAACCAGCAACCATCATTTCTGAACTTGATTTGCTGGGCTGAGCTACACAGGGGATTGGTCATATGCCATATGCCATGCCTAGAACAGATTCTGTCTTTATGCTCACTTTACAGATTAGCAAGTAGTTATTCCAATGACCAAGTTGGGAAATCCCTATCCTTGAGGCTTTTTTTCTTTTTCCTTTTTCTTTCTTTTTTTTTTTTTTGTTTTGTTTTGTTTTGTTTTGTTTAAAGACAAAGTCTCCCTATAGCTCCAGCTGGCCTGGAACTAACTAACCTTGTAGACCAGGATGGCCTCAGTCTCTGCCTGCCTCTGCCTCTCAAGTGCTGGGACTAAAGGTGTGTACCACCATACCTGGCTCCTTGAGGGTGAGGCTTAAGTATGGTACAATCTCTCAGAAAGGGCTTTCCTATAATATATATTTACCAATGGCTCTTTTTTTCATATTCAGCAAAAGAAAGAGAAAACTGAAGCAGTCCAGAGGAGATAGTCACTCACAGACTTTGAAGGAAGGCCCAGAGTCCTCATTTCCAACAATGTTTGCTGCCAAAATTTGACCTTGACATCATGGGCTCATTTACTGGTATGCAGAAGAATTACGCTGATGTCAGGGGCAGCTTTGGGAATGAGGGACAGTTAAACCAATCAGAAAACTAAGATAACTTGACATCAGTACAAGGGTAATAATATCACTTCCTGATTCTTATTCTATACAGAGAGGGGAAGAAAAGACTTCTCAGTCATTACCCTTAAAAAAGAAATGAAAAAAAAAAAAAAGAAAGAAAGAAAAAGGAAGAGCCGCCAAGCCAGGGCTTGGCAATTAGTGTTGGAGTAAGTGATCATCTTATGATTGCTCAGCTGGGGCCTGAAGACTTGTAAATGCATTTAGAAGACAGAAATAGAAGATGTTGTGAGAGAGCAGTGAAACCTGGCCCATTTGCCAGGAGAAAATGTCCCAAAGCTGCCGGGAAATTCACTCAGTTGATTTGGGGTGTGTCTTCAGGGAAAGTTCATCCATAAAACCCATGGGTGAGCCAGACCATATACTTGTCCTCTGGTCTCTATTCTCTGTGCCCGTCAAGCTTCTATGGAGTCCCCACTGTGTCTGCCAGAGCCCTTTGACTGGGTGCTGATTCTCCTGTAGTCCCATGTCCCCAAGGGTCAGCCAGGCTAAAACTGGGTATAGACTATGGTAACTCATGCTTTTCAGAGATTCCCTTCACCCAGCCAATAACAAGAACTTTGTCAAGAGCAACGACTATGTCCAGAGAAATCAGAGCTCAGGTCATAGGCAGGTTCACTAGTATCACCAGGCCCTGTTTGAACCAGCCCCAGTGTCTTGCAAATCTTACAAGCCCCACCAGCCTTTATCAGTTCCTCTCTCCCAACAGAGCCCAAGTCATCCCATAAGGATGGGATGGGAAACAGCCATCTTCTGCAGACCTCAAGGGTAAACCAAATTTTGAGATACCCATAACCCAAGATGCATCCTGGCCCACTTCTGTGACCCATAGAAACATGGTGGGCTTGAAGCCTTGACCTTCCTGAAAGCTGCAGGTGGGCAGTGCCCTAGAGGGCCCTGGGAGCAAAAGTAACCAGGCCCAGTCCTCAAAAGGGACAGAGCCTCTCCCACACTGAGAGTTTCCATCCCACAAATATGATGCCGGAGTACAAATCTACATACTACATGCCATGGCCTGCCTACAGAGCAATTTCTTTAATAATTGGAGTCCAAGGTCTTTCTGCTCGGCTACCAGCATTCAGAACTTGAGCAGTTGCTCTGAATAACCAGCTCATACTGGAAAAGCAGCAAGTCTGATGATACTAGGCCATACCTTCACATGACAGCAGTCAGGTGGAAATGCCTACTGCCTATATCTTAACATGATATAGCCAGAGAATATGTGGTCCTCAGCCCAAATTGCCCCACCTGATCAGCCATGGGCATGTGATTTCATGACCTCTGAATGAGTTACTATAAAAAGAGAGACCTCTCAGATGTCAAAAGCTTTTTTCCCTTAGGAGGTTTTGCAATGAAACTGGAATCTGCAATAAAATAAACACCTGGAACATCTGGTCCAAGGCCCTCCTCTGGTCCCAGCTATGCCGATGGCTGCAAAGAACACACACATCAGGAAAATCTTGCCACAGAGCATAAACCGGGCAAGAGGGCAAGATGTGAATTAGGCAGTTGAATGTAGGCTTCACTCAGCCACTACTAGTACATCTGATTCTGAGCAATAGCCTCAGAGCTTGCTGTTTCCAGAGGGAAGAAAGTTCAGCACAAAGCTGAAGTAGCTAAAAGTGATAAGCAACTATTCACCATGTAGTTGGGAAAACACGGGGGCCTCAGTGCACGGCCAGAACCTCTGGGAAAAGAAAACATTCCCCAACCATGATTCTTTAGAATCTCTTCCTTTCCCCACATTCCCCTGCTCTCCCCTTCCCCATAGCATCCCTTGGAAGCACTGCCTCTTCATAAGAGATTTCTAGCCAGCAAGCTGCCTTCTATTATCAAATGCCAACTATCAGTAAAGCCAACTATCAGTGGCCAAAGGAAAGACTAGTCCACCTACCTGTCCTCTGTTTCCTCCCCACTCGCAGCAGACTACATGCCATCTGGTTCCTTCTGAGTCTCTGCTCTTTGGGGACATACCTACTGGAGGTCCACACGGCCATTATCCTTCAGAAAGCTGACTCAGACAACAAGCCTACCTGCGTGGAGATGGCAGTTGGCATGCCCCTGATTGCTTGCTGTAGGTTTCCTTTCATGTTCCCCTTCTCTACAGGAAATGACTGTCTTCCCACCAAATCCCAAAGGCTATAAATACAGAACTAGTCTTGGAGAGGAAGCATCAAGCACGTGTGATTTTACCCCTACAAGGTCTAACCAGAGTCAATGCCCAAAGAAACCATTAATCATGACAAGGAGAGGAGACAGAGCGAGGGACATACAAGCAGACAGAAACCCATGGCCTTGTGACCTCTATCTGATCCCAAATCAAGACATGCAATTTTTTTAAATTTATTTTTAGCTTATGTGTTAGTGTTTTGCCTCCATGTATTTAAGTGCACCCGTGGCCTGCAATGCCCTCAGAGGTTGAAAGAGTGTGTTGAATCTCCTGAAACTGGAGTTATGGATAGTTGTTAGCCTCCATGAGGGTGCTGGGAGCTGAACCCGGGTCCAGTGCTCTTGATGGCTGAGCCATCTATCCAGTGATTATACAGGTGTCTCTACTTTTCCAAGCTCCTCTGTATTACACCTAGACTCTGCTTAGACAGGCTTGGTCTGGTCTTCCTTTCCTTCTTCATCTAATCCCCAACCTCAACACATGTACACACCTACAATCCTGCAATGCTCTCAGAAGACTCACGTTCACATTATGTATGAGAGGAAGTCCCTGTAATTTATGTTCCCATCAAATTACAAATTTCATTATGAAAAATGTACAAACTTGGGAGTCAGGACTCTCTCTCTCTCTCTCTCTCTCTCTCTCTCTCTCTCTCTCTCTCCCCGTTCTAGATTTCTTTTTAATGATATCCTCTGAGAGTATCAAATTCAAAACACTTATGTTAAGGAGATAAAACTGGAGACCCTAGAAAATTAAAGGATTCAGTCAAGACCACCAAACAGCAAAGTCAGATCTAGATCTCAGGTCTTCAGCTTCATTGTCCAGGACTGTCTCCCTACCTGAGCCCCCCACCCACCCACTCCCACAGTCCAGTTCTACTCACATATAGCGTAAGTGGGGATTCTTGGCGAAAGCTCTGGGCTGAATGCTCCGGAGTCCGGAATTCTTGATGGTCCTGAGCAGAGAGGAAAAGACGATTAGCAGAATTCAGAGGTCAGACAGGAGGGAAGGTCCCCATAGACATCTGTATTTCTCTTCATCACTAGTCATCCTGGGTGAACAACGGTGGGCTCAGTGAGAGGCACCTGGGCCCACATCCCTTGAAGACCCAGAATAAAGTTGAAATATGAGCAGGCAGTGCTAGCAGCTGGCCACTGCCCATCCTGCCCATCAGCTGGGAATGGGGACCCCTAGTGGTACAGAGAAAACAAGGCTTCAGTCCCTTTCGCCCCAGGTCTCCTACAGCCGAAACTGGAAAGTCACTGGAAAAGGTGGCTGAGAATCTAATACTGGGGATGGATGGGAGGCAAGGCTAGTGCCAAGCACAAACCTGAGGAGAGAACACTAGCCCCACGGTCCTGGATGCAGTGCTGCCTTGAAACTCCACCCTCAGGCAACCCCCAGGCCTCTTTGGGTGAAGGCAGCCCCTGACGTCCCCTAAGTGGGATGGTGCCAACCATCCCCAAAGAGGACTCCTGAGGGGAAAAGTGAAGACAGCAGGCTTGCCGTGATAACCACGTCACCCCAAAGGATGGCAGGTAGCATCCTACCCCTTCCACAGAGAGGCTACCCCCTCCCAGTCTGGCACACTCACAGCTTCTGCAGTCCAGTGTAGAGCTCCATGTCCACAGCATTGAGTGTGTGCAGGCCGCGCCAGTTCTCTATGTGTCTGCAGGGAAAGAGGCAAGGTCAGGTCATTACAACCAGGAGAAAGGTGCCAGCCTTATTGTCAGATGTGAACTTGAAACCTGTACTGGCCAAACATGAGCCAGGCCTTCTGGCAAGCCACCCAATACTTCTGCGCTCAATTTCTCCCTCTGAATGGTGGGATTTGTTACGGGAATAAAAGGTACATGGCTTCCAAGTGTAGCCTATGGATGGGGTGCTCAGCATCATCCTCAGCTCCAGAATGACTCTATTCCCTAAAGACTTCAAACCCATCTCCCTGGGTGTCTTTCTGACTCATTCTCCCTGTTTCCCTTCCTTCTTATTCCTATTTTGGAGTTCCCTAAGGTCAGGCTCTATTTCTGTTCATTCTTGCCCAGAAGGACAATATAAATGACTTGGTTTTAGAAAGGGAGGTGTGGTCTGTGGGAGCATGACTCCTAGGTAACCAAGATAAGGAGAAAGACAAGCCTGGCTTACACACCCACTAGTACACCCAAAGAAAAGACTCCATTTGTGTGACCATAGTCCACTGCATCCTGGAGGTCAAGAAAACCAACAGCTGGAGCTGGCCTAGAAAAGTGACTCCAGAGGCGGAGCTCCCAAAGGACCCAGAGGTACAATGGAATAGTAACAAGAGTGTGGAGCGGGAACTCCGGGAGTCAGACACAAGCTTGGTGTCTAAAATGAGTGCACTGGCTTTAGGCAACCCCTTTAACTAATCTGAGTCTCTTGTTCATTTGTGAAGGAGCGCTACACTGCCTCAGCACTTTCTTCCCCTTTTCATCACAAAAATCTCTTTTAAGGGCTTATTCTCTGGAGACCTCAATTTTAAGGAGGGTTGTGTCTAGCAAGCAGACTACATTTATTAAGCAATAATTCGTCTTCTCAGATTAATCAGAAATATAAATCACTGTTAATTAGAGTTTTTATCAACAGGCACAAACCGGTGTGAACTGGTCCAGTGCATAAATTCTAGCTCAAAGCAAAAATACTTTAGTCTGTTGCTATCATGAGAAGGCTTGCTGTGAGTGTGGTCTGATTTTTATTAATTCCTTGATATTGACAAGGAATAAACATCCCTCACTACTATTTTGGAGCTGCCCAGGTCAAAAATCATCACATTATTGATTACTAAGACTTTGTTGTTCTAAAGCTGTGTGAATGACAACACCTACTCCTATCCGGTACTGAAAGGTCTTAGGAAAAGATCCACCCCAGCCCTCCCTGACCCAGCACTCTGACTCCCCACTCAGTAGCTAATGTTCTCAGTAATCAAAAGGTTTCAGTCCCATCTCTGTGAAGAGTATAGTTATCCAAGGCATATTCTGGCCAGAAAAGTGATGGCCACTTTCACCAGACGGCTCCTCCCTAGCCCCACCACACCAGCGGCTCTGCCATCTGTCACCCAGTTCAACCAGAGCCAAGAAGGTAGCAAGACAGTGGCTACTGAGACCATGGGCAGCGTTTCAGGGCAGCACAGTGACAAGTTATGTCGAGAGCCTATTTTAGAACACATTCTCCCAGAGCTCCTGCTGAGCAGCCAGAGACGCTGGCATTTGCTGGGGACATGGACCAGGTGGCCAGGTTGGCATCGGTCCTCAGCTCCAACGCCTTCTCTGTAGAAGCTTCACAGCTTCACGGTAGTTTGCTTGGTCTGGTCTCACCAAGGTAGGGACACAAGCAACATTTCAGATAAGAAAGAAAGGCAGAAAGGGTAGTGCCACCTGGGTCACTAAGTCCCTCTAATGTATATTCCTGAACCGTGGGCCATGTCAAACACGACGTAGATCTTGGTGTTTATACAGTGTGCTATTCCTTCATGAGAGTCAAACTTCCTACGTGGATCTGTTTCCAACAAGTAACTGTCAATCAAATTGTTTAAATAAATGGAATCATTTTTCTTGGCCCCTATTAGCATTCCATAAGCATGTTTTATGGTGGTAGAGATGTCAATCATTACTGCATCTGGAAACTTTACTCATTTCAACCCTTATTATTTGTGTTTACAAATGGACCCTTCCCACACTTACACACACCCTGAGAATCTGCCTGGGTTGTTGTAGAGTCCTCTGGTAAATAAAATAGCAGCTCCTGCTTCCTCTGTTGCGTCTGAGTTCTCCTCAGCTAGGGAGGGGCACTGTTGTAGCCACATTGCCATCTGGCTGAAGTCGAGGCTCTATAACAGTGATTGGCAAACTGCAGGTTGGGAGCCAAATCCAACCCACTGTCTGTGTTTGTACAGCCCTGGAGCTAAGATTCATTCTCACATTTTGTTTAAAAATCAAAGAACTATATTTTGTGACCTGTGAGAATTAGATGAAATTCAGATTTCTGTGCTCATATCTGCTCACTTACTATCACCTATGGCTATGATCAAGTTACAGGATTGAATCGTTGCTGCAGGGACCATCTGGCCTGCAAAGCCTAGATTTATTCCCTGGCCCTTCACAGGAAAATGTTGCCGACATTTGCCCAGAGGGAGCTGCCAGGATACTAATCCCAGCCCCCATGAGTACCTATACCCATGATTCTCAATCCAGGCCACTTCACCTGTCTGTGTTTCTCTTTTCTCAGCTGTCAAATGTGGGTAGTAAAATGCCTGCCTCATAATAAGGGCATAAGGCCTGAAGGACTGTTTTGAAGAGCTCTTGTGGGGTTGGGGGTCTAGTCCTGCTACTTGCCTAGTATATTTGAGACCCTGAGTTCAGTCCCCAGTACCACAAAAACTAAATAATTGCCAAGTCCTTGTAGAACTGGGCACACTGAAGTCTTCAGAGAGCACTAACTATGAGGATTATTTTTCCCCTATCCCTACAGAGGCCAAGAAATCTCTCCTTAGTCTCCCAGAGCAGATAGCATCCTGCTTCTGCTAGAAACTGACATTTCTTGGGTGTCATTTATTTTAAAGAAAAAAAAATAGCAGAAGGGAGGGCCACCATTGATTCTAAAGACCCAAAGGATACGAATCCTGTCATTCATGACCTTCAGCAAAACAAGTTCAAAAAAAAGCACCCATGGGCCAACAAGTTGACTCAGCAAGTAAAGGTGCTTGATGCTGGTCCTGACGACATGAGTTTGATCCTGGAAAATCCACATGGTGGGAGGAGGGAACTAACTCTGGTGGGTTGTCCTATGACCTCCACAGGCATGCCTTGGCATGTGTGTGTATATATGTATGTATGCATGCATATGTGTGTGTGTGCCGCACAACAACAAATAAACATAATAAAATAAATTAATGTTTTAAAAAAGAGAAAGCACTCATGTCAGGGGCAGAGCAGGGCCGAGGACAAGAGCACCAGGGACAATGAAGCTTTAATATTTGTGTATGACGTTGACCAGCGCTTGCCAAATTTCCCATGACTTGCTGCTTGATACCAAACCAGGAAGGTCACTTAAGGTAGCCCTGCCAGCTTCTATTAGGAAAACATAAGTTTAAGTGGGAAAGGCTGGCTTTACAAAGTATGATAAATGAATAAGATGAGATAAGAGCCTATGTTTGGCTTTGTTTTGTTAATGGTAAATAGGGAATACAGTACCTAGTACTGGCACATGGAGTTCTTCATGTTCAGTGCTTTTCTGGGTATTCCAATTGTTTTTACAGAGTGTGTTTTGTCATTGGTGAAACCATCAATAAGTATTCATTTTTTAAGGACATTCAGGGCTTGAACCCTATAGGGATCAATGGCTCATCCTGGCTCATCCCTGCAGATGCCTCTCAAAACCTGCCTTGGCAGTGAGGAGGGAAAAAGAACTGAGTGATGCTGGGAAGGTGGCAGAATGCATGGCAGTCATGCCCCCCACAGGGACCTGCAGCCTTGTTCTCCACGTGGTGTCTCTGCTTCAATCAGGGACAAGGAGGATAGGGATGGAGAGATACCATAGAGCTGCATCCAAGTTCTCTCCCTTACCTTAAATCAATACCCTCTACTTCTGGATCTTAATACAGCAATTCTCAAGAGGAGGCAACTTTGCCTCCCAGGAGACATTTGGCCTTATCTACACAGTTTTGGTTGTCTCAACTGGGGAAAAAGAAACACTAACACTTAGTGGGAAGCAGTCTGAGACACACAGCATAGCCTATAGCAAAGCATCAATCCCAAAGGTCCCCATCTCAGATATGGAAACCCCTGCCTTATCACATAAAGTATCTGCCAAATATATCATTGAAGCAAGAGTCCCTGGCTTTAAACATCACTTTTGAAAATGACTGCTTCGCAGCAAACTGAGTCCTCAGGCCAAAACAAAAAGCCTCACCCTCCATCAGTGAGTCTAGGAAAGAAATTTGAAAGCCTTGGCTCTCAGGACCCTTTCAAGTCAAGATTATGACCAAGCTGTGGATGGGATCTGCTTGCCAAGAGTCTTTTCCCGTGTCCATCTTAAGAGCCAGCTCAGTGCCCTGTCCCTGTCCTCTTACACTGCCTCTCCATGAAGCCACAAGACCACCGTTCTGTCAACACTTTGCACACACCCCCTTTCCAGAAAGTGACAAAACGAAGCACAGTCCATGGCAACACAGACCCCTGGAGCCAGACCAGGCTTAGGGGTGCAGCTCAAAAAGCCCAATGGAGTGAAGATGGATAGCCATGATTCCAGAACATGACACTGCCAGGCAGACTTGGGTGGGATGAAGTCAAGAGGCAGCTATGCACTCTCCTCCACAGTATGAGAAACAGAGCCCCTCTCTCTGCAGAACATTAATTGATACATCCATGGTGACACAAAAGCCTTTTGTGCTAGAACAAATTAGATCCTATTTTTGTTCCTTAGCCTTCCTTTCCTTTTTCCTGTTTTGTTTGCACCAATATGGAAATGAACTAGCCATCTCCAAGCAGCTGAAAATTAGGTGTCCACAAGCTCTGTGGTCCATATTTTAATTAAAAACATGTCGGGTGTCCTTAATACTCCAATATTTAATGCTTGTGACTCTTCTATACAGGAAATGAAAATATGGAGGTATGTGCTGCCATCTAACTGGAGAAAGCTAAGGTGTAAGGAAGCCCATAAGAGGGGCAGGATACCCTTCCCCAGGCATAATTTCCTGGTCACATGAGCACTTGGCAGAGTAGGAAGTGGGTAGGTGGATTTTGGAGCATCTTCCTGCAGCCACAGCAGGCCCAGCTTTGCCTCACTTTTCCTCCCTTCCTGTCACATTGCTGTTCTTTTCACTGTGACTTCACACTGCTATTAATGATCTGTTCTTCATAATCAGATTTTCCAGACAACTAAATTTAAATGCAAACCCTTTGCATTTTCAATTTCCTTGCTGGATATTTCTTTTCTCCTCCTCCCTAAAATATATTTCATACCTCTTTGACTTCTTAAGCATAGTAAATATTCATCATGTACACTGTCTCCATAGCCCTATGTCATAGCAACACCCTAACAAGTCTGCTGGGCTCTAACTTCGAAAAGCCTTCAGAAGCTTCTTCACATATGTAGAATTTGTTCCCCTACCTCAGATGGTCCTCCCCTCATGTGATTTCAGATTCAAATGGTTATTTGCATCCATGTTAGTTAGCGCCTCTCTGGTTCTTTCTTTTACATTGGTCCGTGGGCCTTCTTGGAGCAGCTGACCTCCTTCCTTCCAAAGCACAGGGGCCAGTCACTTCTGCAGTCTCTCAGACCACACTGGGTAAAAGCTGCTGTCTGGAGATGGTCTGGCATGGATATGCCACAGTACAACAGCTGGGAGCTGCATACCCCCAGGTCAGTCCTTTGCAGTCCCATTTCCTTAAGGAAAGCTGGTGGTGTAATGGTTAAAAGGGCAATGTATTTTTCCTTAAGAATAGATGCACAGAGTTGCCCATGTGGCCTGAACATGCAGATTAGTGCATCTCTCGACTCACACCAGAGACGCTTCTTCTTGCAGCATATGGCAATTAACACAGAGGCCCACAACTTGTCAAAATGCAGAGAATGAGAGATTGTAAAGTGTTTGGCCCTAACTGGGACACCTGCATCACACCCTCTCCTCCCAAGGTTCTGGGAATCATTGAGGCAGAAAAACTGTAAGAGCTAGAGGCTGTAGATGAGTACAAGGAAAGTGTTTTCTGGACCCAACAGGGCAGTTGCACATATGAACCCACGGCACTTATGACAGCATACATAGAAACTATGAAAACCCAAGGCAGACAAAATCCCAACATGGAGTAGGAGGGTGGGCAAGGAATCCCAGTCCTAACCGAGAAACTGTGGGTGATTGACAGTTTCTGGGAGAGGGAGAGTCCGTTTTCTTTAAGGGTGCAATATTGGGTAGGTTGATCACACTCTGGTGAGTGGACCCACACCCAAGAGTATTTGAGGAACAAAAATTAGGCTCTATAAACCTTAAAAAATAATAGAGGACATGAATGAGGGGGTATGGAGGTGGGGGTGGATCTGAGAGAAGATGGAGGAGGAGATCTGAATATCATCAAAATACATTATATGAAATTCTCAATGAATCAATAAACAATTCATTTTGATTTTTTTAAGACAGAGTGGAACTTGTGTAGACCAAAATGGCCTCCATCTCACAGAGATTCACCTGCCTCTGCCTCCTAAGTTCTGGAATTAAAGGTGTGCACTAGCACATCCAGCAACAATAAAAATATTTTTTTAAGAAGAGTGGATAAATTGGGCACATGCCTTTAATCCCAGCACACCAAAGGCAGAGGTAAGTGGATCTCTGTGAGATGGAAGCCAGTCTGATCTACAGAGAAAGTTCTAGGTCAGCTAGGGGCTACAGGGAAACCCTGTCTCAAAAAGAAAAACAAACAAACAAAAAGGGTAGATGTACAGTGTTGGATCAATGAACAGGTGGTCCTATTACTACTGATGGAATTATATGCTAAGAAAAAGTAAATAATGTCTGATAAGCGTCTTAAAAAATTTGAAAGAATTCACACATACACACACACACACACAGAGAGAGAGAGAGAGAGAGAGAGAGAGAGAGAGTAGATATTTGCTCTTTGTGTCTTATGACTTTGTTATACGCCCCTTTCTGGATGATTGAAGTTTCCAAATAAGTGATGTTTTCCAGGAGGTGAAGTCATAATTCACATTTTCCTAGTGGTACCTAAGTGTCCACCACCTGGATGTTGTTCAGTTCCTATTCTTGGTATGACCTCCCAGCAGAAGGAAGTTAAGACCACTTTTATTAGTCATCTTTCATTTGAGTACCCCACTCCTCCAACATAGAACTCAAAAGTTTAAAAAAACAAGGCCATATATCTTCCCTCCAGGCTGTACCCTGATAATCCTGGGGTTCTTATCACCTTTCCACCTGAGTCTTGTTCTAAGAGGGAAGCTGCTGGGGAACTGAGTTCATTTCCTGATGAGTCAGCATTGGAACTCATATATGTGTGTGGGGTGTGTGTGTGTGTGTGTGTTATATACTACATATACAATGTGGCATGCATTTATTTGACTCTGAAGTCTTGTAAGGCAATGAGGAAACTGATTTGTTATCCAGGCATATTATGTCTAGTGACCCAGACAGCAACAGTAGCTTTCAATTATCTGATATGTTTAGCATTATGAGCAAACTGTCTAGAACAACAGCTCTATGCTTCCCAGGCACCAAGGGAACTGGGGAGAACCTACATAGGATCACATTAGCCAAATCACCCAGCTCTCACTCCCTTGACAGCTGTTGTCAGGAGAATCAGATGCCTGGGGAGCCAGACCTGATAGCCTAGGGAACCAGGGATGGCTTGGGCTGGTAACTCCAGCATGCCAACAACACATTAGCGCACCAGCCTACAAGCATCTGTGCACCAGGAACCATGGCAAGCCAGCCGCACATCTGGGAGCCCACCCTCAGACACAGAAAGGAACATTCAGATCATGCAGCGAACAGATGGGAGAGACAGCATCTGTGCTGGCTTCCTGATCAATTCCAAAGCTCATGCCTTGAAAAAGGAACGTGTGTGTGCACACCTGTGCTCTTCAGGTGCTGAGATGCTGTTTTCTAACAAGAAAAGATCAAGAGCACAGCCTTTCTGCTACCGCACTAAGAAAGATCTTACTCCCCAGGGTGTGATTTTACCTGTGAGTCAACCAGTTCCCTTTGGAGTTCGGGCTGTTGTAACCTAACCCCTTGTTAGACTGCACTCCCCTTCCCAGCCTATCTGCCTCCTTCCATTTCCGCTGCTGCCACTGCTGTGGTATAGTGACCTAAGTTTGCCCATCAGCATGTTAAATGACCACTAACTCCAACCTGTAGGACCATCCCTTACCTGTTTCCATTCTTTTCTTTCATCAGTCTGTATGCCAGAGTGATCACACCCTCCCAGTGCTTTTTGTTTGGTTGGTTGGTTTTTTACTGTTGCAATGATTGCAAATACCATATCATGGTCCATAAGGTCCTGTGAGCAGGCCAGCATAGTCTGGACACTCCCCTTGTTTGGTGGGCTCTAGCCATTCCAGCTGTTGTTCCATACATGAACTAGTATTCCTAACATGCCCTTCTTCGGGACACACTTCCCTGACTCCTTCCCCCCTCCAGGTCTCCACTTATGACTCCCTTCTTAGTGGAGCCAGCCCTCTCCCTGTGCTCACAACTCCCCTCCATCTCCTCCAGCTGTTCTTCAGCACAAGCTCTATTTGTGTCCTTCATGGTCTTAAGAGCCATCCAAATTGTCTTATTTGATTGCATGTCTGTCATCAAGGTCTCTACATTAATGCACAGAAACAGGGATCACGTCTGTCTTGTTTACTATTTACTTCCAAAATCTCCAGTAAGGGCAGCTGACCCAGAGTAAGTGCATGCCTGGGCAGTTTCCAGGAAGGTGTTGAGTTGCTACTTAGGTACCCTACCTCCACCCAGAGGATTTCCATGCTGGTCACTTACATGGGTCTCACCCTGGGACCCTGAACAGTCCAGAGCCCTGGTCTGACCCCACAGTACCCTGGTGATCCTTGAGAAGGGATGTGACCTAGAATATAGGCTAAATGTCTCCACTATGGCAGGCATCCTGGGGAACCACTATGGAGCCAGCAACAGAAAAAAGGTAGCCCTGCCAGCCTCAACAGCCCCATATACCCAGCTCCATCCCAGGGCCATGTCTGATGCCCATGGTCAGTGTCAGAAATGGAGACATAAAGGGACTCCCTTGAATCAATCAAAGAGGAGACAGACATGCCCTTGGCACCTGAGCTCGTGTTTTCCATTTTCTGTCCCTGTATGACTATGGCTACCACCAGACCATGAGTTTTCCAAGAGTAATGATCAGGAGTTTGCATTGAAAGTGTTGTGCAAGTGCTCAGAGAGAGCCATTGGAGTGAATGAACAGATATATGAATGAGCCCCGTAGAGGCCAAGAGCAGAATCTAAGTACTTCAGCAGCTCCCCATGGGGTCTTCTTCCTTGCCTTCAATGAATAAGGAA
>NW_008355474.1:3036180-3043449 GCF_000622305.1 Nannospalax galili | reverse complement strand
TGTGTGTGTGTGTGTGTGTGTGTGTGTGTGTGTGTGTGTGTACACCTGTGCTCTTCCAGTGCAGAGATGCACCTTCACAAGAGTACATTCATTTTCTCTATTCCTCTTCTCTATGTTCTCTCTCTCTCCCTCTCTCTCCTGTTTTTATATCACTATACAAATATGTTCTTTTGCAACCCTTCCAAATCTCCTGAATCCCTTGTCCCTGCTCCAGCCACCAACTCATGCCCAAACTCATGCCCATACTCCTCGCTACAGCAAAAGTTTTCAAAGGAAATGTCCACACTTCCCAGACTCGACTTCCTCACCTTTTTGATTTTTCACCTCAGTATGTCTCTGTCTGCTCTACTGAAATTGCTTATTAAGAAGCGGACCAGTATTTCCCATGTTGTTGAAACCAGCAGGCTCCGCTGCTGTCCAAGTATCCAATCTCCTAGTTTTCCACTCTCTTTTCCTTGAAACATGCACTTCGTTGTGGCATCCTTAGCCACATACTCTCCTAGGTTTCTGTCTAGTTTCTGAACATTCCTTCTTAGCCTCCTTTTTTGATCCTGTATTCTTTGTCTGATCCCTAAATGTTGGGATCTCCTGGGTCTCACCTTGAGGTTCCTCTTTTCACCTACCCACTCCAGAGACAATCTCACCCAGGGGTTTGGCCCTGAGCCCCATCTATCTGGTGCGACTGTTCAGATGGCTATCTCTACTCTAGCCAGACCTCTTTCCTATTACAAGCTTTCACCAGGTATCTTAGAAGCTCTAACACCAGCCCTTGCTTTCTACCCATTGAGCCTTCTCCATCTCAAAAATAATCAACACCACTCAGTTGTTTAAATTAAGTTCCATCATTGCCTCCCCTTCCAGTATCTAAGCCAACAATAAGTCCACCTCAAGAACAGATACCATCACCTCTTACAAAGATCACTGCCTCCAAAAGATGCCCACTGTTTCTACTTTCCCTGATTAAATCTGTCGTCCACACAGAAGCCTGCATGAGTATTTTGAAATTCATGATAAATTTAAACAAGTTTCCCCACCAAAATTAAACAAACCAGTACCCACATGGTGGCTAAGAACTTCTAATTCCAGGGGAATTTGACACTCTCTTCTAACCTCTGTGGGCACTACATGACATGGGTGCACTTATATACATGCAGACAATACATTCATGTGCATAAAAATAAAATAATAAATAAAATAACATTAAATATATTAAATTTAATTATGTTAAATTAATATTTAGAATATTTTAAAAGGAAACCTTAGCTGTAGAAAAGGTTTCAGTAGAGCAAATTTTACCCATGGGGTATGGGCATGAGTTGGTGGCTGGAGCAGGACATGGACTCAAGGAGATTTAGAAAGGTTATAATAGAGCATGTTTATATATGATAGAAAAGCAGGAGGGGGAGGGAGAGTGAGAGCGAGAGCGAAGAGAGAGGAGAGAGGACACATAGAAAAGAAGAAGAGGGAAATCCATGCACTCCTGTGAACGCAGAAGGCTGAAGACAAGAAGACGGCCCCATGGGGAGCTGTTGAAATACTCAGGTTCTGCTCTCGGCCTCTATAGGGCTCATTCACGTAACCATCCACGCACACCAACGTCTCTCTCTGACAGAACGCTGGAAATGCAAGCTCCTGATCACTGCCACAACAACTGGCCTTCCCTAAGCAGCCTAGCCACAGCCATTATTTATAACCCTCTTCCAGATGAATAGCCATCAAGCTAGCATTGGCAGTGTCCCCCAAAGGATGTTTGGAAATGCCTGGAGACATTTTTGCCATTACTGGAGAGGTGGCACTGGAGTGCACTGGGTAACAGCCTGCAGTGCACAGGACATCCCCCACAAAAAGGAGTTTTCCAACCAAAAGTGTCAGTAGCACCACGGCTACACAATGGTGCTCTAGATATTTCCCTTATACCACTGGTCACAGTCTCTCAGTCACATGCTTCCTTGTGTATCATATCTCTTCATGGTGGACTGCAAGTTCCAAGAGAGCAGGCAACCTGCCTACAACAACCCAGTTCCTGGCACATAGCAGACAATTTAAATAAACAAACTAATAAATGCCTGCTCCTCCTCAGAACACTACAATCTTGCATCAAATTATAAAAAAGCTATAGTTATGTACTGTGGACCAGCACTTTCTCCGGCTATTTGAAGAGACTAAGGCATAAAGAAACAAACCACGTAGGGATCAGGAGGCTGGAATTCTTGTGGTCCTGGGAGAAAGATTCTGCTGGGTACAGATAAGAGTCTACCCTTGTTAATTAAGCTCCAAACCCTACTAGGCATTTTAGCTTTGAATCTGGATTTTTAAAAGGAATTAAAAAGGCCTGTGGCAGGACTTAGACATGGACTTGGACCCTTCCTCCCCACTGGGCACTAGAGGAGAAGGCCTGAGCAAGAAGTGGAGTCTGCTTCTGGCCTGAGCAGCTGTCTGGAAAGTAATGTGATGATCCCGTGAGCTCTGAGCCTAGGATCAGCTGGTCCCAGGGGTTCTGGGAGAGCTGCCCTTCGGGCAGTCAATCTCCTTAGAAAACTATGAAATGGCCAGGCCACCCTTTACTGAATTATAAGGCACTTATCACTTCTTTAATAACTAACCACATGGAGGACTTAATTCACTCAATATGGAAGTTATGAAGGCGAATTGGTAAGTGAGCATTAAGCTCAAGTGCATTGCATAAAGACTTACGAGAGCAATATTTTCCCCCATTAAAAGGGTAGATTTTTCTCATTGCAACTGTGTCTCAGAGTTAATGTGGAAAAGTTATGCCATAGCTCAGGGCATTTTCATTGTTAGAGGGTAATTCCAGGTCACTGGGAGGAAGGGGAGACCTTGACTTTGCAAGAATAATTATTCCAGAACCTGAAAGTGTCAGAGTGATTAGTCAAGGTAACCATCAGAAAGACAAGATCACATCCATGGTGCCTAGCTCTCTGTTCTGTGCACATGAGGCCAAGTTTTAGATGTGAACAAACCACAGAGAAGAAAAGCTATGGGTGGAGTGGGATGTGTGGGCCAGACCAGGGATGGAAGAGGGCTGTGCAGAGGCTGCATAAGGAGGCAGTTCCAGAATCTAGCTCCTTTAAAGAGACACTGATGTGTATTGAGGACCGTTAGATCTTATAATCTATAAGGAAAGCAGTCCTGGGATTTCTAAAGGTTCCAAAGGGTTCCAGGGGGATGATGAGATACCAATAGAAGGAAACGCTCTTGTGAACTTTTCTCTCCCTGGCTCCAGCATCGTGACCATTTTCTTTTCCTCCAGCGATAAACCATCTGTTCTTTTCCTCATACATTCACTCTTTTGGAAAGCATCTCTCTATTCACATGACTTCAATTACTACCTAATTAGATATTAATTCCAGTTCCAAAGCTCTACCCTTCATGCCTAACTGCTCCCCTGACCTGTAATTCTTGTTCTCACAATATGTGCTTCCCCTCAACTCCTAAGAGCAAATATGGACAGAACTGCTTGCTTTTAACCTTCTGAACTCTCCCAAACTACTTCCATGGAGTCCTGCTGACTTACACAGTAAGCAGACTTAACACATGCAGAATACCAATGGATTGTCAAGAGATAAAACAGATTGCTATGTTCAGGAATCTGTGATGGAATAAGAAAACACCTGCTATGATTGATTAGTGATGTCTGCCATGGGCACAGTATAAGAAGGAACAATGTAAGTACCATAGATAGATCATATCTATTCAAGAGGCCCATTGACATCCTTCTCTCTCTTAGATTCAAGTCCTGTCAGTCTCTCCCTGATACTTCTATTAATTTCTTTTGTCTTTGTATCTTAGAGAACCTTATACTCAGAAGCAAATAATGACCTTTTTAGCAGACTCTTAAGCTTTCAACTCTTGTTCTAACCTATTCTAAGCTCCACTTTCTCATAGATGATATTGAACATGTCCCTGGCAGGCTCAAGACCTCCCCAATGGCAAACAAATACCTCTCTCATAAAACTAAAATTTCTCTTAGGATGCCTTAAGCTCATGGAAAAATCTGTAATGGAAGAGGTAGGGCAAGTGAAGAGCTGTAGATGATCATTGAAGGGCAGAAACAAGTTTTCCCGGTCTGTGTATCACCACCCAGTGCACTATTGAGATGCTTCCCTGAGGCACAGAACCAGATTGAATCTGAGAGTAAGAGAGACTGCTAATGGGGCCTGTGTGACTTCTGTGACTCTTACTCTGCTCCTCCATCTGTCCTCTCATCCTTCCATCACAGAAAATTAAAAAAATCAAGCCCCTCAGGGAGGTGTGCTGACATCAACAGAGGCATCAGTCTACCAAGAATCCTCACACATGTTCCTCCCTGGACTTTTGGAAGAAGTTTTGTGTAGAGGAAAGTTTTCATGGGCTTTTGGGCCCGCACTGGGCTTGACACCCCAGCCTGCACGAATGAGTTCTGTTGTTTCCTGGTTTCCCCATCTATACGACAGGAACAATGATAACTACTCATGCACACATAAAACTGAATTTAAACAGTACTGGTAAAAGTCTTAGCACACTGCCTGGACTATGCTAGATCTCCAAGAACGTTTCTCTCCCTAAAAAAAAAAAAAAATGGTTCTTGGGCTATGTAGAGGCTGAAGTCAGGGCCACTATGGCAGACTGTATTAGTTACTCTTTTGTTACTGGAACTAAAATCGCTTTCAGAAGCAACTTAAAAAAGGAAGGATTTATTTTGGCTCCCAGTTTTGGAGAGTTCAGTCCATAGAGCTTGGGCACACACACTTGAGCAAAATCTCATGGCAATGGCAGTCTGCAGCAAAACAGCTTCTTCATGGAGAAGAAGCAGTGAATGAAACACACTGGTGCTCAGCAGGCCTCCTTCTTCCTCCCTTTAGTCCATCTAGGCCTACAGCCCTAGGGGTGGTACCACCCACATTCAAGGTAGATCTCCCCAACTCAGTTAATCCTCTCTCCAAAGAGCCTCACAGACTTCACCAGTCTCCTGGGGGAGACTCACTCCAGTCAAGGGAACAATGAAAACCAATACAGTGACTGTAAGTGCAATGGCTGAGGCTGTAATGTGCATGTAAGGTACCTCCCGTCCACTTCGACCCAACCTTCCTCCCCTATTATAATCCAGCCTGCACTGGTTAGCCCAGATTTGGCTTGTTCCCATTCCCTCTAAGCTATGCTTCTTTCCTTGCCAGCCCCTGAATTCTCAGTGAGACTCTGGGCAGCTGAATATCTTCTGGGCTTCTAATATGTGCATCTTCCTCTCACCACTAAGCTTTTATCAAATCAGCCATCACCACCCAGATGCAGTCACTCGGTGATCCCACCCTCACCCTCCAATTACTAGGGAATTATTTCTGTGTGGCTGCTGATGTATGTATGTGAGCCTGTCACCTGTGAGTCTCAGCATTATTTGCCTGGCTTCCCTCATGAGAGCATAAATTCCTTGACAACAAAGACGGATGCATTCTATTTATTTTGTTTGCCCTCTTGTCTGGATCTGGCGTCTGTGCTCAGGGAGTGTTTGGACCCCACAGGGAATCCCAACTTGGAAAAGAAAGGTGCACATTCCTGCAGTAGAACGAGCTGTCCAAGGTCTGGGAATGGGCTAAGTTTGATGTCAAGGGACAGAAACACAAAATAGAACACAGAGGAGAAAAGAAAGCTGACTGACACATTTTTCAACCCAGATGTCTCCACCTTCTGAAAGCCTTTCTTGTCCACCTCACCCCGGTTTTCCAGGTCAGGCCCCTTTACTGTGTGGCCTGTCATAGAACCAGTGTTGATATTTAAAATAGCCAATATCTGGGTAAGGTGGTGGTGAAGGGAGATGAATAAGAACAAAGTGTGGTGACACACAGTTATGAAATTGATAAAATGAAACCTAACACTTTGTATGCTAACTGAAAGATTTTAGGGCTAGCAAGATGGCTTATCAGGTAAGGGTGCTTGTCCCCAAGTCTAATGACCTGAGTTCAATCCTCAGAATTCATGTGGTAGAAGGAGAGAACTGACTCCTGCAAGTTGTCCTCTGACCTCAGGTGCCATGGCCCACAAGTGTATACACACACACACACACACACACACACAACAACAACAACAACAACAACAACAAATAATTGTGAACAATTTTAAACCCTTAAGAATTATTTTAAGGGCTGGGAGATGGCCCAGTAGGCAAAGTGCTTGCCACACAAGCATAAAGACCTGAGTTTGGATCCCCCAAACCCGCATAAAGACCAGCCACATCTGTTACCAAATGTGCTAGGGGAAGGGAGAAGGCAGAGACAGGTAGATCCCTGGAGGTCATCAACCAACCGGCCTAGATAAACTGATGAGCTTCAGATTCAGTAAGAGGAACCAGGCATGATGGCACATGCCTTTAATCCCAGCACTCAGGAGGCAGAGGCAGGCAGAGCTCTGTGAGTTAAAGCCAACCTGGTCTACACAGTGAGTTCCAGGCCAGCTGAGGATACAGGGAGACCCTGTCTCAAAAAGACCAAAAAATAAAAACAAAAACAAATTCAGTAAGAGACCTTTCTTAAAACACTGAGGTGGGGAAAATGGGGGCACCATAAGTGGGAAAACCATGATGGAGGGGTGAGACAATGCGAGAGATAAATAATGCCTAGCTAGTTTTGGAAACTAGAGGGAACCATATTACTCCTACAACCTATTGACAAATTATGCATAGCAGATCAAGAAATAAATGTCTAGGTAACGTTTATCTAAGAATGATTGGTCTTTGCCCAATATTTATCTACATGACACACAGTAATTAAAAGTACCAGACGTGTGGAACTAACCTTCTTGGATGTTTAACAGACATGCTTTGAGGCCTATAATAATTTGCTCAGAGGGACATAAAGGACAGTTTTTGCTCCTTGCCCTCCTAGGTCGACTAGTTCCAGGGGACTATGAGCATCTCTCAAAATGTCCTGTAATTGTGATGGGTCACCTGTCCTCTTGATCAAGGAGGCCGAGGAGACCCCACCAGATAGACTTGAACCAGTGTCCAGTCTAGAAAGAGGAGGGTCAACACAGAGGAATCATTTCCTCCATGCTTCCAAGTGAAGCCAACTATGGTCAAGCAGGACCTTTGACTTATCTTTACATAGGTGGAACTCGTAAAAGAAAAGATCCTGGGGCTCCTCCAAAGCCTGTGTGACCCCTGAGGAACAGATCCTCAAACGACCTTAAGAGTAAAAATAAATTGGTTTATCTGGGCCAACTCTATGGCCTTAAACACCCAAAAGGAAAGTATAACCAAAGATTAAAGGGGCCAATATA
>NW_008355474.1:3028316-3035629 GCF_000622305.1 Nannospalax galili | reverse complement strand
GAACTGTGAACTGTGACTAGTAATAATCAGATATATAGCGATTAGAAACACATGTGCAAATGTCTTAATGTCAATTGCATTAAAAATGAATTTTTCTGTATGAAAATGTATTTTAATAATGAAATGGAGATCTCTTTTAAAGGTTAAAAAACTCATTCAATTTTATGTCTTACAGGGCTTATACTGAGTTCAATATTGTATAACTGTAAACTGTGACTAGTAATAATCAGATATATAGCGATTAGAAACACATGTGCAAATGTCTTAATGTCAATTGCATTAAAAATGAATTTTTCTGTATGAAAATGTATTTTAATAATGAAATGGAGATCTCTTTTAAAGGTTAAAAAACTCATTCAATTTTATGTCTTACAGGGCTTATACTGAGTTCAATATTGTATAACTGTAATAATTCAACTGTAAACCTAAAAATTTAGAGCCAATTTTGAAAGAGATGCATCTTAGCTCAGGAAATTGTTATTGAATGTGTCAATGCGGTTGTAATGCAATGCTTCTTTTAAGCATGTGGTTAATAAATAAATAATTTTTAAAAACTGAGATGGAATGTGATAGAGAAAGAACCCAAAATCGACCTCTGGCCTCCACATGCACACGCATGTACATGCACATGCATACACACACACATGCACACACCCACACGAGCACATACATATACCACCACTACCCATGAGCCTCCCACACACACACACACACAATTGTTTAAAAAAAATAGGCAATATCTGGTAGAGCATAAACACAGATAAAACAAAGCAAAACAGACCTTGACCAAAATGTTAGATCAGGGTCTCCAGAGTCTCCTCCTAAGCCAGGCACTGACCCTTTGGTTCCTAAATCAAGGGATAGGGCAAGGGCAGGGATGGGAAGGCAGCAGAGAGGCCAGTGACTGGAGTTTGAACTGTAGTCAGCTGTAGGGGTTTACCCACTATCATGAAGGTAGCTCACTATTTAAACAGCTATCCAGATTTAACTTTGGTGTGCCAGCAACGGTCAGGTCCACAAGGAGACCAAGTGTAGTCCAACTGTCTCCCAGGACACTCATGATGTCCTCTTGTACTTGTTGCCAGACCTGTCTCCCCCACAAGATATTAGATCCTTGGAGCAGAGGCTCTGTTTTCTATCTCAGCATCTCTAGTATTGGGCAGAGCCCCTGGCTCCTAAAATTTCTGTAAACTAGACATGGGTGCGTCACACTCTCTCCTTACCTGAGCTGCCAGCTTCACCCTTGGACAAGAGTACTTGATCTTGAAAAGAATCATTCAGACCAGCAAAAGGAAGCTAGAGACACCATGTAGGGAGTCTACAGTGGGACAGGAAATGTGAACTCAGCAAGGACGCTAAGCAGCGCTACGTTCAGGAGCTTGCTGGAGGACCACAACCCCTGGAGGCTGAGCCAACACTCTGCTTCTAGAGAATAGAAATCTCAAGGTCAAGATGGTGGCTCTATCTGCAACTGCAGTGCCTGGGGAAATGGTCTGTCTGAGGAAACGGCCTTGACCTCTACGCTTAAAGGCACCCCCACCTCAAGGTCTACAACAGTAAGCTTCACTCAAGGAGTCCAGGGGCTGGGCAATGCCGACAGCCACAGGTGGCTTCTAAAATGAAGCTCAGCTCACGTTCAGAAGAGGTGATGCCCTCGCACAGGTAATGAAGGGGAAACTTACATGTTAGGGAGGGGAGTTCACTTGAGACCACTCCAGTGGTCATACCACAAATGGCTCTCTTGTTCCACTGTGTCTCAGAAGGAAGCAGCAAAGAAGTTAGCAGGCTGATGGTGGTAGGATTCCTGAGCTGCTGCCTGCTGAGCTCACCCATAGCCAGATCCCCCACATGGGCTCCCACCTGCCTAGCCGAGCTAGCAGCCTAGAGCATCTTTATTCTGTGGGTTCACGGCCTCCAAAGCCTGAGCTGGGGTAGTCTAGCCAGGCTGACTTCAGCAGCGGCAGGACTGGGAACTCTACACATTCTAAAGCACCACTATGTGCCAGCTGCAGTTCATTCTTCCATTTTGAAGCACCAACTGTGTGTCAGTTGCTTCATCCTGATGTCCGGTGCTCCTGGACAGATTTATCCTACTCTACCTGTGAGCCATACCCTCCCTCCATGCTCACTGTTTAGCACCTCATTGATATGAAAGGGTGTCTGCTCCAGGGCCATTAACTGTCATGTCCATGAGATGCTAAAATACTGTATGAGGATCTAGCCTAAATTCTAGCTTCTCAGCCCAATTATCACACAATATTCTTTTCCTGGAAAAATGACATAGGTCAGCACCTACTTCCTCACCACCAACTTGCTAATGGCTGATTGATCTGTTATTGGAATCATACATTATTAATTTTCAGTTCAATAGCATCATGGCCCAGACCCTGTAGACTCCTGTAGTCAGCCTGATGAGCCCTGGTCAGACCCCACCTTGATGCCCTGCTTGATCATCATATATCACATTGGCATGGGAATCTGGCTACTCCTGGAATGAGCCTAACAGCTGAGACCACCTGTCCCTGACCCTGTCCTCTTCCTCACCAGCAGGCACTAGGAAATCAGAATGTTTAGTAGCTGCACTTATAGGTGTGAAGACATTTACCACCCAAGTTTCACCTGGGCCCAGTTTCTGAATTCTAAGGCATGTGAGGGCACAGTGGGATCATGCAAGCGATCCTGCCATATGTGATTCAAAAATGCAGAGTTCATACCAGCATAGGAGGACTTGGTGGCAAATTTCCTGTAGACATAATCAGCTTAGCCCTACAGAGAAACTGTATGGTACCTTCTAGGCATCTTGTAAATATTATGGTGGTTCAGAGACGTCAATATACAAATAAATGAACCTTGAGGAACATAGTTCTCACTGATGCCACAATATAGACCATGATCAGCCAGAGAGGTTGTTGAATCTCCTGGCCATTGGGCTTGAACTTGTGATAGGCTAGCCATGACCAATGGGGTATCTTAGGGGCAGGGTCCTAACACTTCAGAACATAAGGCCAGGACACCAACATGTTGGGCTTTTTCTTAATGGAAACTGCCTATGTACTGAAGTGTCCTAGTCCTTTGGGCCTGTCTCCAAGTGATTTTATTTTTAGGTTACTGGGATAAACATTGTCGTATAGCATACAGAGCTCTTGATAGCCGCTTTATGGCGTAAACATGAATGCTGCTCTAAATCACTCTCTATTCCCTCCTTTCTTCCTTTATTAAAGGTAGCACACTTCCAAGAGGATTCCTGAAGAGGTACAAAACCAAGGCTTGAGTTTACATGAAAGAAGGTCAGGATTCTGCAGGTCAGCATTCCTGAGAACTTCTTAATGGTTTTCCCAGCTGACACCTGCTGCCCAAGCCCACCAGCGCCTTCCTCCTTCCTCCTGGTCTTTGGTTCTTGTAGTCATTCGAGTGCTCTCCTGTGACGGCCACGTGGTAGGGATATAGGGGCAGCCTTTCTGCTCTACCAGCCTGCATCTCAGATTTGCAGTGTCTCCCAACCTCACACACTGCGGACATCTCCCACTTCATTCACTTTCTCTTTTTTTTTAATATCTTTTATTTTATTTTATTTTTTGGTTTTTGAGACAGGGTCTCACCATGTAGCTCTGTAACTGGCCTATAACTCACTATGTAGACCAGACTGGCCTTAAACTCACAGAGATCTACCTGCCCCTGCTTCCCTAGTGCTGGGATTAAAGAAAGGTGGGTGCCAGCCTACCCGGCTTTCATTCACTGTCTTTCCCTGTAGTTATCCCTCTCCACATTTTGGAGAAATGGCTCCTCTCCCAGCCAGGGGACATGAACAGTCTGAAGTCATAGTTGGCAGCTGTTTACTGAGGACCCATTCTCTAAAGTAAGAACCTCAAAGGACCTAAGGAGTGAGTCAGTGTTTCTAACATCCATCGTGTTCAACCATCTCCTCTGGACAGTTGTTTATGGGAGTTACAGGGCTGAAAGAGCCTTCATTCCTGCTCATCTTCAGAGAGCAACCAATGGGGCCCCAGACCTATCCCTGCCCTGGAATTCTTCACATTCTCTGGTCCCCCTTCCTCACAACAACCCGTATAAGTGAAGTTCAGAACTACAAATATCCAACCCAACAAAGACAAAAGAAGAAAGTTAATATTGCCTAAGAAATAAACATGTAAATGGTGGTCAGGAGCGTCTGAGCAGCCAGGGGCTCTACAGAGAGCACAGTGGGGACTTCTTGGAGCAGGCAGTACATGGGGCCCACTGCTGTCCCACCCTCCTGCTTGATGATGTTACATAACATACAAGGTCCAAGATCTGCACCTCTTGACCTGAAGGTCTCCCAGCGGTATCAAGGGACAAACATCTGACCCCATGCACACTCAACAGGACACCCCTGAGGCCCTGGTTCCTCGCCACTCTCCAGAGCATCTTCCCAGCTAAACCCTAGCTAACCACCTCAGCTGCTGCCTTGGTGCAAGTCCCTATCAGTTTCTGTCTCTGCTCCTCACTCCCCCACTTAGGCTTCCTGGAATTATCTCCCAAACTAACCATCTGCCCTCGAGGATTTTTCTCAGGGTCTCTTCTACAGTTCCCAAACTAATACATCTTTTACCTATCAAATATAGACATGGGAACTCATGTAAATGTAAACCTTTCTGCCTGTCTATCCTACCACAAAACTTGAATTCCGACTTGAAATACAGAACTACATTGTGTATCACACAGTGCATTTACCCAGTAGCTTCATTTCGATTCCAAGCTACCCCAGTGAACAGCTTTTATAATTCTTATTTATAAATAAAAGCTGATGAAGCTTTAGTACTCTCAAGCATCAGACACTTAAGAAACGTAGCACAGGTACAAGCTCCTGTTCCTCGAATCCTGACTAAATCACTTTGGATCCCAACATGCTGGTGCTTCTCAGTGATGTAGTCATCCCATCTTCTGGCTCTTTCTTGTACTTCCTCTTTCTTTAGTAAGCCTGTCTCTCCCCTATTTTTTTCCTACTAAAAAGACTCTGGATGTAAAGGTGCTTGCCTCCAAGTCTGATGACAACTGACTCTCACAAGCTGCCCTCTGACCTCCACATGCATGCCATGTTGTAAATACACACACACAAACACACACACACACACACACACACACACACACACCACTTTGGTGGTTTGAATGAGAAATATCTTCCATAGGCTCAGGTATTTAAACACTTGGTTCCCAGTTGGTGCTGCTGTCTGGAACCTTTGGAGGTTCAGCCTTGCTGGAAGAAGTATGTGATTAGTGGTGGGCTTTGGGGGGTAATAGCCTCACTCCATTTCTAGTTCACTCTCAGCTTCCTGTATGACCAAATGTGATCAGTCAATTTCCTGCTCTAGCCGTCTGCTGCCATCCCTCCATTAAGGACTCTCCCTCTGGAACCTCAAGCCCAAATAAACTCTTCCTTCTCTAAGTTGCCCTAGCCATAGTATTTTATCACAACAGCAAAAATTAACTAATACACACACAGATAAGTACATAAAATATAATTTTTAAAGCTAGTGTTCAGTAGCTCTGTTTTACAGAGTTCTTTAGATGATCAAACCAGCCACCAAGAAAAAGCACAATAAACTGTAACATACTGTAGACAAGCAGAGATGCCATTGTGTTTGATCCTTTCTACTCATCCTGTGATCAGCCTGTTTCTGATGCTACCTGTTCTGTGAAATGACCCGGGCTCTTCTGATCCTTGGTGATCTTTGGCAGAGCTTCTTTTTCAAGTATTATCACATTCTACAGTTTCAGAAGCTATCTTATCTTCCCTCCAGAAACACTTTTCTTTGCACCCTGTGTGCACCATAGTAGGTGCTAAAGGTTCTTACAGAATGAAGCAGTCAACTCTACCCAGGTGTGAAGACAGAAGCCTGCACAACCACACGCCATCATGCTACACTGTCAGAGCTGCTGGTGAAAAAATAGCCAGGAGTGCTGCTGCCTGCTGGGAACACACCCCTGGCTTCAGCACTTCCTACAGACACTGCCTCTCCACAGGGCAGAACATCCAGGGACTAGGCTGAAGCCCATCACACCCCTCTTGCATGCAATCTAGGTGAAGTCACAACAATTGTCTAGGTTATAAAGTTGACTATCACAGTATCCCATCATGATGCTCAACCTTTCTGTGGTAGCCTATCATTATCACCACACCTAAGTCATCCACCTCACCGCAGCTCACTGCCCAGGCACTACTTCATCTCTCAGCACTCCAAGAAGAAGGGTGAAGGTAGTATAAGATAATTTGAGAAGGAGGGCTCATATGCATATAAATACAATTACATCTTATTGTCACGATTATTCTATTTTACTACTAGTTACTGTTAATCTCTTCCTGTGCCTTCTTTATAAACTGAACTAGCATGAATGAGTACGAATAAGAAAATGACAACAGTATCTAGGGGATCTGGTACCACCCTAGTCCACTAGCCCAGGGATTTTGAATATCCCTTGAAGGTCTTGGACTATCTCCTCAGTGGATAAGCAGAGATTTACAAATGGTCATAGGACAGGGCTTTCAATTCTGAATTCTAAGGAGCTACCTGGTGTTCCCACAGCCTGATGGTATACATGTAAAGGATCAGGTGATTCCAATGCATGTCTTTGTGAGGAGGAAAGTGGGTGGGTACAGGTGTATGTGTGCTTGTGTGTGTATACGTGGAAAACAGAAGTCAACCTTGGGTGTTTTTCCTCAGTTGCTCTCCACCTTGTTTTCTGAGACAGGGTCTCTGACTTTTTACCTGGAATTTGCCAATTAAGCTAAGCTGGCTGGTCGATAAGCCCTAAAGATTCTTCTGTCTCCTTCTACCTAGCTCTAGGATTACAAACATGGGCTACCAAACCCAGATTTTTTTTACATGGGTTTTGTGGCTCAAACTCAGGTCCACATGCTTTTGTGGCAAGCACCTTACCTACTGTGCTGGATAGCTTTAGTGTCAACTTGACACACCTGGGTTGAGGGAGCCTCAATTGGGGGATTGACTCTATTGGACTGGCCTGTGGCCATATCTGAGGGGCATCTTCTTGATGAGTGATGTGGGAGGGCCCAGCCCACTGTGGGTGGTGCCACCCCTGGACAGGTGGGCCTGTGTTGCATAAGAAAGCAGGCTGAGCAGGGGCCAGGGGAGCAAGCCAGTAAGCAGCATTCCTCCGTGGTCTGTGCTCCAGCTCCTGCTTCCAGGTTCCTGCCCTGAGTTCCAACCCTGGGCTCCCTGATGAACTGAGACCTGGGAGATATAAGCTGAATAAACCCTTTCCTCCCCAAATTGGTATTGGTCAGAGTGTTTTGTCACAGCAATGAAGAAACAAAC
>NW_008355474.1:3021805-3028236 GCF_000622305.1 Nannospalax galili | reverse complement strand
ATTGGTACCAGAGTGTAGGGAATTGCTGTGACAGACCTGACCTTGGTGTTTGGGGGAGGACTGTGGAAGCGTTTGAAACTTTGGGCTGGAAAAGCCTGGGATATGTAAGCTAAATAAACCAAACTTTCCTCCCTAAGTTAGTAGTGGTCAGAGTATTTTGTCACAGCAATGAAGAACAAAGTAGGACAGCTCCTCTCCTTTTTTCATGTTGTGCATGCTCCCTCTCAAACTTCCATTACAGGGGCTGGAGAGATGGTTCAGTGGTTAAGAGCACTGGCTGCTCTTGCAGAGGACCAGGAATCAGTTCCCACCACCCACATGATGGCTAACAACCATTCATAATTCCAGTTCTGGGAAATCTGATGCCCTCTTCTGACCTCCTTGGGCATTGCACGACATGACACAAGTCCACTTACATACATGCAAGCAATACGTTCATTCACATGTCATGGAGAGAATCTGAGGCTTTGCACCCCAAGAGGCAAGAAGAAGCCATTGGTGAAGGTGTAGCCTCAGTTTCAGTGGAGACCCCAGCTTTTTGGAGATGCCAGGACCATGGGATGACCACCAAGGACTGCAGTAGGTGTGGAATGGAGCTGGCCTGGGTCTGCGAGATGAGCTGAGTGTGCTGTAGACTGCAGAGTCAGAGCTGCCAGTACCCTTTGGAGCCCAGACGATCGTGAGTGAATCCCAGACAGATGTCCAGTCTCGAGCTATTTTGCTGGACTTTGGTTTTGCTTAGATGTGCCCAATTCTTCCCTTTGAAAGAAGACAGCACTTGTTTTGGATTTTACAGAAGCCCACCCACAGTTAAGAGACTTTTAAAAGAGACTACGACTTTTAAGTGTTTGGATTTTTTAAGGACTTCTCTTTTAGTTCTTTGATTTGTTTTGTGTGTTCTTTAAATTCATTGAATTCTTTGATAATATTTGTGACTGTGCTTTTAAATTCTATGTCCTGTTTTATCTCTAGGGTGTTGTGGATAGTTTTAGTGTCAACTTGACACAGCTGGGTTGAGGGAGCATCAATTAGGGAATTTCTTCCATTGGATTGGCCTATGGCCATATCTGTAGAGCATCTTCTTGATTATTGAGTGATATGGGAGGGCACAGCCCACTGTGGGTGGTGCCACCCCTGGTCAGGTGGGCCTATGTTGCATAAGAAAGCAGGCTGAGCAGGAAGCAGGGGAGCAAGCCAGTAAGCAGTGTTCCTCTATGGCCTGTGCTCCAGCTCCTGCTTCCAGGTTCCTGCCCTGAGTTCCCACCTTGGGCTCTCTGATGAACTATGACCTGGGAGATGTAAGCTGAATAAACCCTTTCCTCCCCAAGTTGGTAGTGGTCAGAGTGTTTCATCACAGCAATGAAGAAACAAACTAAGATACCTCCTGAGATATCTCCCTAGCCTCCAATTCACATTTTTTGTTACTGGCTGGTATCACAGCAAAACCAGGAGCTATATCAGAGTCCTCTCAGGAAAAGAGAGTTTATAATAACACTTGATGGAGGAAATTTGATGGTAAATCAGTGACCCACTGGAGTTGCTGAAAAGCCCAATGTGACCATAATACAGCCCAGAGATTAGCAGCAACAGCAGAAACTTATCCACTAAAGGAACAAGGGGAAGAGGTGGTATGAAGTCCATGGTCAAGGCCACCTAACAAGAACCACCTCACAGCAACTAAGAGACATAGGAATTGCTAAAATTGGGTGATACCCAGGGTGAGACTTCTGGGCTTCTCCCCTCCTTCTGCCCACCCTTCTCAATCAGGGCCTCCTATTGGCCAAACCCTGACAGAAGCCCACTGGCAAAGTAGCCAGGGATATGTAGCTTCCAGTGGTTAGGCCTGAATAGCAGAGACTGGATCTGAGTGCTTATAGTAAAACCACAGATTCATTGGGGGCTTCCAGAAGGTGGCCGAACATCTTTCATCCTTTGGCACACACTGAAAATTCTATCTTAGCCTGGAGCAAAGCTCACCAACCAGGATACTTCAGACATTGTCCACTAGGGACCTAAGCAGGCCACCAGGCAGGTCACCTCTGCATGCAAACACCTCTTCCATTCTTACCCAGGGAGCTACACAATGTGTCATTTTCCCTGTGTACACTGAGGTACCAACATTCTGGTTTAAGAAAAAGCCCAGAAGGGAGTTGGAGTGTGCCTATGCTGAGGAAGAAACTCCTCCTAGCCAAAAGAGGACTTCTCAAGGTGAGACAGCCCAGCTGCCTCTGAGCTCTAAGAACAAGTGAAAGAGGTCAGAGGTTAACTCCAAAGCAGAATCCCCAGGATGAGACAAACTTTCAAAATGAAACCCCAAACCATTCTAGTCTCAAGTTTTGAACACAAAAGAGAAAGGGCTGCAATGGCGTATTTGGGGTATTCTGATCTCAACTCTGTAGTTCCTAAAGGCCTTCCCTGGATTTGCCTGGTGTGGTTTGGAACTGACCTAACTAGCTAGCTAGAGGAAGAGTTCATTCAGTTGAGCTGCATCTCTGAAGATGCCCTGCCAGCTCCTTCAGGGTGCAGCTAAGTCATTTGGAAATTCTATGTTCACCCGTGTCAAGTCCATGGGGAAAGCGCAAGCCTGCTCTCACACACAACTTCACCAAGATCTTCCAGTAGTATCCATTACATGTCCAGAAGGCCTGACCTGAGATGGAAGCCTGACAGATAACAGCCACTACTATACCTCTGACCTTTAATGACGCTGGGATAGCCGCCATCTTCAATGGAGGGTACTTTGGAACAAACTCTTAACAATGACAGAGGGCACTATCCCGCTCCCCAGGCTGCCAAGGGCTCCAACACAGGTTTTATTCTTGTTTCTTTTTTATATTACACTCATTTAAAATATACTTTATCACTATATTTTTCTTATTTATTTTCAGTAGAGGCAACATTCATGTAGTGTAAAAATAGTCCTTTTATTATGTTTAATTTAGTGGCATTTAATACATTCTCAGTATCATGCAAACACCACTTCTCTTGAGTCCCCAAACAGTTTTCAGTTCCATATCCACTATGTGGTCAGTCCCACTTCTCCTCAGGCCCTAGAAATGATATGATTATATATGCTGGATATTTTACATAATTGGAATCATACAATACAGGACATGTGTATCCGGCATATGTCACTGAATAAGATATTTTTGCAGTTCATCCATCTTTCAGCATGAATCATAATTCTATTCCATTATAAATATATACCATATGTTAATCCATTCATCAGAAAGTAGGCATTTGGGGTTTTCCACCTCTTGATTATTATGCAAAAAATGTTGCTACAAGCATTCATTTTTGTATTTTGGTTTGAATACATATTTTCAATTCTTTTGGGTATCTACCCAGGAGTTTTACTTACATTTAAGGAATTTGAGAGAGTAATAACATGGACAAAAAACAGCAAATGTGGGGGTCTAAGCAAAATGGAGCATTAAAATGGAATGAAGGAGCACATGTTCACAGTAGTAGAAGATGAGCTAGTTCCTGTCATCAAGCACTGAATACACTCATGTGTTTCCTGGCAGCGAAAGTGAAAAGGGAAACAAATCGAGTTACACCAAATCATTGGTAGACATGTACCTTTTTCCCCTGACATTAAATCCAGAAAAGCATCTATATAGCATGGAAAGGTACAGAAGATGGTATGTGACATTGTAGAAAATGTATTCTTTATATTTTCTGCAAGAAACAGAAATGTGCTTGAAATGAGTGGTTTTGGTCTTTTTTTTTTTTTTTAATCAACTCTATATGGATCACGGACACATTTAAACTGTAATTCACTGAAGTCAATTTTGTAAGATAAAGTTAAGAAAATACATCCCAGATACATCACTTTCTAAATTCCAAATTAACACAAATCCAAAGTGAAGAAGCCCTAAGAAACAGCCATATAACACTCACTGTAACTCTCAAACAGCTGATAGCGTCTCTGATCTCTGAATTCTTTAATATACGCCCATTTCATACATGCAAATGCTTCATGCCCTGATTCCCAGAGAACCTGTAATTTAGACATGAAACAGGAAGAAGGTCAAGTTATCATCACTGGGAGTAAACGTTTACCAGGTACCTCTTTGTTGATGAGCCTCATTCCCACCCATGCTGTCACCGGGACCCATGCCCGGCTGCCTCAGACCTGCCCTCTCTCAACTCCAACTCCCTTGATGGTGCTGCCCTTATAGAAGCTATTTTGGCTGCTATATCATACACAACCCAGAGCCCCACTGTCTGCACTACAGTATGTCCCACCCCTACAACTGTCCTGGGCTGAGCAAGGGTACAGCAGACAAACCTCCAGAGGCTTCTACTGAGAACCAGTTCTGATAAGAAAAGTTGGTGTTCTGCATGCAGTGGGAGGTGACCCTATGCTGAGTCAGAGCAGCTCTAGACAGCCCATAACAGCACAAGGACCCTGCAGAAGCACAGCAAAGCAGTGGCAGCCTCTGTCCTGGCCACTTGACACCACACTAGTGCTACCTGGCCCTGTCCATCTGAGCTCAGGCTGTAGTAAAAATATGCTTCCCTCTATGGCCAACAGAGACACAAACAGTCATCTTTCTGACATGGCCCCTTTCCCCTTCCCACATATGAGAAAGAACAAGGGGGAATTTATTAACAGCCAATCACCTGGGGTGATGAACTTGTTTCACAGCTAGTTTACACAGGCATGGTATCCTGGCGTTGCCCTGTGACCTGCCACAAGCTAGTCCCCAGAAATGCATCCCACAGTTCTGGAGGCTAGAAGTTGGGAACTGAGCAAGGTCTTGCTCCCTCAGAAGCTCCAGGCAGGAACCTTTCTTCCTTGCCTCTTTCATCTCCTTGTGGCTTCTGTCACTCCTCCCCATACCTAGGCTTGTAGCCACATCACTCCAGTCTCTGATCAAGCTTCCTGTGTATGTGTCTTGGTCTTCACATGGCCTCTTATAAGGACTCTAGTTATTGGGTTGGGTCTTGCCCCGATGCCATATAACCTTAATTTAACTACTTACATTTGCAAAGGCACTGCTTTCAAAAAAAAGCCACATTCTGATTTTCCACATGGAGGAATTTAGTCAACCCAGTTCAGCCATCCAGTTATACTGCCTCTTTCGGGGGGAAGAAGGCTAGAGAGAGGAGCACTTTATTCCAGGAATAGATAGAACAGTCAGAAAAGCTAGAGACTCAGGAAAGAAAGTGTGCCCCTATGTGAGCACTTTCTCATTCCCAGGTCAGAGGCAAATCAACTGCAAGTGAATCTACCATCTTGGCCCCATGAGGAGTGGGGTGCCGGTGTGCCCTCCAATGTCAGGTCAGCACTTGAAGGGTGGTACCCATGCCCAGTGCCAAGCACTGGGGTGCTCAACAATGGGATGGACCACAGGTGGTGCTAAGGGGGGAGATTTCCATCCCCCTCACTCTCATGACTGACTTCCCCCCACCTAAGGATTGAGATGTATTCAGAGACCCACAACGGGTTAGACTAGACCTCTTCCTGGGCAGAAAAAACTGTCTCCCTGTCAAGGTGTCTTTGCTTCCTCCCCTCCTGTCCCAGGTGCCTGGCACCAGGAACCAGGGCATGTTTGCTATCAAGCACTTTGGCTGGAGAAGTCATTCTGAAATTTGGCAATGGCAGCTCATCAGAGGGAAACATCTCAATTTGTTCACAGCTTCCCTGACAATCCAAATTCAAACATCATCACCCTTGGAGGTCAGGGAAAGAGTACAGCTGCCACCAGGAATGAAGCAAAGCAAGATGTCCTGCCCAGAGCAAGCACAGCCCCAGAAGCCTGGCCCATTCCTCCATCCTCTGCTCCCTGTTCTCACTCGCTACCTGTGGGTCACACACATTCATTCACACACTACACCATTACTGATGCTGCACCCCCACAATCAACCTTCAGTGCCATTTGTCTTAACCTATGTATCCTTTTAAGTAAGAACTACAGATCTGGTGAGGATCCTAAAGTCTCAGGAGAGTGGGACAACCCTAGCAGCTTAGAGTTTGAAATCAACAAGTGTTCAGAAAGTAATCCTGATGGCCTGTAAGCACATGGAAACGCCCTTATCACTATCATTAGGGAACTGCAAGTCACAACTTCTATAAGATACAACCTCATACGCACTTCAGACAACTACTATCAAAAAGCAGAAAGCATCAAGTGCTGGTGAGAATGTGGAGATACCAGAACATTGTTGGTAGGAATGAAAAAGTTGCAGCTGTTGGAAAGCAGCATGGCAGATTGTAAGCACATGGAAACGCCCTTATCACTATCATTAGGGAACTGCAAGTCACAACTTCTATAAGATACAACCTCATACGCACTTCAGACAACTACTATCAAAAAGCAGAAAGCATCAAGTGCTGGTGAGAATGTGGAGATACCAGAACATTGTTGGTAGGAATGAAAAAGTTGCAGCTGTTGGAAAGCAGCATGGCAGATTCTCAAAAA
>NW_008355474.1:2989200-3021610 GCF_000622305.1 Nannospalax galili | reverse complement strand
CAAAAATATTTAAATATATATATATATATGATCCAACAAATCTGCTTCTGATAGGTATCCAAATGGATTGAAGGCCAGTCTTAAAGAGATATCTATGCATATAGGTTCACAGCACCATTATTTACAATAATCCAAAGGTTAAAAAAAAACTCAAAGTATCAGTCAAGGGATAAAAGTTAAAATGTGAGCCATATGGTGGTATATTTATTATTCTACCTTTAAAAGGAAGGAAATTCTGACATATCCTACAACATGGATGAATTGTAAGGACAGGGTACTAAGGGAGTTAATCCACTCACAAAAAGACAAATACTATGTGATTCCACGTACATGAGGCACTTAGGATAGTCTAATTTATACAGACAGAAGTCACAAAGGTGGTTTCCAGGGATCTGGGGGAAAGGGAAGTATGGGGAGTTATTGCTTAATATACGGAGAACTTCAGATTTACAAGATAAAAAGAACTCTGGAGATTGGTAGAACTACAAATATACTTAAACATGACTGAACTGTTCACTTTAAAAGGATCAAGATGGAGGCTAAGGAATGGCTCAGTGGGTAAAGTGCTTGCTGTACCATGTGAAGACCTGAGTTCAGATCCCCAGAACCCAAGTAAAAGCCAGGATCAGAGATGTATGCCTGTAAGCCTAGTGCTGGGGGATGGAGACAGGAAGATCCCAGGGGCCCCCTGGGCATCCCGCTTAGCCAAAATGGAAAAGTCCAGGTTCAGTGAGAAAACAAGCCTCAAAAAATAAGGTATAGGAAGACACTGAACACTGGTACGAATAGTGAGCACACACACCCACACATACCCCCCACACACACATATAAACACAAACACACACATACACAAACAAAAGAGTCAAGATAGTCAAGTTTTTAATGTTCATGCCCATTCTCCAAGCCACTCCAGATGGTCTTCCCCACCATCTTGAAAAAAGTCTCCTGGAAACAGGAACATAAGCTCTTTCTGAAGGCCACTCGGAGCTGAACAGCTCTGTTCTTCCCAGCTGAGGACAGTTGTCTCTCAAGGAACCATTTATAATTTAACCTGACTCACTACCTGACTCCAGGCCAGTCATATGATACCACATCTGTAAAACTGAACCACCTGCCTTCAGCATAAATGGGAGCACCACACTGAGGTCTCTTGTGGGCATTTCTACACAGCCTCTCTAGAAACCACTCAATAAGGCCTCTGTGAGGAAGCCCCAGGATGCAGAGTCAAGCAGACCTGGACTTCAATCTGCATCTTCCATGAGCTAACTTACTGTATCTACTAACTTACTTACTGTATCACTTAAGCCTGTATCACTTACTGGATCTTTCTGAGGTATAGTTCCTCCACTCTTGGAGTGCTTGTTAAGGACCAGCCCAGACTGGGGACTGCAAGTGGGACAGAGAAAAAGAAGTGAGAGTTTTAACCACCATGTGTCAGCCAGAGTCCCTGTACTGCCTGTCTCAGAATCACAGTCTAGGGTAAGGCCTGGGGTTCCCAGGAGATGTGATCCCCAGGCACAGGTGACTATGCTGACTCCCCACACATAATCTCCCAAGGTGTCCAAAAGCTCAGTGATGCCAGTAGCCCCAGTACCTGAGCCTGCCACCTTCCTAACAGCTTTTCTCCCAGGCTAGCCCTTATAGGTTCTGGGGCTGTGTCAGGACCTGTGAGTTCTTCATTCTCATCTAAACCCACATGTTTGTAGCCCAGCCTTTACGCCCACTGAGGCCTTTCGCTTCCTAGCGGGGAAGGCCATCTGTACCAAAAGGACATAAGATCACCCACCTGGGCTCTCTCACATCATATCCTGCATGACAGATGCCATAGCAACAGCCTTAGCAACAACAGCAGACAACCTTTTGGCCACAGACCAATCAGAGATTTGTAAACAACAGACAACCCTGTACGGAGGAAGGGCTACAAAGGGCCTGGGTACACTCACCTATGTGGGGTGGCATCTGCTCAGGCACAGAGGGAAGCCCCCTTAGGCACAGAGGGAGAGGGACTCTCCACTTCCACATCACAGCAAAATAGCCAGTGGAAAAGGACAGAAGAGGTCTGAAATCCCTCTGACTTGTGTCAATTAAGCTTCATCTTCCCAGGAAGCTGTGTGGCAGCTTGGGCACTACTGTGCTGATGCTCCATAGCTGTCAGCCCTTAATACCCCAGGGCAGAGGCCAAGCAAAGAAACCTCAAAGAGCAACTGGAATGCTGCCACTGTGGTGGGGCCCCTCGCCACCCCCAGGGACTTAGGGGAGGCCTCAGGGCTGAAGTCTGGCCTCCTGGTTTCCCTAACCATCATCAATGGGGCCAGTCAAAAGCCTAGAACACAGGACCACTTGCTTCCCTCCCACTGTGCTGTATTCTGAAGACTGTCATTCTCCCTGAACAAGGCGATTCTAACCCAGCTGTCAGCCTAGCTCAGGAGAGCATTTCCAAAGCAGTGTGTTCTAGTGAGAAACAAAACTCCTAGTGGGTGACTTCTCCAAGCTTCTAGGAGAGTTGGGACGACGATCAAGAGCAGAAGCAAACTGACATGTGGCCAGTGGTAGAGTACTTACTTAGCATGCAAAAGGCCCTGGGTTTAATACCCAGTGCTGAAAATAAGAAAACAGTAGTAGAAGAACAGTACTGGGAAGGGGTCCTGCGTACCATACCCTGAGCTCTTCTGAGCACGAGTCAGGTACTGGGTATATCACATCAGCACATGGCATGGTCTCTGAACCTGCACCACAGTGAAGTCAAACCCAAGGTCGTGCATCTCCCCATGGAAAATCTGCACAACAACCTAGGAAGACCCTCCTCTATCCCTGCCTTGTTCCCACCAGCCTGGCTGAAAATGTATTTACTGTCCAAGAGGAGAGCTGTAAATGCCTGCAGAAATCCCTCAATAAATTAGTCCCCTGCTAAATAGGCTTCAGTTTAAAAGAAGATATAATCAGAAGACCAAAATGCAATAAGATAAAAGAAATAAGAAGAATATTATGGGGGATGCTGTGACTCCAGGCCACATTTGGGGATACTGCAAAAGCTCCTCTGTGAAGGAATAGCTTAAGTGTCTCAGGGTTAGGGGGACCGGGGGATCCCTGTGTCAGGGGACCTGCTGGTAGCATGGAGGGGAGGCAGCACACAAGGAAACTTGGTGTCTCCTATCCATAGGGACACCAGAGATCTCAAAGGTCACCAAGCTAAAGACACAGTGAGTCCTACTGGCAAGTAAATGCCATGGAATGCCTATAGATGGGGTGTCAAATCCAGGCTCTGGCACTTGGCTGTGTGACACTGGGCAAAGTCATGGGATTTCCTGAACTTTCACTCTGAGAGAAAGAAGAGACCCAGAGCATAAGCTGCTTAAGATGAAATGTGATCAGAGGTAGAAGGGACCTAACCCCAAAAAGCTCTTAGGAAGTGAGGGCTAGAGGAATGTCCCTTCCCAAGCAATGACTGGAGCCCACACATCTTTTTGCACAGGCCATTTCTTGCATGAGATCACACATGCCTACAGCCAGCTTCTTTCCTGCTGGAATAAAAGCATCCCAAAGGCACCTCTCTCAAGCCAGAGGAGAGGTTAGCCACAGGACTCCCTATTCCAAGGACCCCCTATTCCAACCCCACAGTCAGACCACTGAAAGGGGCACATCCACAGAGAATGAGAAAAGATGAAAGGGCCACAGAGAGCCACTGAGTCACGGAAACCTTCAGTGCATCTGCAGCTCCATGGGATACTTGCCAAATGATGACTCCTATGCCGGACCCCAAACAACTGGATCAGGAACACCCTCCCACCCATAGGATGGGGCATTTCTAACCAATTCTCCTGGAGAGTCCAGAAAACAGTCAGGAGTGAAAGCTTGTCCAACTCTTTAATCTTACAAATGAAGAAACTGTTACTGGTGGACTTCATGTGGGTTGATTTCAGCTATACCTTCCACGGTTCTACAGTGAGACTCAGCATAGAAAGTTTGAGGGAAATGGACATGGACACGTGTGAAGAATACTGAAGTCACCAGGAGCATCTCTCCCCAACATAATCACCCTTGGCATTGGGAATATTTCTGTCTTCATTCTTGTTAGATGAGATGTGGGTGGGTGGACAGCTGAAACCCTGGCTTGTCTTCACTTAATATTTTATCTTAACTATTTTCTGATGTTACTAGAATTATTTTATTTTTGAAAATAAAAAGGAAAAATGAAACCTGAGAAATTTTAAACACATTAGGAAGGTAGATAGTAAACAAATAAATGCCAAGGGTCAGGCCAGATGCCTAACCCAGGTACAGTGCTCACTTTTTAATAAGGAATTCACCACATCTGAACTCACACCTTAATGGGGAGTTGGAACGAGAATGGGGAGTGCTGAGCCTAGACCCCAAAGATTGAGGAACAGGGAAGTCATCTTATTCAATGGCTCTCCAGGGTCTGACTAGATTACAAGAAACATGGGCTAATGACACAGCTGTAGAGACCAATTAAGCTGAACAATAGAAAAATTACAGGGCTGTTTGGTCCCAACAATATGAGATTAATTTATCAATATAGCTTATGTGGCACTGGAGAGATAACATCCCTCCATGAAGAAGGGTTTTTTGCACACTTTATTTGCAACTGAAATCTCTTGACTCCAGAGGCCTGTCACAGTACAAAAGCATGAGCCAGAAAGCAAACTTTTCAGTCCATGAAAGGTGGGGAGCTGCCAGGAGCTGACTGATTACTAACTGGAACACAGAGAGTCTCTGTAACCCAGGAATCAATTGGAAAGCTATCTCCCAACTATAACACATGACAAAGCTACACGTACCTCCTGTGCTTCTGTGTCACATAATCCATGCTCCAGCCTCACAGCAAACCTGTGAGCATTCACCATTGCTGTCCCCATTTTATAGATCTAGAACCCAAAGTACAGAAAGATGCTGTAGGAAGTAGAAACCAGAAGATTCAAACTGAGGCGGGCTCCACAGGATGTATGCTTAATCCTGAAATAGATTTTCAACAATACAAGCAAACATAATCTTCTAAATAGTCACCCTGCCTTACTTAACACTTTCAGTTGACAAAGCAATTTCCATCCTGTTTGGTTTATAACTCCCAGTAGTCATCCTGTAAAATAACCTGTGACTTCCTTTTGGATAGATAGGAAAACCAGCACAAAGGAGCCCAAAGACTTGCCCAAGACGTTTAGGTAAATTAAGTTGAACAGTTATTAGGATGAACTGGGTAAAGCCACCATGACTGCAGATCACAGGGAGCAGCATATGGGCTCTTTGGCATGAATAAGCTCCTGAAAGGAGTAACTCTAACCAGTAACCAAAGAGCCCACTTCTAGTGGGTAGAGCACCAGGTGCACAGCCACCTTATGAGCTAAGTGTCATTATTGACAGCTGTCTTTGATGCTCAGCATTGCTGTAACTGAAGACCACAACTGGGTAATTTATAAAGAAATTCATTTCTCACAGCTGGAATCTGGGAAATCCAATATCAAGGTGCTGGCATCTGGCAAGTGTCTTCTTGCTGCATCACTCCATGACAGAAGGCAACACGGCAAGAGTGTACGCTCATGCGCAAGAGAACATGAGACATGTGGGAGGGCAGAAGGGGCCAGACTCATCCTTTGACAAGAGCTAACTAGCCTGCTCCCTTAACAGAAGCATTAATCCATTCATTCCTCATGACCTTATCACCTCTTAAAGGTCTCAATTCCCATCACTGCCACACTAGGGACTAAGTTTTCAACCCATGAACTCTGGGGGTCACATTCAAGCCATAACAACAGCAGATAAGAAAACTGAGGGTCAGAGAGGCTAGATGGCTCAGTAGATATTCCACAGCCAGGCAGTGGCTGAGTAAGACTGAAGGCCGCTGTGGGGCACACAGAATCCTTTGGGAGGCTCTAAGCTGCCTCGTTGAATCACCACCGAGTTCTAGCCAAGATGGAGAGGGGTAGAATGGCTGGGGAGAACACGGTGGAGAGAAAATGGAAGCTCACAGGGGGGCAGCAGGTAGCTGCAGCAAGAAATCTCTTGCTTCCCTTAACCCCTCCAGTCAGAGCTGCAGGTGGGGAGGGGCTAGGGCTCAGCACAAAGCAGATGTCAGCAGCTCCAGTTGGAACACCCCCAGCTCATAGGCTCAGGGCTGACAGTGACCTTTCCCACATTCAACCTAGTAGAACGTCCTTGACCAGCTTGTCAGGGCACAGCATCATAATGAAGACACCCAGGAGGGTTCAGTGGCCTGAGTGGCCAAGCATGAGTGCTGGTCACAGCTGTGCCCCCTGCTGCCCCGTTGCACTGCTCTTCCCTAAAGCTCCTCTCTACCCACGTTATGAAGCTAAAGGAACAGCTGGCAGACGAAAGACCACACCAGAGACAGGAGCGTGAAAGCTGTGGATGTGAGGGCAGGTGTGGAGTGTATTTCCAAGGGCAGAGCCTGGGTACACCCTGATGTATGGAAGCAGGACTGGGGCAGGCCTGTGGAGGAGCAACTCTGACAAGGGCAGTTCCAACAGCCCATGCTGCTCCATGATCGTGGACAGGGGAGACAGCCTTTCTGGGTCTCCATTTGTTTCTTCATATGTAAAATAGGCATAGTAATATTATCTCTCTGTATTATGTTTTAGATGTCAAATATGCTGCTAACCCCACAGGCTCACGTGTTTGAATATAGAGCCCCCAGCTGGGCAAGGTATACCTTTAAAAAATGGAGTTTAGCTGCAAGAAGTGAGTTGCCTGGGGAAAGGGAGGCATGTATCTTGAGGTTTATAGCCCAGTCTTGCTGTCTGTCCCATCTCTGCTCCTGTTCTTCCAAAATTTGAGGAAGTGATGAGTCCCAGTAACAGGCTCCCACTGCCTTGGAAATGCCTGCCACCATGCCTTCCCTGTCATGATGAACTGTATCCCTTCAAACTGTAAGCCAAAATCAATCCTTCCTCTCTTAAGTTACTTGTCAGAAATTTGGTCACGGTGACAGGAAACGAACACAACTTCATTGGATTATGAGAATATTAAATGAAATTGTACATGCAAAATCCTTAGCACAAAGGAGGGGCTGAATACAGAGTGGTATTGTTATTAGCAATGTAGGAGCTACAGCTCTGAGTAGGGACCAGAAACAAGGGCAGAGCCCACAAAGTCAGAAGGCACCAAGGAAACAGGGACAAAAGGGCAAGAGATAAAAACCACAGACAAGGGAGGTATAGCCAGATGGCACTCGTCCTGTCTACTCTTTGGAGTTTCAGAGTTAACAGGTCACAAAGCTGGCCTCTAGGCAACGGCCACATGAGCAGGAAGCCCACATGGTACCCTGAGGCTGGAGACTCCTGTGATCTGAGTCAGGGTGATTAAGAATGCTGCTGCCCAGAGTTGGCGCAGGAAATGTATGACAACAGCCCTTGTCCACTCGACCTAAAGTGGGATAGGTTTGGAAGGCCTCTGTGTCCTGAGAAGGGTGAGGTTCATGCAGAACAGGATTCTCCCTATAAGGTGGAGACAATTTCTGCAATCCCAAAACTCAGCACCTAGACCTGGAGAGAAGGTTAGAGCCAAATGGGAAGTTGGCCTGCAGACTCTGACGCTGGACAGCAGATAGTAAGGATCTCCAGGACTTCCTAGCACAAGATAACACATCTTGTACACACACAGGTCACCCTTTGGGAACTGAACAAGATGGGTTCAAATGCTCTCCTTCACCACCAAATTGCGGGACCTCAGGCACATTATCCACAAACCTCTGAGCCTCTATTTCCTCATTGGCCGACTTAGCTAACAGTAGGGCTAAATTTTGACATGAGTGATTATTCCTGAAGATCATTTTCATACAGTCTTCAGCAGAGTCTGAAGCATGTTAAAACTTCAGTGATCAGAAGCCACCACCATGATGACTTTCAGTGTGCTATTTAGCCTGATGCTTCTCTGGGAACTCACAGCACGGGTGCCTACCAGGAGTGATGTGATGCTGAGAAGGCAAGTCTGATAAGCCCCACCTGCTACCGACCTTGAGGAGTCCCAGTCTCTTTGGGGAGGCAGATACATAAATTATCCTGGCACCCTGGTGGCAGGCAGGGTGGCAGAGGTGTACACAGCCCCCATCTCAGGAGCTGGGAGGCAGCAGGGCTCTGTAGGTGAGCTGGAGAATTAAACCAACCCCCAGGAAGCAGGGTGTCACCGTACAACTGCTTTGAAAAGCTGACTATTTTGATTGTGTTTGCTTTTTTATTTTCCTGTAATTATCTCCATTTTATTCTTCCTTAGTAGTTAGAGAATTCTTTTCTTTTAAATGTCAGCCAGAACCAAAAGGATATAAGAAATATGGTGTTTGGCACAGGGCATACAGGGCAGTGGGCAGGGAATACAGCCCTGAAACAGAAGGTGAAATAAAAGGGAAGAACCCCAAGATGAAAACAGGCACTGCAACAAGACACCCTAATAGAGCTTAGCTGAATCCTCGGGCTCGCTTCCCAACATGCATCAGGATTTTGCTGGAGAAACATTCCTGGACACACACACACACACACACACACACACACACACACTCACTCACACCAAAACCAAGGCTGGGAAGGTGGCTTCACTGGTAAAGTACTTGCCTCACAAAAATGAGATCTGAGTTTAATCTCCCAGTTCCCACAGTAAAAAGCAGGGGAAGTATCTGCAACCCCGGCGCTGGGCAGTGGAGACAGGTGGGTCCCTGGGGCTTGCTGGTAAGTCATAATGGCAAGCTCCAGGTTGGAAAGCACTTGAGGAAGACACGTGACACAGATTTCTGGACTCCATATGCACAAGCACACATGTGCATGCACACTGTATACATACACATACACATACATGTACACACCACACACACACACACACACACACACACAAAAAAAAAAAAAAAAAAAAAAAAAAAACTTTCAATAAACACTAGGCTCAGGCAGATAAGGATTCTCTGATGAACTGAGAGACCAGGGGCTGCACCCTCCAGTCCTAAGGAAGTCAACCAGTGAGTGATGCAAAAGCAACAGCTGCTTCCCACCCTTTTCTCTAAACCCTAAGAACACTCCTGTAGGAGGGATCCCTGGCTGCTGTTCTGAGCTGAGAAGAGACCAAGGCAAACTGAGATGAAAGAAGTGGGAAGATGAATCCAGGATGTGAGGGAGGTTCCTGGGGCAAGGCTGCAAGATAGGGCCTGAGAAGGCTTCCCAACTTGACATCTTTGCATTGTCATCTCCAGTTCTAAGTCATAAACCAAGATGACAATGATCAAGACCAGCCAGGCCAGGTGCCCTTCCCCTCTGACAGTGCTGAGCCTTCCCAATAAGATATTCCAAAGCCAGATCCTAAGTGCCCTCCAATAACAAGAAACACCCCCGCACCATATGCACAGCCCACGGTTGGTCCCAGACAGGAAGAGACTGAAGAAGGACCCAAACAAAGCTCAGATGCCTTCCTGGGGTTCTGATGAGCTGCAGTCAGTGGTTACTCACTGCCTGGCATGAATAGCCCACAGCTGCCTCTGGCCCTGAGTCCCTCAGAATGGGCATCCTAGACAGACAGTCCAAAGCACAATGTGACAATCCAAGGGCAGTCCCAGGAGAAATCCTGGAAGAGAGCACTGAATATGAAGTCAAAGGCAGACCTACTTGCCTCTGGGTCTCAGCTTCCTTGACTGTAGAAGAGGAACATGACCCAGACCACCTTTAAGTTCCCAGCTCTGAGACTGAGAGCCTAAGGCCAAGATCCAACACACCACCAGTTTCTCCCTCGGCTTCTCCTCCACCCTACCCTCCATGCCCTCCTCGCATGGCTAATGCTGCTCCCCTGTACCCCACAGAGGCTTCCATAGACCTTAGCATCCCAGAAGCTTCAGCTATAAGAGGACACCAGAAGTGCTCACTAGAGCATGTGGCTCCATAAGAAAGAGCAGGGCACCAACAGGCCACGAGGCAGCCCTCGATGCCCAAGGGAGGCTGGGATAGGGTCCAGCAAAAGAGCTCACAAGTTGGGCCAACCATTACTCACAACCTCTACCTCCCAGAGAGCTGTCTAGCTCTGACAACTTGAGACACTGATTGCTCCAGGGGCCAGGGACATCTGGCCTCAGAAGCCCCTCTTCTCTAAGAGGTCTACTCTGTCCTGACTCCCACACCCAGGAGCACAGTGCCACCTCTAGACTCAGCACCTGCAGCTGATACAAATTGCCACTGAATCCCTTCCCTGCCTGTCTCATCTTTCTACAGTACTAATACATCTGGACACAAACCTTTTCCACTTTTCTCCCTTCTACGGAAACAACAGCCCCTCTTACATTCACTCAAAATCCACCAATGGGGCTGGAGAGGTGGTTCTGCAGTTAGGAGCACTAGCTGCTCTTGCAGAGGACCCAGGTTTGGTTCTCAGCACCCACATGGTGGCTATCAACCATCCCTAACTCCAGTTCCTAGGGGATTTGATGCCCTCTGCTGACCTCCACACGCATTGCATGACACAGGTGCACTTACACACATGCAGGCAATACACTCATACACATAAAATAAAAATTAATAAAAACCCACCATCGAGCTAGATTTCACGGCCTCACAGCTGTGTAACCCTGTCCTGGAAATGCCAGCTTCAGTTTTCCCTCTTCCAACTCCTCCATAACCTATTCTTTCCTGTCCAGTCACCCCTGCTCCCTCCAATTCTCCCTTAACAAGCCTTCTTCCTTCAGTCACAAACACATCCATGTCTCCCACATACTTTTAAGAAGCTGAATTTCCATCTAGGCATGGTGATACCTGTAATGCAGCATCCAGAAAGCAGAAGCAGGAGGGTTGCAAGATTAATGCCAGTCTGGCCTACAGGTAAGACTGTATCTCAAAAACAGCACTGTGTTTCTTATCCACCTGTCACAGACCTTCCTACCTGGAAGTCCAAGCCTCAGAACCACAGCATATGGCTTTATTTGGAAGTAGGACCTTTGAAGTGGTTGTTACACTAAAATGAGGAGGACCCTCATACCATTTGACTGGTGTCCTTTAAAAGAGAGGAAATGTGTCTTCCCACTAAGAGAGGTACATGTGAAGAGGCAACTGTCTACAGGCGTCTCAGGGGAAAACAACAGTGTAAGTACTTTGATCTTGGACCACGAGAAATGAAAGGCTTTTGTTTCCCCTGTTTGGTTCCTGTTTTGGTATAGGAACAGTAGCTAACACTCAGTAAGCAAACTGCTCACTTTAAGAATCCATCCTCTCCGCACCACCACACTCCTTTCTCCCCGGACCCTCTAGTCCACCCTCTCTTCATGGTCATATTATCTCTTACGGATGATGATTTCTCTTGTCCTAGAAGCTGTGTTCCCTGGCAGTAGCACCAGGGTCCTCCTGACTTTCTCCTTCCTTGTCTTCACCTCACTCCTGCCTCCAGAGGGGAGATGGCCAGCCCAGGTGCTCTTCTGGGCACAGCTCCTTCTGAGAATTCACTCACACCCTTGGCTTCTGACCTCCCCTCTAGACACATTATTCACAAATTTTCAAATCTTCAGGCATGACTTTGATGTCCAAGGCCAGCCCAGATATTTCAACTCCTGGCCAGACACCTACCTCTAGATTTCCAAGTTAGCCTTCAATCCAGTGTGTGAAACCAGACTCATCCCTTTTCTTTCCCACGTCTATGCCCAGCCTGATCTTCTGCTGTATGTCGTCCCATCCCAGGCTCCTTGCTGGATACCCAGCATGCAGCCCCTTCACACGTACACCCAGACCAAATCCTACCACTTTAATCTCATGTCATTTCTCTTTCCAACCTCTTCCTCCAATTTCTGATTCTTATCTCTCCACCTAGAGAGGATTCTGCATTTCCCATTGTGTTGCCCCAACCCCTAGTTTGCTGCTCCCAGGCCATCAATCATTCTTTCTGAAACATGGCTCTCAACACAACCAGTCCGGTACTGTCCCCATCCCAAAATAAAAGAAGTGTTCACACTCACATTCAAAGACCTCTGGGAGCGTTGATATCACCTCCCCTTCTCCTCACACTTGTCAGGTTGTGAGTACTACTCATGTCTACCCAGAATTCCTGTTTGCTCTGGGAAAGAGCAGACTCTGCCTCAGGAAACCCCCAGCAGACCACCTTAGCCTTCTTTACCTCCTCCCTGTGTTATGGTTATCTGTTAGGGTCATCAATGTAACCCCTCAAGATGACTTCCCTAAAGTCATCAGAGAAGATACCTGCATGCCAGCCTGCTGACAAGGCTTCAGTCCCCACAAGGCAGCACCTGCACAAACCTCTCCAACTCCCATCCCCTCACTTTGTCTCCTCTTGCCTCACTACTGACATTACAAGCCATACAGTCATCTGCCCAGCCTCTCTGGCAGTTAGAGGTGACCAAGTGTAGACCACAGGGCTCATGCAGAAATCCAGGAGTAGAATGTTGCTGAGTCACTCCCAGGAGCTTCTTGCCTTCCCAGTGGACTCACTCCTCGACTCTCCCCCTCCTTGTCTGGACTTATTAGCTACAGCCACCTTGTAACTGTGGGAGAAAGACCAAAAGAATCAGAGACACCACTCATGACAAGGTTGAGCTGCTGGGCCAACCCTACATTGTCTTATTTTCATCATAAAAATAAGTCCTTACACATTTCAACTACTAAAGTCAGTTTTCAGTGACTTGAAGTCAAATGAAAACTTGTGTCTACATACATGATGACATTCAACTCTAACATCACCCTATTATTTTCACATGAGGAACTAAGGGTCAATAACATTATATGACTTACCAATCATCCCCAAACCTACCATTAATAGGAGAACCTGGACAGAATCTGTTTAACTCTTAACTCAGGCTCCTTTTATCTGCTTCCTCATATGATATTCTAATGTTTGTTGAGTGACATGCTGAACAGAAAATCACCCATTTTGCTATAATCTCTTCTGTATCACCTTGTAGTAATGTATGGAAGGGCCACATCCTTCAGTGAGATGCCCTGAACCCTCTCCATTCAAGGAAGATGCCCTGGTCAGTGGCTAACAGAGTCTGTAACCAGAGCTCAAAAGGAAGCCCAGAGAGTCAGCCAGTGGTTATTCAGGGTCAGACTTAGGTGTAACAGGCAATATCTGGGGCACTGGCAGCACTAATGATCTGCCCAAGCTGATCTCTATACACGGGCTGTGTCCTCACTCACCTGGTTATGGCACTTGTTCACTCCCAACTCCCATGTGTGTGCACAAAAAGTAATCAATGGTTACAAATATTTTATCTATGTCACCACATGGTTATTCTATTCAAGGTGAATAAATCAATGTAGCCCAGGAGCATGGAACAGAATTTCTCACTGAACTGACATCAGGAACATTTGTTCTGGCTTGGAAAATATAATCATGTATTAATGTAGCTGGGTTGCAGAACTGGGTAGCATGCACTGCCCCCCCCCCAGTGTACACTGGACAAAAGAGAACAGAGAGAATCTTGGCTGGCATGTGTGATGACCTGTACTAGAGGGAGTTTGGGCTCTGGATACAGATTGCTTGAGCACCCATCCCCTAATGATGCTGGCTACATGGCTTTGGATATGCAAAGTGGGAACACTGCAATCAGTTGTGATTCCATTAAATTCACAAAGCCACTGAGTGAAAAGTGCCCAGCACAGAGCCTGAAATACAGTGAGGTGATGCTGTTATTAGTGTTGCTGTCATCATCAGCAGCAGCAGCAGCATCCTATAAGCACTCCTTTACCTAGGAGGAGTCTTGTAGAGGATACTAGATTTTCCAGGATGACTCTGACTTTGTGGATGAGCCATTGATCCTCCCATAGAATGCCACCTCTTCCAAGCATGTATCACTTTGGATTCAGAGAACATGATTGATCATGGATCATGTAGAAATAACTCTGTTCCCCCTCTAACAGGCAGGCAGATCTTGCCTTCTCTGTACACTGGAGCAATCAAATCTTGCCAGCCTTCCTGCCATGAGGAATCAGAGACCCCACTCATACTATAGTTGAGCTGCTGGACCAACACCAATACACTGTCTAATTTTCATCATAAAAATAAACCCTTATACTTTTCAACCACTAAAGTCAGTTTTCAGTTACTTACAGATAAATGAAAGTCTGTCTATTTTGAAAAGCCGTGAGAATATAGGTAATAACTATCCTTTTAATTTTTCTGGTCTCTATTAATAACTATATGATATTCAGTCTTCTTTTTAAAAAATGTTTATTATTATTTTAATTATGTGTATATGGCTATGTGGAGGTACTGTCTGCTCTGCCTTGTGCACCCCACTGTTGTATCCTCTGTAGCACTGGGCTTTGCACCCCACACATACACAAATAATGAAGTGTAGTGAATTGAATTGAACTGCTTTGACCAGTCTTAGGTTGGGCTGGCTTGATTTGGCTTCATTCAATAATTGTATTCCTTGAACCAAAGTTTTAGAAAATTTGGCAAACTATTAAGAACCCAGGCTTTTGGTCTATTGTGAGTTTGCTTTTGTTTTTGTTGGTTGGTTGGTTGGTTGGTTGGTTGGTTGGTTGGCTGGTTGGATGGTTGACCATTTTCTCATTAGTCATTTGGGCAAATGGCCCTCTAGTCACTTGACTTGAAGGGAGCCAGATGCTGACAAGCTGGCCCCTCTATGAAGTGACTTCTGTGGAGCTGATTTTCTGTAAATTGACCCAGAGCAGATGGTGACAGGGAGGTCTGAGAAGAGTCATGGGGCATAGCAAGAAATGGACCTAGAATCCTCCTAAGGATCAGGGCACACACAACCCCAAGCACTGCAGTGACACTTCAGAGGCACCTGTGGCAAACCGACCCTTTGAGAGTTGGGAAAAGTCAGAATCATTAACCCTTACAGAGTATTTTGGGGGTATCAATACCCCAAGCACCCAGGGAACTGTCCACCTATCTCAGAGCTTATGTCATAGCCCACACCCACAGCAGTAGGGTAGAAGGTGCCCTGTTGCCCCAGCCCCTGCCCTCCTAGCCCAGAACCAAAGTTTGACTAAAGCTCAGTCTTTGCTTTATAAATCTCTGCCTTTTAATGATGGCTTCAAGGCTGAGGGGAAAAAGGACCATTAAACTCACTGAATAAGTTAATGGGGCAGAGAGAATCTATTTCAGAGCCACCCCAGGCTATTTTCCTCTGGAGCTAAAGCCTGAATAAGCAAAAAGAAAAAATTAAAACCATAGAGCACAATGCCAATAAATAACCCTGGGTGTAATCTCTCAGCATCCGGGACTTCGTTTGCGGCAATATTATAATGCAGATCTCTCACAAAGCACCTTGGTTTCAGAGTTCTACCTGCAGTTCTGCCTGCTGGGTCTCCTTATGGTCTAGGCCCTTCCCTCCCTGTGTCAGCAAGGGGATGATGTAATGTAACTGTCCAGTCACTGTCCAGCCTGCAGGCTCTTTGGGCATTATAAGGTAAAGCTGCTTCTACAAAGTCAGTACAGAGTAGCTGAAGTTGGCATCTCACAAGAATATCCCAAGACCCTCCAACCCGTGCTGTAAAGATCCCCACAAGAACTGCCCAGTTATCACCAGCCTTGTCAATTTGTACCTTGAGCCCACTGAATATAATACATTGGTTTCTTTGACCTGGATAGCTCCACTTCAAAAAACCTCTTGTTCTCCTTCTTCTTCTCCCTCCTCTCTGCCTGCTTTCTGCCCATACTCTGTTCCTTTCCCCTGACTTCCTACTCCCTAGGCCCACTTCCCTGTCTGTCCTGTGAGGACCTACAATCCCTACTGCCTCCCAGAACAAAGCAGAAACCTGAGCCTTAGTGCATGCAAAACACAAATGATTAAATAAGCCAGAATTCCTGTTGGTAAATGTTGAGTCCCACTAGACACAGTTGTTTACTCTTTAATATTTAAACGTGTTAATTAAATCTCTGAATAAACAAATATATTTTAGCAAGTAGCGTTCCTGAGCTGGAGTTCTGTCATCATACCCCAATGTACCTTTCAGATGGGGCCAGACCTTCTAACCCACTACCATGTACTGTCAAATCAGATGGGGATCAGTGTGCTGTCCCAGGAAGCCTGAACTTCTGGCCATAAGATGATGGACACTCCTCACCCACATTACCTCTAGTGACTCCAGGATGGCCCTCAGCTCCCCTGACCATCCAAGGCCCCCATGACCTGATGTTCCTGAGTCACCCCAGCATTTACTTAGCCAAGCACCTGCTAAGCACTAAAGGGGCAAAGATACACAGGACAAGACCCCACTCCTCGAAAGGCTCACAACCATCTGTTTTAATATTTAAACGTGTTAATTAAATCTCTGAATAAACAAATATATTTTAGCAAGTAGCGTTCCTGAGCTGGAGTTCTGTCATCATACCCCAATGTACCTTTCAGATGGGGCCAGACCTTCTAACCCACTACCATGTACTGTCAAATCAGATGGGGATCAGTGTGCTGTCCCAGGAAGCCTGAACTTCTGGCCATAAGATGATGGACACTCCTCACCCACATTACCTCTAGTGACTCCAGGATGGCCCTCAGCTCCCCTGACCATCCAAGGCCCCCATGACCTGATGTTCCTGAGTCACCCCAGCATTTACTTAGCCAAGCACCTGCTAAGCACTAAAGGGGCAAAGATACACAGGACAAGACCCCACTCCTCGAAAGGCTCACAACCATCTGTTTTTTTCATTTTCGAATCTCAGTTTGGCCTAAACTCCCTATGTCACCAAGGCTGGCCTTAAATGCCTGATCATCCTGTCTCTACCTTGCAAGTGCTGGGTTGCCAAACCTGGCTGTCACAACCGACTATGGCAAACTCAGACTCACGAGGCCTTACGTGATCTGTCTACTCCCTCCTTCTTCAGCCAGCTTTCAGCTCCTCAGGGTTCTCCTACTTCCAGAGCTTTCTTCCTGATATTATCCTCTAGCTGAAATAACTCCCATCACATCTGACTTCTCTTTGTGTCTAATGTCTGCTCCTTTTTCAGGTTTCAGCTTATCTTCCTCTAGGAACCTTCTCCACATGCCCTAGCCTGGATGGAAGACCCTCCTAATGAATCTTTTTACCCTTGCCCTCATCTGTCCAGCACATTATATTATGCCCATCTCCTAAGATAAAGTAGAATCATTGCCTGTTTAACACGAAAAACCCTCTGAGACTTTCACTAGGATTAACATCTATTCCCTTCCCATAGGAATCCCAACTAAATACCACTTTGGGAGGGAGACCAGCCCAGGGGAGCTGTCTATCTTCCTTCTCACATGCATATGGGACCCAGATTTGTTCTCGGAGTGTGATCTGGTCCTCAAGGACAACCAACTGCCCACCTAGTCCTGGCTTCCCAGTGTCAGAGAGAACTAATGGGTTCTGAGAGTACCAGGATGTTCTTGGGTTGGGAATTCTGAGACGTACTCTGACTTCTATGGTATTTTGTCAGCCTGGATTCCAGCTCTGCCACCTTGCAGCTGGGTGACTGTGAATAGCTCTGCCTCCCTCTGCTTAAAGAAAGACAAAGACTCAAGGGGCTCAGAGACTTGAGTAGTGGGAGTCCTGCAAATGAGCCTCTCTTAACCCAGGTCAACCACAAGATGTCCTGTATGTCAACTGGTAAGACCACAGTAGAAAGAGGCCAAGCCGGGTAAGATCTTAGAAAGTTAAACACGTTCATCATACAGCCCAGAAATCCCACTCCTGAGGAATGACCTGAGAGAAACAAAAACATATGCTCACCAAAAGGCTCACACAAGAATGTTCACAGCAGATTTAGCCATAAATCCAAAACTAGAAGCAGCCCACGGTTCCAAAAACAGAACAGATAAACCCAGGTTGGACACACAGTGTAATACTACACAGCCATAAAAAGGAACCCAATGCTGGTATCTGCAGCACGTGGGTGAATCTCAACACCCTTCTTGCTAAATGCATATTACATGATTCCACTTGTATGAAGCGATACAACAGGCATAAGTAATCTATTGTTGAAAAACTCAAAACAGTGGTTACCTCTGAGGAGCTGATGGCAGACTTGGTAGGGACATAAGGGCACTTTCTTGGGGGTGTTAATGTCCTGGATATGGATGGATTAGGATTCATCAGAGAATAGACTCTGAGGATCTAGGCATTTCTCTGAATGTAGATGTTATTGAAGTAAAAACAACCATTCAACTCTACTTGACTAACATAGGTGTATAACCATCTACCATTACTCTGAAATGTATCCAAGATATAGGATGAAGCCAGGCTGCATTCCCAGCGCCTTGGGGGTGCTGAGACAGGAGGACTGTTGTGAGTTCAAGGACAGCCTAGAATACAGAGCAAAACTGTGTCTCTAAAGAAAAAGAAAGAAATAGAAAGGATGACAAATGGATGGGCTCTGTGTCAAAGCAAGACTGTAAAGTACTAATTATAGAATCTAGGTAGTGGCTATATAGAATTTTTCAACATATTTGTATGTTTGAAACTTTTCCTAAAACAATTATGTCATGGTGGAATCCAGTTTATTGACATGTTTCAAGAAAAGTAATTCTATATCCCTATTCTGGGGCCCATTCTTTTGAGAAATCTGTACTGATAGCCCAAATCCTAGAGCTTGTAATTCCAGCCACTGTCATTTGGGTGAGAGTGCCCCCCACCTGGTGACTGATACAATCAAGGTGTCCATTTGCCAACTTTTTAATGAGATGTTTATTTTTAAACTAATTAGTAAGAAAGAAAAATAGTATGTCTGGTATATAAATGGTTACATTTCTTTTCATCTATCCTTTAAATGTAAGACAGTCTCAGAACAGTGCCTGTGGACCCTTCTTTCACTCTGCACTTGCTGAGGGGAGATCTCTCCTACAAATGTGAAACTCCTTCTCCAGGGCTGCCTTGTTCACATGACCAGCTGTCCTAGTTTGTTTCTCCATTGCTGTGACAAAACACTCTGACCACTACCAACTTGGGAAGGAAAGGGTTTAATTGGCTTACATCTCCTGAGTCACAGTTCATCAGGGAACCCAAGGCAGGAACCTGGAGGCAGGAGCTGGAGCACAGACCATAGAGGAATGCTGCTTACTGGCTTCCTCTCCTGGCCCCTGCTCAGCCTGCTTTCTTATGAAACACAGGCCAACCTGCCCACAGTAGGCTGGGCCCTCCTACATCACTCACCAATCAAGAAGATGCCCCACAGACATGGCCACAGGCCAATCCAATGAAGGAAATTCCCCAAATGAGGCTCCCTCAAACCAGGTGTGTCAAGTTGACACTAAAGATATCTAGCACAACAACTAAGCAGATATTTAGGGTACCAGCAGTAAAAGGCATACCCCCACACAAAAAAATGAAGAAAACTTAGCAAAAATGAACTTCTTCAGAATGATGCCCTCAGAAAACCTAGAAATATTCACATTTCAGCAGACATGCATATATTGTTTTTCAACTGATATTACAGCTGAATTGTGCCCTCCCCCCAAATTCACAAGCTAGCGTCGTGAGTCTCAACAATACCTGAGAATGTGACTATATCTGGAGAGGTGGTCTTTGAAGAGGTAATTATGTTAAAATGAGGTCATTAGGGTGGGTCCTACACTAATCTGGCTCATGTTCTTATAAGTAGAAGAAATTAGGACACACACACACTGAGGGAAGACCACATGCAGACACAGGGTGCAGCGGTCTGCATGCCAAGGACAGAGACCTCAGAAGAAAAATGACCCTGCTGACACCTTGATCTTGGGCTTCTGGCCTCCAGAACTGTAGAAAACCACATTTCTGTTGTTAACCCATTCAGTCTTGAAAACTTGTAGTTTTGGCCAACAAAGATAATGGTGTTAATACTGCTTTTCTTTTATTTCAAATGTGGTACAACATTTTGTTGTTTGGAGTTTCTAAAGTTTTAATTTAATAAAGAAAAAAAGGAAGGATTATGTTGACTCCTTTACCTACCTTTCATCCAGAATGTTGTCATTTTGTCAGGTGCTAAGACCTGGAATGAGGGAGGGAGGGAGGGAGCGAAGGGAGGGAGGGAACGAAGGATCGAAAGGAGCAAGCAAAGCCATGTCTGATGGTGGTGTAATTTCAATTACTCAAGAGGCTAAGGCAGGAAGAGTCCAAGTTTAAGGCCAGCCTGGAACACAGAGTGAGTTGTAGGCTAGTCTGGACCTTAGTGAAACCTGGTTTCAAACTAAAAAGTAAAAAGAGGGCTGAGAATGAGTACAGTGGTAGTGTGCATGCCTAGCATACTAAGGGCCCTGGGTTCATTTCCCAGGACTACAAACACACACGCACACACGCACGCAAGCACGCACACAAAGGAAAACATTAAAAATAAATTTCTGATCCTGTATGTGCCCTTCTTTTCTCCCTCTGCCTAGAGACCAAGACTGTCATGAATTGCTTTGTAAAGAGTTGGTGATTTTGTCATTTTACTACACAACTGTGTCCATAAACAGCACACTGTATCTGTTGGTCATTGTGATTTTTCCATATAGGGTATGTTCTTCTGGTTTTTTGTTTTTTATTATTGTGTTTTCCAAAGGTCACTATGCTATTTTACAGGCAACAGACTTTCCTCTGTTCCTATAGGAGCCATCAATTTACTGTGCTATGACTTACTTCTGTATTTGGATGACAATTGGTAACATCTGAGCTTGTTTCCCATCATTTTGCTTTTACATACACAGCTGCGGCAAGCATGGAACCCCCCCCACCCCTGGCTCTGCAGTCAGCCTGAGTCTGAATCTCAATTATGCACACCTGTAGCCTTCCACCAGCGTGCAGTGTATGTGTGTAGTGTATGGCCTCTACTTCCCCATCTGCAAAATGAGAGCAGTCTTCCACATATGTGGTTTTGATGTAGATTAAGTCAGCTACTACATAAACTCCCAGGTCTACAGAAAGCAGTAAACAAACAGCAGCTGCTTTTGCTATGTGCTTGTGGGGGGGGAGGTCAAAAACAGGGTCTAGAAAACAAAGAGTATCTCACAGATGGGACTGGAGTGACAGGTAGGGTCCAGGTAGGCAGATGGAAGGCCAGAGGCCTTCCTAGGCAGGGGAAGCAGCCTGCCCCCAAGACTTCAAGTAGGAAACATTTGGGAGTAGTTAAGAAATAATCAGTCTGTGTTCTGGTGGCATGTACCTTTAATCCCAGCACTCAGGAGCCAGAGGCAGGTGGATCTCTATGAGATCAAGGCCAGTCAGTCTACATAGTGAGTTCCAGGCCAGCTTAGGGCTACAGGGAGACCCTGTCTCAAAAAAAAAAAGAGGAAAAAAAAAAGAAAAAGAAAAGAAAAAAATGCTTAGTTTGGTCAGCAAGGACTCCAAGATTGCTGGAGGAGGAGAATGGGAGGCGAAGCTCCAGAGAAATGTGCTCAAACACAAAAGGCTCCAAACGCAGATAGAACTCTAAACTATACCTTGGGGACAATTAGGAGCCAACAGAGCCTCTTGAACTGCAGTTACAGAATCACTTTCCCTGCTTCTCAAATCATTTTTCAAAATCACCTCGAATTTGGAAGGGCATTCTATAAAACAATTGTTCTTCTATCCTTCAGCTGCACACTGGATTGCACAAGTCTAAGCAAGTTAATGTTAAGTGCAGCCCTGTGGGAAAAGGTGAGTGTGGGCCAAGGTCAAGATGGAGCCAGGTTCAGTGTTTAGGGTACAAGAGAAAAGGGGAGAAGGAAGCAGAAAATGAACCCAGAATCCAGACGAGCCCTGTGAGAATGTGCTAAGGACTGAGTTGGTATTGTTTGAGGAGAGAGGTGTTCAGACTTCTAACAGTCTGGCAAACTATTCATAAAAGCCTTATACAAAATATAAAACCACCTCTGATCTCACTCCAGCATGTACAGCTTGAAAGCCATGGGTGTGAACAGCCATACTAGTGGCTGTGGGACCAGCTGCCTGTGTATCACCAAAATGCAAATTCTCAGGCCAGCAGCTTATGTTTGGAATCAACTGCACTCATGCACACACGTGCATACACGAATAAACTCACATGCACATGTGTGGCAGCAAGGATCCCACTGGTGAGCATGCAGAGCACTGAGCCAAGCCCTGAGTGCTCACCCCCAGAATCTGCTTCTACAGAAATTCTTGTGGTGTCAAGGCTCTCTTAGCTAGTGCCCCAGTCCCCAATAACCACAATAGAACCATTAAAAGTCAGAGCCAAAAGACACCTAAAGAGCACTTAGTCCAGTCCCTAATTCAGATACAAAGAAACTGAGCCCTGAAGAGCAGTGAGCACTCCCGGGTGCATCAGTATGCTGGTAACAAGAGCAGAGACACTAGCCCTATTCTGCTCTTGCTCAGAGATGTCATGGGGGGGGGGTTGAAAAACCCCTACGTCCATGAAATTCAGAAATTTGGAGCTCTGCTAGGTCCCCATAGTCCCTTTTGCCTGACCCTCCTACCACTACCGAAGTACCCTTAGCAGAAGGGTGCCTATCTGTTATGGAGGATGTAAGCAAATAGAGATTAGCAAGACGTGAGGGGGGTCTTCCAGACCGTGACAGCAAGATGGAAGACCTGCTGGGTTCAAATCCCAGCTCTGCCTCTAACTAGCTGAATGACCTAGGGCAAGTGACTTGGCCACTTGGTGCCTCAATTTCCCCATTTAAAAAAAATTCAGAAGACTGAAGAGATAACTTTATAAAGTTCTTGCCTCGAAGGCATGAGGAACTGAATTTGATCCCCAGAACTCATGTGAAAAACACTGAACAAGGTGGCACATACTGTAATATCATCACTGGGGAGACAGGGATAAGCAGATTCCTGGCTTCCTTGCTGACAAGCCTACTGGACAAGCATTTAGAAGAGCTTCAGAGACTGTCTCAATAAACAAGGTGGATGGCTCCTGCAGAATGACACCTGAGGCTGACCTCTGGTCTCCACATGGAGAGAGAGAGAAAGAGAGAGAGAGAGAGAGAGAGAGAGAGAGAGATCCCTAATCTAAAAACATGAAGTATAAAATCCTCCAAAATCTGAAACTTTTTTAGCACTAACATGACACTAGATGTGGAAAATTCTATATCATGAAATTTTGTTTCATTCACAAATTATTAAAAATATTGTATAAATTATCTTCAGGGATATATCTTAGGCATATATGAAACATAAATAAATTTCATGTTCAGGCTTGAGTCTCAGACTCAAGATAGCTTGTTATATATATATATGCAAATATATCAAAATCTGAAAACAGTCTGAGATCCAAAGCACTTGTAACCCAAGCATTTCAGGGAAGAGATGCTCAGCTCTAATGATACCTGTCTTATCATATTGCACTGGGAATAGAATGGAGTGAAAATCAGACTGCCCTTAGCCTTAGAATTCTTCCTCTGGAACACATTTGTTCTCGCTGTGGATGATTCTGAGTTTCTCTGGATGATTTCTCCAACAAGCTGCTCTGTGGAGAGTGGAGTCCAGAACCCACTGAAGTATGGAAAGCAGTGAGAATGGCGTGCCCAGGACCTGGGCACAGGCATGGGCACCATCATCAGCCTGAGAGGTCTGCTGGAGAGCTCTGACACATGAGATGAACCTGCTCTGACCTACAGATCTTTATTTCTAAGAGCTCACTTACAGGAACAGAGCAGGGCCCATGCCAACATCACCTGTCCCATCATCCCCCTTAGGTAAGTAAGAACACACAATAAAGGACCACAGGGTGGAGCCTGCCCAGACTGCTCCAAGCCACAGCAGACTAGAATATACAGTGGACAGGAGATAGGCAGGTGAGCTGGCAGTTACAACCCTGAACTGGTGGGTTGAAGGGTCAGGAAAGACCAGCCAGCCATTTCCATGGAGCTAGGAAACAAGCCCACAGAATTAATCTTAGATGGAGGTCAGGAGGTATAAGTCACTCTTGTGGCCACACCTGCTCCCCTGGGACCAACACACAGAAGAGTGGAGAGCTGTCAGGTTCATCAAGGTTGACAGAGAGTCAGCTGGGTGCTGGGGGATAAAGTTGGATACTCTTCAACTCCATAAGGCCTGTCTCTTCCTCCCAGCCTGTGCCTCTCCCAACTGGGCTCACCTTCATCCACGTAGTTCCTTGACTCCACACACCCTCTGATGGAATTCCTTCCTAGGAGCTTGGCCCTGGGGGACTGAGGAACCTGCTGTGCCACCTCTGACCACCTCCTATCCCTCGAGGTAAATCCCAAGGGGGACCTACAAAGTTGATGCTCAACCTTGCACATCCTAAAATGACAGGGACCATACAGACTGTGTCTATCAGTAAATTGCTGCTCTCATGGTTTCCACAAAAACAGCTGACTGTCATAGGGCCTCAACTAAACCCATGCTGAGTAAATGCCCAAACAGAGAGTAAGTAAATAAACACATGGCAACATCTGCCTACCCACGAACTACCTTCAAAATAAGCCACTTGCCCCCAGTCCTTTGTTTTCACACAGATGGAATGCACCTCTCTTGTCTTTCCAAAATTCCATGGGGCCTCTATCAGCAACAACACGGCCAATGGATCAACTGGCCAATTTATGGCTAGGGGGCACCTATCCAATATCTCACACCACTGTTAGTGTACAAAAGATCTTAAACATATAAATGAGCATTTTAAAATCTCCATTTAGGAACATGACATCCTCTTCCTCCACCTTGGGGAAGCCATATTTCTCTTTTTAAATATTGTATTTATTATTTATATTTTATGTGTATGACTATATTACCTGCATACACGTAAGTGTACGAGTGTCATGCAATGCCCACAGAGGTCAGAAGGGAGATCCCTAGAACTGGAGTTATAGATGGTTGTTAGTCACCATGTGTGTGCTAAAAACAAAACCCAGGTCCTCTGCAAGAGCAGCCAGTACTCTTAACCACTAAGCCACCTCTCCAGCCCCAGGGGAAGCTATATTTCTATATATACATATTTTCCTTTAGACTTTCCATTAGCTTCTCCTTTCTGAAATTCTGTCCCTCCTTCTCAAAATTATCCTGTGAGCTACAAATTATCTAATCCCAAGCTCCAAGAGAGAAGAATAATGTTTATTTTTTCAAGGATGGACCTCCAGGGCTTACCACTATGTTGGGCATATGATTGGTGCCCAGACCTGGATGACAACACAAAGATTCAATCTTTAGGTTCTGCAGCTGGAAGATGAGGGTCAGCCCTGTTAGTACATCTACCTACTCTTCCTCCATAGTCCAGGTACTAGGAATGTCTGGGCAGCAAGTCCAGTGTCCAGACACCTGAGTACCACAAGCCCAGGTGCAGCCACAGCTCAGCATTCACAGTGGGCCAGACATGTTGCCAACACCAGGTCTCGTCAGCTGTCTGCTATGCACTTTTAAGGCTGTCCTTGGGAAAATGATCCCTATCAGACAATATCTGCCCCGGGGACAGAAGCTAGAAGACCGGGCAGGACACAGGGATTTTTCATGGAGGAGGGAGAGCTGTAACCAAAGGCCCTAGACCCTAAAACTCAGACAGTTCTTGGCAGTCCTCCTTTCACTGCCAGGTATTGTGAGGGGCCTTCGCTGCTCTTCCCTGCTACTGCCTCCTGAGCTCCTCTAAGACAAGGGCTCCACCAAAGGAATATAGCCCACCTTCCCCCACAGCCCTGCCCCCACCCCTTCCCCATGTTATTTCCCACTCGTGTCTTCTTCCTACATTTGTTAAAATGACTGCCACTTAAGAGGTGGCAGGGAGTCAGAAACACAATCTGGAGCAAAGCTGATATTAAATAACTTCCTGAGCCTGCATGCCTGCCAATGCTCCCTCCTGGTTCTCAGGTATGCATACACAAAGAGGCTACAAAGGGTGAGGAGCAAGAAATACCTCAGTTTCAACCTCAGGGCCATTCCTTTGCTGGGAGAAGGCCCCTACCTTCTCCAAGCTGGATGCATCACCTGAAGCTTAGCAGTGATCACTACTTGCTTCTCACTCAACCCCACCTCACCCATACACATACCGAGACTTACTATATTCTGCTCACAATCTGGAAGAGCCTTCTAGCCAACTAGTCTAATCCCCATTTTCCAGATAGATATAGTGAGACCTCCTCCACCAAGGCCAACTAGACATATCATATAAAAGCTGTTCAAAAATAGGAACACCACCAAAAGAAAATGGGGAGAATACCCTGGGAAACATCAGGAAGGGTCTGGACTCTAGATGTCAGAATTGAGTACAGTAACATTAGTCCATTGTATGTGGGCTGTTTCCTCATCTTATGGGTCCAGGCAAGAAACATCTCTAACAGCTAACAACATGCAAACACCCTCAGAGAATCACCCAGAAATTTAAGTAGAGGAAATCTTATTGATGGATCCTCTAAAGCTGGTATCCACTGGCACAGATCTAGTCTCATCTGGCCTCAACAATATCCAACAGCTCCCCCAACATTTGCTGTTCTCCATTCCAGCCATTGGGTAGCACTGCTTCTCCCAGTGAATTGGAACCATAGAGCATTCAAGGATGAGGAGGTAAAATGACCCCAATAGGCCCACAGGACTCCTAACTTCATCTTTCTTCCAGAAAGAGACAAGTCAGTCACTGAGAATCCACCATGTTCCAGACTTTTCATACATCAAATAATTTGATCCCTGTGGCAGCATCTCACAACTACATCTCCAGTAATAACTCACTTTTCAGGTGACTAAAATGAGACACAGAGAAACTAAGTAACAAGCAAGAAGAGCACAAACTGTAACCCAAATTTGACACCAAATTCCATGCCCCCTCTACTGTGCAAATAGACTTCCCGTGAGACCTCAGCGTTGTGAGTTGTGGTTAATCAAACTAGTTGATCATGGCCTCAGAGTGTCTGACATCTGAGGAGAAACCAAGTGCAATGCAGACTTTTCTCAAAGGAGCAATCACAATAGGCTGCATAGCACCTCCCTCCCAGCAGAAATTGTGGTCTAGTGCCCTCCTGTGACTTAACATGGAAATGGAATGAATATGCTCTGAAGGCTGTTCCCAGTAGATGGAAAAGATTTCAGGTGTTTCCTACCTCATTGAATTCCTAAACTCTTCCTACCAGGGCAGGACCTGGAGTCCCTTCTGTAGATGACAAGCTGATTCAATTACAACAAACAAAAGAGAATCCACTAGTGAATGGAAAGTCATGTGAAACAAGAATAGCAATGAAACCACATGGAACAGCATCTGCCAGAGGCTGGAGACAGGTAACTTATCCTGGACAAAGATATCTAGCATCCAAATTTCTGGGGTTGGAAATGGGGTGAGGTGGTCAGCAGAAAGGCTTTGCCTGGGACACTCGGGACACTTGGTATCCCAGATGGGCGTCAGACGAATAGGAACCATAATGTTCTCCCTGTCCCTGTGGCAGACACATGCCTCAGCTACTTTGTCCCCTCTTCCAAAAGTACATCATTATGGCCCTCTCACTGCCTCTCACAGCTTTGCCTACGTACTGGTTCCCCTCACAAAGTGCCCTAATCCAAGTCTCCCAGATTCCCAACCTCTTACAAGGTCCCAATTGTTCCACTTGCCAGTCAGCCTTTGGTGTCCATCATAGGAAAGGCACCTGCCAGAATCTCTTTTGATCCTCACAACCAACTGGCCCAATTTTCAGCTAAGGAAACAGCTTCAAAGATCCTGGCATGCTATGTCCACAAGGCAACAGAGGCAGGGCAGTTCTCTAAACAAAGGAGGCCTTAAACTCCTGATACATTGAGCTACCACTCAGGAAAAAAAAAAAAAAAAAAAAACACTGAAAACCTAAGGGCATGGGAATTGTTCTGATGGAATACCCAGAAGATGAATCTGTTGATGTGTATAAAATGAATAAGAGGTTGGAGCTGGAGAGATGGCCCCACAGTTAAGCGCATTGGTTGCTCTTACAGAGCACCCAGGTTTGATTCTCAGCACCCATAAGGTGACTAACAACCATCCGTAACTCCAGTTCCAGGGATCCAACACCGTCTTCTGTCCTCCTCAGGAATTGCGCAATAGAGGTGCACTTACATACATGCAGGTAATACATTCATACACATAAAGTAAAAATAATAAATAAAATATTTTTAAATGAATGAGAGAGGGGAGAGACCAGAAGCAAAACCGACAGATGGAGGCCATGAAAAGTCTCCTTGCCTCTGGGGATGCAGGTCTGGAGTACTGTGAGCGAATGAAAGGGAGTGAAATGGTATTAGAGCCCTGCCCACACTACAGCGTTCTCACTCCAATCCTACTAATAACTCTGGATTATTTTATTATCACCATTTTCAGATGAGGAAACCAAGGGTCAAAAGAATTAAGTAGACAGTCCAGGTCACTACTGCTAAGTGGCAGCGTCGCAATCAGGAGCTTCATTTAATAACGCCATTAATATATGGTCGTTTATGCAAATAACTCTCTCCAGGTTGGAGTGCTATAAATGTTCACTTCATTCCTGCTCCTCAGTGGATCAGCCTTGAAAAAATGGTCAAGAAAAAAACTGGTAGGGGGTTGGAGAGATGGCTCAGCAGTTAAGAGCACTAGCTGCTCTTGCAGAAGACCCAGGTTCAAATCCCAGCATCCACATGGTGGATAACAACCTTCCATAACTCCAGTTCCAGGGGATCCAACGCCCTCTTCTGACCTCCTCGGGCATTGCCCAACATAGGTGCACTCACATATATGTAGGCAATGCACTTACACACACAAAATAATAAATATTTTTTTAAAGTTGGTGGGCAAAAGTGATCCATAAGAGAGAGGGCCCCATCTGCCACCCTGGGCTAATCAACTGTGATTTGGCTTTGGGGGCAGAGACAAGTCCTAGCCCTGCAATCTCAGCCCAAGAGCAGAAAATCCATCCACCAGAGCTGGTTATAAGGCCCATTGATGGACTCATGAATGCATGAAATCAAACAACTTGCTCAAATACAGGACTGCCTGAAACAGAGAAGGGCCAGTGGTTCTCACTCACAGCAGGCAACCATTAACAAGGCAGCTGATTAGCAAGCCATTCCATGTCTACTCGTGTACACTGTTACCTCTGAAAACCCACACATGGTCTGGAGGGGTTAACAGATACCACCAAACTCCCATCTCTGGAAAACGCCAGGGCATCGTGTTTACTGAGCACATAACTTGACATTCAGTAATTGCCAAGCTTGGGTTGGAGGGTAGGGAAAGGTGAGAGCTGCCCTTATACTCCAGTCAGTAGATTCAACAGCCTGGGAGAAGGGGCACATAAAGCTCACTACTTCAACGACACTGACCCCACAGTATCACTGCCAGCTTTTCTGTGTCCTCATCACGCCTGGGATTCTCCTGAGCAGAAACGTATGTCCCTTTAGTTCATCTCCATTTCTCGAACCAAAGCAATGTAATGCTGAGGCTGAGACAGATGGGAAGGGGGTGCTCCCTCCATCCAGGTCTCCCTACCCTCTTCTTAGGGAGCCACAGGCTCCTAAGCCAAATGCCCAGGTTGGACGCCTCACATCCCTGGACCACACAGATATAACCAGGATAGGGACAGCTGTACCAAGCAGCCCTCCCAGCTCAGCTCTGGCTCTTGGGAGACTCTGAAACCCAGGCTGACCGGCCACTTGCCACCAAGCAAGGGCTCTATCCCAGCTCCAGCTTTTGCCTTGTGAAACAATCAGCCAAGGACCGTCTAGTGCATCGCACTGCCCTCTAGTGGCCACCAATGGTTTACACACAGACAATCTGGGCAAACAGGAAGCCAGAGGCTTTAAGGTTTGTTTACAGAAACCTCAGACGTGATGTGCACAGAACACGAAGGAGAGGCACTTGTGCGTGTACAAAGACGCCCCCAGATCCGCGCGCACAGTGCAATCAATGTACCCGCTTCAGGCAGACGTGATTAGGACTGCTCCCTTCGTTTCTCCCTTTCTGGGAAACTTCAGGGATCTTTTCCTGCCTCTGCAATCCCTGAACCTCTGGAGCAGACACCAGAGGGCATGGGGAGGAGACCTAGGGCCGCAGGGCCCTGCTTCATAGTCTGCCTTTGCAGTCATTTGGTTGGGTCACATCAGTCCACCTGTCTGACAGATTCTTTCTCCTCAAAACTGGGCTTTGCTCAAATTCTTCCCTGCCCCCTTTTCCAGATCTAATGATTTAAGGCTCAGTCTTGATCTTCCTGACTCAAAAATCCTTCCAGTCATCTAGAAATGGAAATAACCAGTATGGCACTAGACTGTTTACAAAGCCTGACAAGGAAGTCAGTCGTTTCAATTTGGAATAATGACCAGTTACCCAATGAGGGGAAGATTTAGATCATGCCATCCACAAGAGTGGAGACTGAGGCCCAGGAAGGTTCCATGACATGGCAAATTCACACAGTCAGGAAACAGCAGCAACTAGGTATGCCCATGAATGTTTTTGCAGGACCCTCCAGCTGTCTCCATGGGGACAGCAGTAGCTGTCTCCCATGTTCATGGCTCATCCCTATGGAAGACAGATCGAACATCTGTGATCAAGGATGATGGAGAGCTGGAGAGAATGAAGGCCATTTACTCATGGAAGTAGCAAAGGAAGGGCCCAGGAACACCTGGAATTCCTCCTTCAAGAAAGATACTTCCAACCTCAGCTTCCAGCTCGAGCTGCCCAGCACTTTGGACTCCCTTACCTTCTGCTTGCATTCAAAGATAATCCTGACACCCCAAAATTCTGGCTAGGAGAAGCCATCCAGCCCTCTTCTCCCCTATCCAAGCTCTCTCTGGCCATCGGCATTAGGGGCATTGTCCTTCTGACCAGGCCTCAGACCAGAAAGGAGCTGGATGTTACCCAGCCACCAGCTTCCTGAATCCCTGCCAGGCTCAGCTAGCATCTGGGCTACTGTGGAGCTGGTTGACCTCAGAAGTCAGAACAACATGGGATAGCCAAAAAGGCCTGGAAGAGGGGTGAGTTAGGACACAGCCTGGGGTGGGGTGCTTTAGATAGGAATCAGGAAGAGAGACAAAAGCCTCTCTTACCATTAGAGGTCTGTCTGGGACTGTGTTGGCCAGAACTCCTCAGCCAACACCATACTCAAATCATCCCATTGGCTTTCCCCGCCATCCCCAATCAGGGCAGTTCTCAGGGAACTGGAAGGATATAAAATAAAGGACTTCCTTGACCTCCATGCCAATTCTCTTATTAATTTTATTGTAACAGCAATATATTCATGTATGTATATCTGTATATATGTGTATGTAATGCTATACATATATGGATATTAGAATACAAATGAGTATACACAGCAGAGCTTAATATTTAAATGCCAGACTGCTTGAACATTTACTGGCTGTGCAAAATCAAGTTCCTTCTCTTGACTCAGTTTCCCTATCTGTAAAACAGGACTGATGATAGTACTTTAATCATAGGGTACGTACGAATAACATGTTGCCCTTAAAGTGCTTGGAACCGCTTCTAGGATATAACTGTCTGATGAATGGTAACTATAACGTTATCGAATATCTAATAACTATCTGGGATCAGTTATTGAGCACCCAGAAAGCGCTAGCTCTTATTAGTTGTCATGTATTGACAGCTTTCTTTTTGCCAGCTGTGACAAGGACGCTGAATTTCAACAGTGCTCTGTTATGTTAGTTATTATTATCTTCATCTTGCAGATAAGGAAATTGAGGCCCAGAGGAGCAAAGGGATTTGTCCACAGCTACAGAGAAGCCAGGCTGGAAGAACAGCAGCCAGACTCTTTATGCCTCATTGTGTCTGCTTGGGCTTGGAATCCTGACTCTTCCATCACCCCAAACCAGCATTCTTTTCATGGGACAAACCAGGCAAGGGCACTCGGGACAGATGTGAGGCTAGGGAGACAGATTCCCAAACCTGCTGAGTGCCTGGTTCCCCAGCCCTCCATGTAAATAACTCAGCAGAGTCCTCACGAGTTTATTTCTAATTGGCATGGGCTTCAGGCAGCAAGGAGCCCTGGGGCTGCCAGGCTCACATAGCTGCTGCCTCTGGGGACCCTGAATTTGGAAACATTGCCCCAGAGGGAGACACAGCTATGGAGAGGCTCTGGCTTTAACAAAGTCCCCCAAACAGGAGCCAAGGTAGACAAGGCAGGCTACACCAGCCCCAGGAAGTACTACTGAGAAAAGTCTCTGGGGACCCCAGCTGAGTCCCTGCCCCTTGCAGGCCTCTGGGCCCCCAGGAACATGAAGAAACCATGCTTGCAAACTTCCAGACCTCTCCAGCTCTGGATTCCGGGGACCCTTACACTAAGGAGAAGCAAAAACTTAGGGATCCTCCCAGAGGAGGACGCCAGTGGACTCTGAGCTTTGACCAGGGGAGTCACTTGAGTTCTTACTCTCGGTGGCTCAGGCCATCAGAAAGGAGCCCAGATGCCCGGCCATCAGGAAGTATTTACATTTCTCAAAATAGAGGCCAGAGCATGGCTCAGGAAATGGCAAGCGACTCCAGATGAGCTATCACACCAGATCACCAACAGATCTGGGTAACTTGGTCCAGCGTTTCTCCAAGCCAGTCTTAGGCTGGCCAGCCTCTACAAGTCTCCAATAATGCTGCCTTTGTGACCAAAAAAAAAAAAAAAAAA
>NW_008355474.1:2982274-2988365 GCF_000622305.1 Nannospalax galili | reverse complement strand
ACCTGCCCTGGAGCTGCCAAACAGCTGTCCTTCAGATACCTACCTGGTGTTCCGAATTCTAGACAGTTTTCAGGAATTCTAGACAGTTTTCAGGACAGTTTTCACTTTTGTTCATGGAAAGTTCTCTCTTGTCTGTAAGTGCCCAAATTATGTCTTTGATTTTTGCCTGTTGGCCTATAATACTTACAATATTTGCTATCTAGTCCTCCAAAAAAAAAAAAAAAAAAAAATCTCCCTTTGCAATGGCCCACGGGATATCCAACGGAAGAGCCAGGCTCAGGCACAAGGACAATCGAGCCATCGGAACCAGAGAGGCAGTAGGAGCGCACTGAGGAAGAGCTGCAGCTTCTCCAGCACCTCTGAGTCTTCCCACTGGGTACTCTGTCGACTCAACCAACCAGGACTCCAGTTCTCTTGATTTTGTTTGGCGAATCTATAAGATGGAACTAATCAGCCCTCCTTATGCAATTTTTCCAAAAACTGGGAATCCTGATGTAAATGATGAGGACAAAAGGGCAAGGTCTTGGTAAGTATGACATCATCATTTGAGGAACAGCCTGGCCCCTGGGAGGGGGGTTGCTGGCCTTGGGAACTGAAATAGAGAATTGAGGTGCCCTGACTCACCCAGCCTGGTCCTACTCCACATCCCTCCTATCTACCCATTATCAAACCCCTTTAGCAAAGTACCAAGTGGGAGAGCCAAGGGCTCCAAAATCACCTCTTCTGACCAATCTCCTCTCAAGCTCAGAGTCTTCCACCCACAACAGCACTGTGCTGTTCTGATTATGCATGATTTAGCAATAAAAAATTTATTTCACAACCTCTAAACACTCATATTTATTAAATTATATGCTTAGATATTTTGCAATCCATACATTAAATATTAAATATTCCCTGTTATAGGCAAGAATGATTTGAGATAGATGTTCTAATGTTTTGCGCACACAGCAGAGGCCCCACTCCAGCAATAGGCTGACACCTTTGCAAGGATATTTCTTCCAGGTCTTGAGCCCAAGGGGCAGAATGGGGGTCATGGAGCCTGATGCCCAGCCTCTAAAGCTGCAGACCCTGAAACAGTCTTCACTGTGGCATTTGTTCTGGGAAGTTGATGACAAATTGTGTCATGTGTCACAAATTCTGTCAAGTTCTATATGACTTGACTTTTCTATAAGTGGGTAAGGGAAGAGGGAGAAATGACAGTGCCCCCCCCCCAACCAGTGAGGGATCGCCTACTACTGGAGGTATCACGAGGGTCACTACCATTCCAAAGGAGGGACAGTTAAAACAGGCCTGGTTGAGCCTCCTGGGGGATGTTTCCTGGTACTGAGATGGCAGGTGTCCAAGCTGGAAGGGACACTCTGCCCCATGGCCTGCTTTCATAGTTAGATTTATAGGCTTAGAATGGCTGCAGCCCTCCAATATAACTCAAGAGGAATGAGACAGAACTAAGTTATAACTTACTGTGTCTAGTTCCTTTTCCAATCCCTAACCTGCCACAGTTCCCCTGGAGGCCCCATGGGGAGGCTGAGCATGGTGTCCATGATCCCTGCAGGAACCACTCAATGCAACACCTGAGATGGAAGCTCCAGGCCGTAGTGGAGATGTCATGGTACTGGCAAGGTCCATCCACAAGGAGGGCCACAGGCTACTCACACCCCACCTACCCAAGACTCAACTGGAGCTAGGCCCTCATCCTTCCCTAGACAGGAGGGACCAGGTGGCAAAGACTGACAGGGCAAGGATCAGGGTTGCAAGGCAGAGTACCTGAGCTCATCTCTCTCTCTCTTACAGTAGCACTTTCCACCTCAGCCAGGACAGAAGGCAGTGGGAGCTCTGTAGGACCCTGAGGAACCTCTAAGACTTCAGCTCAGACCCCTGGACAAAGCATATATGCACTCTGAAAACCACAACCAGGCTGGGCTGATTTTGCCCAAAACTAATATGGTCACAAGTCCCAGGGAGCCTGAGCACTGATGCCCTTAGCCCCAGGGAGTATGATGGAAACTTGGCCTACTAGGCATGCTGAGGACTCTAGATCCTGGGAGGGCCTGACACTCACCAACAACCTGGTCTCAGTGTAGAATCCTGAGATCAAAAGAGTCTAGAGTCCCAGCTTTCATCTGGGAAATATCTCTTTCCCAGTGTTCCAAATCTCACCTCCAAGGCCTCTCTTTCCTCTATCTCCCTCTCTCAGACCTAGCTCCTAACCATGGGACTCTGAGTACTTTGCCCAACCACTGAGGACCTGATGTCTTTAAGGCCTAGTTTATACTTTAGCTGGGATTCCAGTTCTTATCAAGGCTGGGTCACCTCTCTAGATCCTTAGAAAAAGAATAAAAGAGCCAGAAGAGTAGTCAGAGCCCCCAATGATACTCCAGCCAGCAGAGAGCCTCCAGGGGAAAGGGAAATACAGGAACCAGACATCTGCCAAACACCTGGGACCCTGTGGAGGCTCAGGGTGATATCCAGCTGGCGTCTAGAGCCCAGCCAAGAGTACATGGACTTTGAAAACCTAGGCAGCCAATCCCCAGAACAAATAGCCTATCGATGTCATTCTCTCCACCTCCATCTTCTTCCTAACAACCAAAGAACACATCATCCCAAGCCAATCTAACCCTGTAGGCCTGGCCTAAGGAGGCGGCCCAGACAGTCCACCATCCTGGCCACCACCCTCCTGCCTTTGTGACGTCAGAGCCTGGTTGGGTGTGGCTGTCCATGGACCCTTCTAGATGATGTTGTAGTGCATTAAGAGCTCCAATAACAAAAAGACTGGCCTTCTGGACAGAAAGAGGCCAGAAGGGGGGCACGCTTAGGAGCAGTTGGGATATGGCAGAGGCAGAGGAGAGACCCACACTTCTGCCCTGATACCTTACAACTGATTTTCTCCCAATAATAACAGAGTGGCCAAGGGGATGGGGGCCTGGGCTTTCCCCACCCAAGGTAACATTTAACCAGGCTCTAGATGTATATAGTCACCACTCTATATACTACCCCCAAGAAGCAAGGCTACAGCGAAACAAACCCTGTCCCTCTGGAAACAGCACAATGAGTTCAGTACCTGAGGAAAGGATCTTAGAACAGCCTAAGGAAAAGGAGTATAAAATGTGGAGGTCCCAGCCTCTCCATGCTCAGCATCTGCCCACCTGCATGCCAGTACCCAGAGACTGAGGTTAACAGGCAATGGAGGATCCCTGACCCTCTATCTCTGGGTAAATCTGAAGGACACCTTTCCAGGCTACACTAAAGCTGGACCCTCCCCTACCCTGCACTGCATTCCTCTCTCCTCTCAAGCCCCTTCTTTCTGTAAGCTTTGAGCTGGGGGTTCTGAGTTATGTGTTAGGAAGACCAGTGTTCAATACTGGGGTCAGATCCTAGCTTACTTTGTCACTTGTTCCTCCGTTTCCTAACATGTTCTTCCCTGGGTGAGCATGACTCCTCTCCCTCCCTCAAAACTCTGTGCCTCTGGATTAAGAGTCTGGGCCCTTCTCTGAGTTCTGTCAATACCAGACACAGATATAACAGGACACTGGGGAAAAGATAGGGTGGGGAGGGGTCATCCAACCCCTGACCTCTGACCTTCCCACCTGCCATTCCCAATGCTCCTGAAGGCGCAGTTTCCTTACTCTTTGGTGTCAAGTAGACATAGGAGAGAGCATTCTGATGGCCTGCCAGAATCCAAGCACTAAAACAAATGGACACACACAGAGGGCTCCCAATCCATTGCCTTCTCATGTTCCCCTTGGCACTTTCCTGAGGTCCTCTAATACCAAAGAGAGCAAGAGGTTTTTCTGTGCCTCCCACACATACCAATGTCTCCAGGAAAGACCAACCCTACTCTTCCCTATGAAACTGCTTCCCAGAGTCTTATTTTCAGAGGCATGACACCTCTGTGTGGCTATAAAGAGCCTAGGTGATTGTGACCAACCCTGCTTCCTGTGGGTGCCAAGTGATACACACATCTCCCTAGAGAAGAGAACAAGCCAGAAAAGACCCCCTGGCTCCCAGATTCACTGGGCACCTTCTCTCCAACCCCTGGGCTATCCAATCACCTGGAAATCTCTATGTCCAGCTCCAGAGCACCAAGCCACAAAACTCCCTCCACCCATCCCTCCACAACAGGCCCCTGAATGATGCACTTCCAAGTTGGAGCTTCCCTAACAACCTGCCTCTAGAGATTGTTCCCTGCATCTTCAGATGCTAGACAGACACTGTGGCCTGCAAGGAGGAAGAGAGGTACATGGAGTTCATCTGTTTCCCTTACCCTTCCCTTTCCTCCTTGGCTGGCTGGCTGGTCATCCCCTGCCAGGCTAGAGGTGGTCAGGGGTGAACAGCAGAGCTGAGATACAGGTCAGGCTTGTCACCAGGGCTAGAAACCAGGGACATCTCCTGGGCTATCCATTTCCCTCAAACTGTCACCTCAAGAGCACAAGCCGATTCCATTACTGCCAAAAGGGCTGGTGGGACTTTGGAGAGCAGGACTGCAATTTTCAGGCTTTCTGGCCCCATGGCACTGGCTGGAGCTAAGAGAGGCTGGCTGCTGAGAGAGCAGTACCCATAAGCACACTGGGCCCCTTCTTGTTCTAGTCTGTCCACAAGGCAAAGAGCCTGGCCAGCATCCTATTCACTCCCTCCAGAGATCCCCAAAGGATGGGGGCCCTGAGGGAAACAGGCATGAGCAGTCCTCTGAACATCCCAGGGCCATCCACACCCTGTTCCAGGACAGCAAAGTGGGAGGGGTGGTAGTCACCTGCCTGAGAAATGAAAGAAAAGATGGGCAGGTTCCTGGTCCCTGAGCTTACCATAGACACACACACACACACACACACACACACACACACACACACACACACGTCTAAGCTTCTGGCCCCCAGCCCCACAAAAGAAACAAAACAAGAAGAAGAAAGCAGGCCACCACCACCGTAGGTCTCACTCAAATGGGGCAGAACCAGACAAACGCCAGTCAGAGTTCAATTTTCCAAATAAACGGATCCGCAGGACTGTGGAAGAAATCCCCTTCCCCAAACACACGCCCTCTCTTCTCCCTTCAGCAGCCTGACAAGGAATTAGCCCAGCAGTTACCGAAAAGCAAGCCAGAAAATGGTCTGTAGGCACCCAGATGCAGATGAGGGTGGGAAAGGGGCGGGGGGTGTATCGTAAATGCCCAAAATGGGGTTGGAGAGGGCGGCGGGGAAAGAAAAGGCAAAGAGATAGGCGTCCATGACGGCCTGGACACGTCCGAAGTCTCCCCGCGAGCAGTCAGTTCCCAACTTGTTTGCTTATCAGTATGTTTTGCTATGTCCAGAAGGAAATAGTTAAAAAATATATATATATCTCGACTGGCTCTCCAGCAGTCCCTATCTGTCACCTTCCCTCCCAGCTAAGCACTGCCTCGGCCTCTGCTATCTGCCGCCGCCTGTCAGGGAACCGAGCCTCCTCTACTTTATTCCACTTGAGCGTGGCCAAACTGTTGCTATTTAGTGGGGGGCAAAGAACCCGAATCGCACCCTCGAAACGAGCCAGCAAGAAGGTGGGGGCGGGGGCAGGAGCTGGGCCCCATGTACCCTCTTGCCAGAGAGGGCTCTCTCCAGGGAGAGGTACCCACAAGCATCATGCGATCGCGCCTGGCCAGGGCCGGAGTCACCTGGAACGCTCAGCCGTATAGCATCTCCCGACTCTGAGAGAGAGCCTGACGCGCGCCCGGCGGGCGGCGAACAGCAGCTAGCAGGGGCGCGCAGGGCCGGTTCCTCTGCCGCGGGCGAGAGGGAAACGCGGGGCTTGGGGGGAGGCGGGCTGGGCAGTGGCGGCCTGACTTACATGGAAGTGATATTCCTTGAGATGTCTGTGATGTTGATGCTGGCGTTCCCATTGCTGTTCCCTGAATCCTGCCCTTCCAGGAGGGGGAAGAGGTTCCCATCGTCCGGCCGCCGGCAATTGATCTCAGTCTTGCTGCAGACACAATTTGCAGGGCAAGCCAACACCGAACCCACATAGTCCAGCCAGACGCTTCCCAGCAAGAAAATCCGCCAGAAACTACACTTGGCTGGGCAAAGAGAGACATCCATCTCCGATCGCTGCTTCTAAAAAAGAGGAG
>NW_008355474.1:2981651-2982253 GCF_000622305.1 Nannospalax galili | reverse complement strand
GGGGGGAGTGGGGAGAGCAGGGGGGGAAGGAAACAAAGACGGCGAGGGAGGGGGGAAAGGGGGAGGGGGCCTCTGCCTTTGAAACGCCGAGCGATCAGATGCAAAATCCTTCAGCGTCTGAAACCATCGCGGCCGCCGCCGCCGCCGCCGCCGCCGCCGGGTGGGAGCCACCGGGAGCGTCTAGTGGTGCGGTCTGCCCGGCATGGTGGCCGGCTCTGCGCTCGCCGGCTTGCGGGGTCCAGGAGCTCTGGAAACGAGGCGCGCTCTCCGATTCCGAGACTTTGCAGGGTTGCAACAACGGACGGTGGAAAGGCAAAAATAGTAGTAGTAATAATAATAATAAAGGAAAAATGGTGCTAAAGTCACCAAGTCCCACCTACTGTGCAGAATTGAAGCGGACACACCTGCAAAACACACACACACACTCACGCTTACACACACGCGGTGCTGAAGGAAGGAGGAGGAAGATGCAGTCGGAGCTGCAGCAGCCGCCGCGAATGGCTCGCTGCGCGCCTGCAGAAATGTACAAGTGCTCCGAGCCTTACGAAACGCACGGGTTATCCGAGCGTCTTCCTCGGCTCCCTCCCTCCCTCCTCCCCTCC
>NW_008355474.1:2968153-2981533 GCF_000622305.1 Nannospalax galili | reverse complement strand
ACCCACCCACTCGCCGGCTCCGGGCTTTCGCCGGCACCGCCACCCGCAGCCGCGCGGCTGCCAGCCCGTTCCACGCCTTGCCGCCCTGCGCCGACTCGCCGCAGCCAAAGGGAAACGGAGACAGAAGGGAAAAAGTTGCAGTTTTGGGATTCCGAGGGTCGGCGCTGGGGAGGGAATGTTGGCGAGCTGGCTGCGCGACACGAAAGGCGTTCTCGTTCCACTTTTTGGCCCTTGTGCTGCCCGGTTTTGCTGCAATGTCCTCCGCGGGAGGAAGTAAAACGAACGCGGCCGAGGTGACCAGGGGATGCTCCCCAGCCTGGGTGAGGGGCGCAGGCTCGCGCAAGGGGGACCTGGGGACAGAAGCGCACAGGAGCCCCAGCGGGTAGCAGGGGACTCGGGCCGAAGACGTACGGACCTAGATCTGAATGGCACTTCTTTGGGTTATCGAGAGTCCCGGGAGCGGGGCTCAGCTGGGAGGGGACTGCGGGGCTTGCATGGCACGCTTGGTGCCCCAGAGCCTACTGCGCCTTCTGGGCGGCGCGTTTTGGGTTCCGCCTTGGGCTAGCTGAGAGCGGAGAAGGAAGACCAGGGGGAATGAGCGCCGAAAGGAAAGCGCTGGAGAACGAGGTGGTCCGGGGCGAGCCGTGCAAGCGAGAGAAACGGCAGGGAAATTAAGATGCAAAGGGCATTTTTTTTGGCAAGCGCCACACCAGCACCGTTAGAAGCCGGCTTTTTGGGCTCAGCCCTTGGGTGCGCTGAGCTGGCTGCCGGGTGAGGGGGCGGGCTGCTTTCTCCGGATTTGGGGGGCGCAGAACCTCCCTCCTTCCCTCCCCCACAAACACCCCTTCCTGGTAGCGGCGCAAAACAGGTGCAGCCTTCGACGCAAGTTTAGATCCTGTTGGGAGAGGAGGATGTCCCCTGCTTTTTGCCTTGATAGGGCTTTTTTCTTTAATAAAATGTAAAGATGCCAAATGTGAGCTGTTTCCTGAAAAAGCCTGGAGCGTTCTCTGTGGGAAAGGAAAAGAAAGGGTTAGGAGAGTCCGAGCAGGCAGACACACTACAGCATTCACATGCAGAAGAAAGCAGCGCTCTCCTCCCGAGCTTGGGTGAGGGCAGGCGAGGAAGCAAAATACATTGAATTCAACTGCATCCTGGATCTGAAAGGATTCTCCCCCGCCCCCCTGTGGATTCCGATGCAGGTCATGCAATTTGCAGTCAAGATGGGGGAAGGGGTATGTGGTGCCACCAGCCTGCCCCTGGGGCAACCACAGACAGGCCCTGATGTCTTCCCGTGGCACTTTAGCTGGGAGTAAACTTGGATGAAAAAAGGAAAGAAAAGAACATGTCTATAAAAGGCAGTTTCCCAGACTTCCCATCTTATTCCGCCTTCCCTTAGCCTCAGTGAGACTTTTACCCCTATCGCCATGATGGCCTGGCCCCCACAAAGGCATTTTGCCCTCCCACCAGCAGGAGGGGACAGAGTAGAGACAGTCTTGGACTCTCAAACCCGTTCCTACTGGCCCTAGGCCAGTCTTTGGTGTCCTTATCCGATGGGACTCTCCCTGCCTCTTCAAGTACCATTTTGAGTGACTTTGGGGTTATCTGAGAGGCAGGGAGACTGAGGTGTAGTCGGCACTCTGGAGCTTGGCCTTTCTTGGGAGATGGCAGCAGGGAAACCGAGCTTTTCCTAGAGCACCCCAGAGGAGCTGGAGTAAGCAGACTGCCCAAGTGGATTTAGCAGAGCTTTAACCTGGAATAAAACACGATTGTGTCTTCAAAAGTGCCCCACTCATCTTTTAAAGACAGAGATGGTTTTTAACATTTCCTGCAAAGAAGGGTAGATAACCGTACGGATTACAAATAGACTTCAGAAACCCCCTTGAGAGAGTGAAAATTCAGACTGTAAAACAAGGGGCTCTGATGGGACAAGAAGTCTTTCATTTTTGACAGTGAGATGAAATTAAGATGGGACGCTAGGCTCATGCTGGAACTCTGAGCCTGCTCAGGAAGTAGAGCTTCCAAGGAAGAAGGCCCTTTTGTAAGTAGATAGATGGCAAATGGGAAGAGCAGAGTTCTACTTCTGACCATGTGACCATGGGCAAAAGACTTACACCTTCTGGATCTCAGCTTTCACATACATGAAATGATCACACTGGGCCAGATCTTTGCTCCCCTCTGTCTGGTGGCCTCCGAAGCCTCTGGAAGATTTTGACAAATGCAGCTCCTTAAGGCCTCTTAAACCAAAGCATCCATTTTAACAAGCTTCCCAGGTGATTCGCAGGCACACAGGGCTCCAGAGCCCCTCCAACTTGAATCATCTCTGGTTCCGCATGAGCCTGGAGTGAAGGAAGAAGGATTGCATGGGAGTTCCCAGTAGCATCCAGTCAGAATAAAATAAGCTGAGTATCTCAGGTGCGAAAACAGACCTTTGGGGCTACCAAGAGGGCTGTCAGTCAAGTGCTTACCAAACACCATGTAAAAAGTGAGGCTCAACACTGACACTGTGCACCTGTAGTCCCAGTGCTGGGGAGGGAAACAAGAGGATCCCTGGGGGTTGCTGACTAACCAGAATCAGTGAGAGACCCTGTGTCAAAAAGTGGAGCTCAATTGAGGAAGGCATCAAATGTCAACCTCTGGCCCCCACATTTGTCCTCACATATGTGCACACATGCACACACACACACACACACACACATACACACACACAGCAGATCTTTGAACTTTCATTGCTGTGCATTTCCTACAGCCCACAGAAGTCATGCTGGGCTAGTCTTAACCTCAGAAATGAGCCAGAGTTGAGTGAAGAAACAGTACAAAGTCCCCAGAGTAGACACCTTCCTCTCAGTCAACAGGAGTTCAGAGTATTTGGGGTGTCTTATCTTGCTAAGAATGTCCTGGTGACAAGGAAGAATGCCTGTCATATTATCCTGAATCCTCCAGGTGTGGCCAACACCCTGTCCTAGAGAGACCCAGGTCAGCATCCTGCCAATCAGAGATAATCTGCCCCATCTCTTTTGCTGCCAGATGGAGTCTCATAAATGAGGAAGCTCACCAGTATATCCCCAGCTGACCAAGAATGGGCAATGATATTTTTTCCAAACAAATACAAACCTTTAAAAAAAAATTTTACAGCTAAGCTGATGCCTTCTAGAGGCAAAGATTTAGACATTTCAAGGGTTTCCCAAGATTCCAATGAGGCCAGATGGGGCTGCTGACAGGACACAGGGGTCCCTACTTTCTAGACATCTAGAAAAATCAAGTACATATCTCTTTCTCAAAGAGACCTGCTCCAGGTATGTGAGCACCTAAGATGTCTGCTTGGCCATTTGTTGATGAGGGATTCACAGCAGTTCAAATTCCCTGCACCTAGGAAGGGAGTAGAAACTCAGAATAAAGTCACAGCAGGCTAAACCCAGCAGCCATCATCTCCCAGGGCCTCCACTCATTGCTGATACCTGCAGGCATACTGGACACCTGAGTGCCTTTCTGACCTAGGCACATCCCCTTTTCCAATGGAATCACATTTCCAGGTCAGTGGCCATATTCCTGGGACGGTGGCCATGCCCTAGGCATTGTGGACCCACTTATTATTACTCCTATGATGTCAGCCTGAATCAAGGAGCCATGCTGTGTTAACTTTCTAGCTTCTACAGAAATAAGATCCAGTGTTCTAAGTGAGAGCTGGGCAAGGAACTGTGGTCCTGAGTAGTGACTGGGAGGAGCACCTGAGAAGACAGAGGAAAGACTGGGTTCTGAAAAACTTGCCGTTCCAAATAGCTGTATGGAACTAACAGGGCAGAGCTTATGCTAGATGAAGAGGGCTATTACCTGGGTGGCCCCCTGCCCAAGATGCCAGAGAAAAAGGCCTGGTTGGAGGCTAAGGCTCTTCAGGAGGTCAGAGGCCAAGGGAATAATGTCAGCCCTGTGAAGATGGACAAGTCAAGTACCAGAGTCACTCCACAAAGCAGAAAAATCTAAGCACAAGAGACCCCAGCTCAGGACCCCCATTCAAGTCCCAAGACCTTAGACAGACACCTACTAGAAGATTGGAGTTACTTGCTGGTGGGGTGCAGAGTGTCCTTGCCTCTTGCTCCTGTCCATTAAAGAAGGTTCCTTGATAGGAGTGCATGGAAGAGGTCTCAGTGACTCTGTAACACTGTTCTATATGCCCTGAAGATCAGACCCACAACCTCTCTGGATTGAGAAAGACCTTGCAAGTCATCCAGGACCACCCCACTTGCTACAGAAATATCCCTCAGCAGCATACCCCAGTTTCTTGGCTGCTCCTGCTTGAACACCCTTGGGTGCAGGAAGCTCACTCCGCCCAAAGTCTCCCACTTCGTTTCAGGCAGCCTTATTCCTTGGGTGGCCTTCATTTTGAGATAATGAGCCAGCCTCTCTAAAGCTTTCACTCTGGTGCTGATCCTGAACCCCAGAGTCTTTTCCACAAAACAAGAAGCTGCCTGTCTCTCATCGTTTTTCTCAGCACAGTACCGCAGTCATTTATACTGCAAAATCACAGTTTTCTGGGCCTTTTGGGCTTTCCCCACTCTGGATATAGTAATGCATTCAAGTTTGTCAATGGCTTTAGATCCTACAGGCTTCTGGTGATCCAACTCTGGAAGCCCAAGCCGTAGGAAGCTGTCATGAGATTAGGGCATCTTGTCACTGACCCAAAGTTGAATTTACCCCTAATAAGTGTCTGTGCCACAGTTTTCCTCTTCTTCAGCAGTCTTTTACTCACAAAGTACTATAATGTAGTAAGGCACATTGGACAGGGTCAGCGTGTGTGTGTGTGTGGGTGCGCGCGCGTGTGTGTGTGTGTGGGTGCGCGCGCGTGTGTGTGTGTGTGGGTGCGCGCGCGTGTGTGTGTGTGTGGGTGCGCGCGCGTGTGTGTGTGTGTGGGTGCGCGCGCGTGTGTGTGTGTGTGGGTGCGCGCGCGTGTGTGTGTGTGTGGGTGCGCGCGCGTGTGTGTGTGTGTGTGTGTGTGTGTGTGTGTGTGTGTGTGTCCCTTTTGAGAGTTCCTAAAGGTTTTACTGCCCCATCCCAGAAGCTTCAGCAGCTGTTACCCACCAATGGTGGAACCCATTGCCTCCACAAAATTCATCCCACATACAGTTGGTGTGAGATGCTGACAACAGCCATAATGCTCTGCAACAATTGGAATTTTTGCCACTAGAGGGCATCCAGCAAGCCCTGGGTTCCAGGAGAAGTAGGCACAGAGTACAGGGGGTGCATCTCCCCCTGAAAAGTATTCCTTTTCCTGTCCCTTGCCAGTTGTCACCTGTTCATTGCTCTGCCTGAGTAGAGGAGATGGCTTTGGTCTCTGTTGCAGAAAGCAGCCCCTGCTGAGTCACTATAGCCTATGAACAGTTGGGCTAGGTTGAGAATTCAATGCAGTGAGGTTGCCACCAGCCAGTATGTCCTGGTGGAGGCCCTGACCCAACAGATACCCAAATGCCTACTGCAGACAGCAGCTGGTGGACACTGCTGATAGGCAGGGCAGCCAGGAAAGAGGCCACTCCCATTCCATGTTCTGCTTCCTAAGGAGTAGAATACAGAGCTATGGATCCTGCCACTGGGAAGTGGGAGGAGTGTTTCCTTCAGGAAGAAGGTATGACAACTCACTGACAGGCACTCAAGGGAGTTAAGAGGCTGGGAGGAACTTGCCCTGCCCCTAGAGTACACACCCACCCTCTTTTGTGGACACAACTCCCCCAGGAGCACCCAGTCCTTTGCCTCCTCATTGATTCAATCCAAGGGCAGCCAGAGGAGGGAACCAAGATTGGTAAAAAGGAGAAAGAAGTCTGGGTGTCTTCCTGATCCCCAATAGAACATTCCTCTTATTCTATGCTTTAAAATTTCAGTTTCCTGGGACTATAACCCTTTCTAGTTTCTCTACTGATTTTCCAGCCCCTTAAAGCTGAGGACAGGTCAGGGCTTCTGCAGGCACGGGCAGGTGAATGGTTGCCCCGCACCTCTGTCTGTCCACACATGTATGAGTGAGGGTTTAGCGTCTATGTCCCCCGGACTACAGGTGCCAAGAGAACAGAGTTGTTGTGTGTGGCTTTGTATGCCTTCCCAAGCCTACTTTCCTGTTAGCCCAACAATGGACACCACACATTTGGAGAGAGGAGAGGCCAAATGAAAGCTTGTATTGCCTGGAACCTCAGGTAGGTCCACTTGTAAAGTTAGGTTTGAAAAGAATGGGACAGCTTGACCTGATCATGTCCTCTTATCCCGAAATTACAGGCTTTTCCATGACAGGGAAAATAACAAGAAGTTTCTAGAAGCAGAAAGCTTAGTAGCTCTGTTCTCAGAGTCAGGAGAAGGTTGGAGAACAGCAACTTCCAGGACAATACACTTGCCACACTTCCTGATGGATCCTGGGGCACAGCCCAGGCCCAGCATCCCCACAATGGTGGCCTTAGTCCTTCAGAAAGCCAAAGCTTTCCTCTGAGCCATCATCCCACTTCAGCCTTCACCATCTCCTGGGTCACCACTGCTCCGTTTTCCTTTTCTGCCAAACTGCCCACGTTTGCTCACTTCCAGGCTTCTACTCTGCCATTGCCACCTCCCACAGCTGCCCTTCTCTGCACCTGCTCCCCACTGAGCAGTCTGTGTCACACCTTCCCCCTGGCCTGGCCCTGGTCCTTTGGCTCAGACTATAGAACGTTGACTCTCAGGCCCAGTTCTGTACTAATCCATTCATTTAGCATCGTGAACACATTGGGCCATATCACCTTGAGCATAGTACTTTGCTTCTCTGATCCTCTACTTCCTTCTCTCTAACATGAAGGATCATTGATCACAAAGATCAATAAGACAACACATGAAAATACCCTATGGACATTCAACACTGCCCACATGACAGCACATGATTCCATTTACATGTCACTTCTGAACCACCACCCACCTATTCAGTTACCAGATGACTTCTGGGGCAGGGGAAGCCAAGGAAGGGGCTTCCAGCCACGTAAGGCATCGCCCCTCTCTCTTCTGAAGGAAACCGAAATGTGAAGCTTAGCCCTAGGCAATCCTGGTCAAACTCCAGTCCTTGCACTTGCTAACTAGTGACCTGGACATACCTTGCACCTTGCTGAGCTCCAGCTTCCCCACCCACCTGGTCTTCATGTCACGGTGTTCACAAACTGCTTTCCCCCTCACTGGAAGCCATCCTGTCTTCTGTTTCCACAAAGGAACAGGTGTCTCCAACCACCCCCAAGGACTAAGGAGATGATGCCCAAGCGCCTCAGGCTCAGCGAGGAAGAGACCAGATACTTGCCAATGAACCTGGGACTCAAGTACTCATCAAATCTGCTCTAATTTTCTTCCAGCTCTGACAATTATTCAGAGAAGCATATACACTGTAAGTAGCTATCATGAGCAAATGGGAAAGCAATAATAATAATATAATAATAATAATAATAAATTTTATTTGCTGAGATACCAGTATGGGAATTAGGGGAAGCATCGTGTTGGGAGGAGGGGGCACAGGCAGCCATGCTTGCCTTTGGAACTAAGAGACAGCTCCCTCCCACAGACTTTCTTCTGCATCCTCCACCCCCTCCCCAGCCCACAGCACCAGCTGCACTGCCTGGGAACCAGGGAACAAAAAGCCCAGCCCAGGGAGTTCCTGGATGGGGGGTGGGACAGAGAGAGAAGGTGGCAGTAAGTGGAGGTGCAAACCAACCCTAGTGAGATCAGGCTGCAGCCTGGTCAGCTTTCAGGGCTATGGGGTTATGTACAGTATGAGAGGGGGTCCCAGAGACCCAGCCTGGAAACATACACAGCAAGCACCATGGGTTCATCCAACCAGCAAAAGCCAAGATAACCCTCCGAAGTTGGGGACACCCCATGATCCTCTTGGATTCCCTTTTCCAGGTATCGAGTTCAAAAGCTTCTCTTGGGACTCCAAGAAAGGCAGCCCAGGAGCACAATCCTATTCCTGGAGGGCTGTAACATTTTCCCAGTGTCCAGGTGCCCTGTGACAGATGCTTTCCCTGTGTCTTCCTTTGACAAGGGCTACTCTCCCCCTGCCCAGCCTCTGCTGGAGGGAACAGGGAGGCCATGTCCAAAGAACCCTGGCCCCGGGGTTCTTTGACTTTCACACAGAGTTCACAGTTACCCCTGAGCTCAGTACTCCACTGTGTTTTCAGTAAAGTGAAGCCATCCAGAGGCTGGGTCATAGTACATCATCCCCATGATCCTGGGGTCCCAAAGATGAAAACTGGCAGGATGACAGTGGCAATTATGATGTTAACTGCAAACATAAAGCAGTGACTGACTTCTGTGTGCAACTTTGCATGTATTCTTTATGTTCACGATGTCATTGAATCCTCACAAATGCTTTGCTTCCAGATGAGAAAACAAGATTCAGAGAGGTGAAGTCACTTGTCCAGGGTCACACAGCTGGTGTGCTAGTCTTCAGCCCGGGTATTCTTAAACAGTACAACCACTTCTTACATTAAGCTGCCCCCTAGTGAGGCAAGGAAGGAAGCTGTCTTTTTGCACCAAGTTGCTATAGGAAAGTGAAGGGAAGGGAGACAGAGCTGTGATCTTCTGATCTTTGGATGGAACCAGGGCTAGCATGGGCTTAAGGGGGGAGCATGAGCTAATCAGTTCAAAGTCTTTCCATGGGCACGTCTCCCCTAGTGTCCCACCAACTCCTCTGCAGATTCCAGCAGGCCATCTTACTCCCGGCAAAGGCCAGGGATTGTGGAGGTAGCTTTGGCACAGCAGCCACATTGAATATACTATCCAAGCATCTGTAATAAACAAATCAATAATGAAGAGAGGAGGCACATTAGCCTTTGTACAGGTTCCAGAGAGAGTTTAAAGTGTGAGCTTGAAGCCTGGGGGAGAATATGGACAGTGACAGATGGGGAGAAAAAGGGGTTCGAGGAAGGGAATGAGCTACCCGTGGGTCCACTGGGGACATGGGCTGAGACTGCCAAGAACATCCAGCCACTGGCGAGTCCGAAGGTGTGGGGCAGCACCAGTGAGTACAGTGAGAGAAAGGTGTCAAGTGGATTCTATACAAGAGCAGAGGCACCCACACAGGGCTGGGTGTGCATTTGTGGGTGCAGAGGGGGAGGAAGATGCAGACAGAGCAGTGTTCGTGGGCAGTTATGTGGGATGAAGACAACCACCAGGACTGGAGGTGTGATTATCACTGTCATCTTGCCTGGATTTAGAATCTCCTAAGAGACACTCCTCTGGGCATATCTGTAGGTACTTTTGCAGAGAGGCTTACCTGAGGAAGGAAGACCTGCTATGAATTTGAACAGCACCATCCCATGTGCTGGAGGCCCAAAATGAAGCCAGACGAGCACCAGCATTCGTCTCTCTACTTCTTGGCTAGATGTGACCAGCCCACCTCACAGGCCCACTGCCTTGCCTCCCCCACCACGATGGACAGTCCCCCTCAAACCACGAGCCAAAGCAAACCCTTCTTTCCTTAAGTTGCCTTTGTCAAGTATTATTACAGCAACAAGAAAATTAGCTAATATAGGAGGCAAAAGAAGCCACTTAGAGGCTGCCAGGGTGAGGGAATCTTCATTTCCTTCTGCCAGACAGTAGTATTAGAAGCTATGGCTGTAATCTGTTACCTGAAACAAGGATTCCAGAATAGAACATTTTTAACTACACCTCCTTGACTACCACTCTTCCCCTTCCCCATCTCCCAATGAGGGACTGGTCAACTAAGGAATTCACTTTCCTTTCAAGTTCCACGTCTACTTGCAATGTTCAGTCTTGAGAATCCAGGAACAGCAAAGAAAACATTAAACCTTTCTATGAGATCAGTTTATTATGAACCCCACCTGCCCATATTTATATTAAAAATAATAGCATTAATGATGTTACAGATTTCATAATTATACCATGAATAACATTTGAATGGCCTTAGAGATTAATCATGATTCTCAGACTTTTCTAACCAAACCCCCTAAGCATAGAAGAGGGCATAAAAGTTAGGAGGGGACTACAGCGGCATGAAACTTCTTTAAACCTCATATTTCATTTTTTAAATGTATGCCAGTATTCAATTGTATGGTATAATATGACCACTTATGTTTTTACCTAAATTAATATTTTAAATGTCTCCATGAAACAAAATGGGAGCCCCTGAAAGCTACACACTATGCTTATGATCCCTATGCCTTTGAAGAACTTTGGGACACTGTCACAAACCCCTCCAAGGAAACTGACCGATAAGAATGTATGTTTAGTCCAAACTCCTCCTTCTCCATCCCTGACATTTTTAAGTAAAAAAAATAGCCCCTACATGACTAAGAAATGTCCCCTAGGCCAGCAAGGTAGGACCAGAGACAAGGCATCCCTTCCAGCCATCTGAAAAAGAAGTAACCGACTCTGCCCAGAGATTTGAGAACCTCATGTCCCAGACCCTGCTGGCCCCTGCTAGACCACATATCTCCTCAGATGGAAAGTCACCTTTTAAGCACAGCAATATTACATGACAGATTTTTATGACATCATCTCTCTAAGTATCTCTCTCCAAGGAACACAAAATTCTTCAATATAACCTCACCCAGGCCTTCAAGAATTCCCCAGAATTCAGCAGAGTACAGCAATTTTGGCTGTTGATTGAATTTCTATTTACCCTGCCTCTCTTCTAAATGGATCTGCAGGTATGATAATGACTCATAAGATGGGAATAATACAGGGGATGGGACTTTCTCTGGGTCACAAGATAAACCTGAACAGTGACATGGATGGGGTCTCAGGTCATATTTACTGTCTAAACGAGGCCAAGTCTTATGTACCTGTCCTCACTGGATTGAACTTCTGCTCCCAGATGGCCACCTTCACTAACTTGCCTGAACTGCAAAGAAGTGTGGCTGGGTTGAACTGGGCAGGAGCTGGACTGGGCTGGGTCAGGCTAGACTGAAGTTGAGCTGGAGCTAGGGTTGCATGGGCAAAGTCTCAGAGAGTGTCTTGCTGAGCTCAGGAACATGGGTTTGAAAAGCTTCTAGAAATACCGAGCACGTTTCGTGCAGGGGCCCTGATTCAGCTGACCTTTCCTAAGGATGGGCAATTTGCTGACTGCGTGCTGGTGACCAATGGGCAGAAAAGCCTCCTGTTTCCCTCCAGCTGACTGCTGGGCAGAACTGAGGCAGGACTGGAATATCCTCTCAGTTCCAGCATCCCTCCTCTCAGAAGGACCCAGTGAGGATAAAAAGGAAGCCGACAGCAGCCCAGACAGTTATCAAAGTCCAGGCAAAAACTCAGACTGGAGGGCTAGAAACGTAACTCAGTTGGTAGAATTGCTTGCCTAGCATTCATGAATCCCTGGGTTTGATATCCAGCAACCTATAAATCAGGTGTGGTGGTACATTCCTATAATCCCAGTATTCAAGAGATAGAGGCAGGAGAATCAGAAGTTCAAGGTCATCGTTGGCTACACAGTGAGTTCAAGGCCATCCTGGGCTACATGATACCCTATCTCAAAAAAAAAAAATCAGATTGAGTCTTTGTTGTTAAGTCATGGTCTGCTGACTCAGCAGGCCATCATCTGTGATGGGAGGGAGAGACTCACTATCACTGAGGAGAGTCTGTGGGATTTCAGCTTTCTTAATCATTTATTCATTCATTTTCTTTCATGCATTCCTTCATCTTCTGGGACCCTCATCCTCTGCCAGCCATCTCACATTAAGACCCTGGTAACCAGCTCTGCTGTCACCTGGGTGGTGGCATTTTCCTCATCTGTAGCATGGCCGAGTTTAGCTGTGTGTGGTAGCTCATGCCAGTAACTGACTCGGAGCACTCGTAAGGTTGAGGCAGGAGGATTGTTCTGAATCTGAGGCCAATCTAAGCAACATAGTACATTTCAGACTAGCCTATGCTATAGTGTAAGAACCTATCTGTAATGAATTAGTTCTAAATGAACAAGGATAAACTGGGAGATTTTAAAATTCCTTTACCAGGACACCCAAGTTTACTGGTGCTAGACAGTGGAGGGTTACCTTGTCTGAGTCCTGAGGTGCTCCTTGGCATTGCTGCTGGCTCTCTGAGTGCTAGCTTTGCATCTCGCGCCCTGCAAGTCTATGGAGGGAAGAGAACAAGGAGCAGCCACCCTTACTGAGGTCTTTCTTTGTCCTAGGCTCCTGGCAGAAGATTATCCGTCTTCCATTGCCACTGGCAGCTTGAATCTCACCCTGGCAACATGGCATCCCAGGAAGAGTTTTGGAACCCACCTGTCTGCCAGTCCATGGTTTTTGACCCAGGGCTAAAGTGGGTCAAGTAGAACAAGGGTAGACACACGTAGCATTCATAGTGTATGCTGCCTCTTTCTCACACAGCTCTGTGGCTCCCCTGGGACCTGAATGGACCCCTTGGTCCCAGTCCATCTTCCACCCTGGCTTTATGGAGCTTGTCTTCTACAAATAAGCCTGGAGCATAGCTGTCGCAGGACAGCTGTCTACCCGAGGATGGGAATGAGTGCTGACAGCTCCTGATTTATGCCCTTGTTATCTGGGAAGAAGACACAGAGGCAATGTGAAAGGCCAGCAGCATCCAAGGAAGCTCAGCAAAGAGCACCACGCCACCCAGAGCTTCCCATCATCTTCCTAGCCAAAGATCCTGGCTTTTTCAGAAGGCACAGAGACCCTCTTCCCACCCCACGCCCAGAAGAAAGAGAGAGACAGTAAGGACATCTCAATCCTAAATGCCCATCGGAGCCAGATGCTAGGTGACCCCACCTCTCATGCAATAAGGTCTCTCTTGTCACCCATCTTACCTAGCAGAAGAATAAGGCAAGATATCTGGAGAAGTTAAGCAACTTACTTGAGGTTACATGGCAAGAGGTGTCTGTCTGATCTCAAAGTCCCACCTCCAAATAGCCCAAGAGCAGTGGGACCTGGTAGAGACATGAAGAGGAGAGAGGAACTTCTGCTGTCAGGTTGAAAACCAGGTAGGAAGATGGGAACATGGTTCAGTTGCTGAATTGTTTGCCATGTAAAATATGGTCCTGAGTTTGATCCCCAGAACCCATGAAAAAAAAAGCTGGGCATGGTGGCACATGCTTGCAATTCCAGATATGGGGAGGCAGAGACAGGCGGATCCCTGGGGCTCACTGGCCAAGCAGCCAGCCTAGCCAAGTCATCAATCTCCAAGCTAATCAAAGACTCTGCCCCAAAAACAGCAAGGTAGGAACTGGAAAGAGCTCAGTTGTTAAGAGTGCTTGCTGTTCTTCCAGAGGATTGGAGTTTAGCTCCCAGCACCCATGTTGGGCAGCTTACAATAGCCTATAACTCCAGCTCCAAAGGATCTGATATCCTCTTCTGGTCTCCTAGGGTGCTTGCATACACGTGGCATACACTCACAGATACACAGACACAGAAGCAATATATATATATA
>NW_008355474.1:2944183-2967856 GCF_000622305.1 Nannospalax galili | reverse complement strand
AGGCCGGGGGCTGGGGGGGGGATAGAGCAGAAGCAGGTAGGGAGAATCAGGAAAGAAGAAAGGTGAAATAAGGAAGAAGGACGATGCAGGTGACCTGGGAGATTCTGCATCTGGGCCAAGATGCCAAGTTGAACTTCCCAGCTCTGAAGAAACAGAATCTTTCCCAAGGAGAGAAACAGAACAGGCCAGCTCCAGCTCCAGTCCCAGCTTCATGCTCAGCTGCCCCCAGCCTGGGAGTGGAAGAGAGCCAATGACCACAGTGTTAGGTTTGGGCCAGGCCTCCCTCCTCCGGTTGTGGAAAGGACAAGGCTATTCTCATGGGGGAAAGGTTGGTCCAAATCCTTGTGAAAGAAGAAAAAGGAAAAATCAGCAAGAGTTAAAAGTCCTGGGGAACTGACATTTTGTCAAAACACAGCTAGAATTCCTGGCTCTTTCCTGCTTTAAAACCTCTAGGACTTCCATCCCAAGTACCATTGCCCATGCCAGCGCTTTCCAGGTTCCAGCGTTATTCCTCCTTTAACAGCTTTCTTAGCCATCAGATCGCTTGTGCCCAACCCTAACCCCGGCCCCAGCCTATTTTATGACTCACCCATCTTTTCCTTTACACACCTTTGTACTTGGGTCACAGAGCCTCCAGCTATCAAGAATCCTGCCTCCAAAAGAACCCATGGTATCCTACCTCTTTGGCAAGCCCTCCCTTCTGAGGCTCTATCAGCCTCTCTATATCTTCAGACTTATATCTGCCTCCTATATCTTCAGACCTTCCAGGACTCAGGAATGGTTGTGCATATTTATTTTTGCCTCCTCCTCTATTGCTAGTTCCTCAAAGCCAAGACATTGTGCTTGTAGAACCCAGTGCCTAGCAGGTGCTCCCTCACTGTGTTTCTATTTAGTAGACATAAAACCAGAAAACTAAACCAGAAAATAACATTTTCTATTCCTTCCCTTTCTCCATCTTCCATCCAATCGTAATCTTTCTTTGGGTCCCAGAGATAAAACTTGAAATCCATGCAGGGTGATCTTTGGATACAGACTTCACTTGAAAACAGGCATGGCAGAGCCTAGAGCCCATCTCCCTATGAAGATGGAGAAGGTGGTTCTTTCAGTGGACTCAGAAGGAGCTGCAGCACTGTGGAATTGCATCCATGGTCACTGGAAAGGTCATGTTCCTATGGGGCCCCTGGGCAACTCGAAAAGAAATCAAAATTTCTGAGAACTGGACGACTAACCACACCATTTTCCCTACGTCAGGGAATGTCATCAGACCCTGACAATGCGAATATACTAAGCCCAGTGTCAACTTTGTCCATCCTGGAGAAACAGAATATTTGTGAGAGCATGACCCAAGCACCTAGAGACCACAGGAGCACTAGTGTTTAACAGGAACTACAGACTCAGCCTGAGCATGGCTTCTCCCTCCTCCTCCTCTTCTGGACATCTCAAGGTCCTGGATCCTACTGTGGGTTGAGAAGACAAGAAATGCCAGGCAAATTTCAAGACAGAATAGAAGTTCCAAGGGAAATGAACAGTTGCAAGAATAGAAAAAGCATCCCAGGTTCTGAACCCTGGGACTGGCAAGATTGCACCATGCTGATATAAAACACAAAGCATCAGTCCTCAACATCTGTCTCCAGATGTCCTTCAGAAAGTCTTTAACTTAGGGTTGACTGCTAGACTGGGCAAGTGGCAAGGGAAAAGAAGGATGAGACCTCAGCTAAAGTAACCAATTTGTCCTGGTTTGTCTATTGCTTCCAGATTTTAGTATTGAAAGCCCCACATCCCAGGAACCTTCTGCCCCTGGGACAAATGGGGAAGATTTGTAAGCAGGTTATAGACCAGGTCTCAGTAGCCACTGGTTGTTGAAACTTCATATTGAAGGAGAAGACAGTTCCAAGGGACAGCCATGGAAAGAGTACCTGGCACCCTTGAGGAGGTTGTCTGACTTGCCCAAGATAACACTGTTCACATAGGAAGCCTGAATTCTTTCTGGGAAAAGAGTGGGAGGGAAGTAACTGGAGTCATGAGCATAGAAGCTCTGCTGCTGGCCCTTGTCCTCACGCACAGGCCCAAGGGAATTCAGCTCAATTAGCAGTTGGAGTTCAGCAAAGAGCTTAGGTGCAGCAGCATAGGGCCAGCTGGAGAGGAAGGGCTATAAGGCCAATGACCCTACAGCTGCTTGAATTTACAGCTGAGTAGCCCTGAAGAAGCCCCAGGGTGCAGAGGGATGGAGAGACCCTTGCTCTTGGTCTCTGAGGCCCAGAAGGAAATCTAAGAACTTCAAACTCAGCCCCGATCCTTATTCTGGACTTGCAGACACCTCTGGAGAACTCATGTCCTCCAAACACACCGATGCCTGCTCTGTGATCGTCTCAACACAAGTGGAATCTTCCAGGCCTTGTTTTCTCCTGGAATAATGAGCTCAGTTCTTTCAATGTGTGAGCTGGTTGTGAATCTCCTCCTTGTCCTGTTTGTTCCCTGTGGTGTTTGTTTCAGCACATCATGTCATTTAAAAGATAGCTGTGGTGCTGGGAGCTGGCAATAAAGATTGAAAAGAGACAGACAGAGAAGGAGCAGGGGTGAGGGCTTCAATGTGAGTTGTTATTAAAATCCCATAGAAGTTCCCCAGAACTGAATGGAACATTCCAAGAATGGCTGACCAAAGCAGCCCAGAGCTCAGGTCTCACCCTGAACACTCTCCCATTGCTCATTTATTTTGTGGCCCTGTTCTCATGACCAGCGACACCCTGGGGTCTTTATATGGGTGACTCCGAAGCCACACCTCCTTCACCCAGTTGGCTTTTTGACAAAACTTTGCTTTTATCCTTGCTACACCATGCCTCGCTGATTCACCCCTCCACTCTGTTGGACTCTAGATGTTTAAGGATCGCACAAATTACCCATCTGTTTCCCACTTCTGTCAGTTGCAGCTCTGATTGCCCTACCTTGTTCAAGTCCCCAATAAATTACATACTCTGCAGAGTTTGATTCTCAGCAGGAGAAAAATACACAGTGAAGTCCCTTCAATGCTTGTTCACATCTCTGACTAGATAATATTCCCTCTGTCTGCACTAGCTATGTGCACCGAGCCCACAAGCCCAAGGCCTTCCTGACAGAGCTCTTTCCATTTTTTCATTAGCCAACCCAGAACATCCACTGTTTTCCCAAACTCTGTACACTTGGAGAACTAAGTCAGCATCCCAGAGCTCCACGGCCGCCTCCCTTCTTTGTGATCTGGAGAGAGTTATGTGTAGACAAGAGGAGATTTCTTGACTTAGAAGATATACATGGCACATCATGGGCATGCAATGGATGCTCATCAAGTGAAGGAAAAGCAGGTTTAACAGATATGTGTGAAGGATAGAACTAGGTATAACCTTCAAAGTTCATCCTTTCTATTAAGCCGTTCCTAAAATCCCTAGGCTGAAGGACTGCACTCCTAAAGATCTAGGGGTTGAAAGGTTGTACATTCTCTCTGCAGAAGGGAAGAAATATTGAGCTCATCTATCCACAGACCCATGCATTTCATTGTTCATTCATTCAGTGAGCATGTGCTATATGCAAAACCTTGAATAGGCACTGAGGATTCTGAAGTGATTGTAAAATAACCTCCAAGAGCTCACTCAGTCTACTGATAAAGGGAGCCTTGGAAACAATGTATTTATATCCTTCCTAAATGACCACCTATGGGGTGAGGTAAAGCTTGTTCCAAATATTCACAGAAAGGTCTCTACCCCTACTTAGTGTTTTTGCAAACATAGAGGCAAATGTCTATAATCCAGTTGTTCCAGTCTCCACCTGGTTTCTAGTTCCTAAAGAGGGACCAGTCTCTAAGGGATACAAGACTCCTTGACAAGAAATAACAGGACTTGTAGCCTCTCCAGCGTCCTGAATCAGTCACCAAGTCCATACTGTAGGAGGTTCTCCATGTCTTGCAGAATGTTTCCTGCAAGCCAGGACTGCAGTCAATTCCTCCAAGGCCCCAGCTGGGCCTCGGCTGGCATCTAGCACCACCTACTGGCCACAGAGGGAAAAGCAGAGACTGAGAAGCCACCTCTTCCTTAGCTCTCCTAAAGGCCTCTTAGCAGGCCTAGTTGTCTCCTTGTAACCAGTCTCTGGAGCCTCATTTTTCCATCCACTTCTAAAGTGGCACGAACACCCCAAGAGGAACAAGAAGTCACACAAACAACAAGAACAGTGCAATCCAGGACAAAGTGTATGTCTAGGAATGTGAAGGAGACAGACCTGTGAAGGGGGCAGGTCAAAAGGGCAGAGTAGGATAGGAGCTGGGGAGGGAGCAGACAGGGAGCGCAGGCAAACAGACTGAAGTCAGAATGAGTCACGGTGGAGATAGGAGGATGCTGGAGTCTTACATGGAGTCTTGCTGGAGAAGTATTCAAGGTCCCAGGAAGGGGTCACATGCAGCCACTACAGGCCAAGGGCTGATACTGCCCTCATTTTAGATCAGACACCAACTCTATACCCAAGTGCTCTGGGCTGTCCCCTACCATCCTCAGGTCTCAGCCTGCATTTGCCTCCAGCTGCTCCTAAGATCACAGCTGGAAATGAGACGTACCTTCTTAGTGCCTAGCTTGGTTCTGTCTCTTTCTAACTGGGAGATGACAATAAAGATAGATTGGAAAGAGACATGGAACAGTCAGACATGAGAGTTTCAACATGAGGTGATATTAAATGAATCTCATGTCAGTTTTCCATATGTCAAACTAAACTTCAATTAAGCATCCCTCGTTTTTGAGTCACTGGCTCAGGAACATCTACTTGGATGACAATTTCCTGGGCACTATCAGAAACTGACAGCCCCAATGTTTCATGGCCCTTTACCTCTTCCAAGGCTCCCAAGACAGGGCCACATCAGGCCTGCTATGCCCAGGACAGAGAATGTGGGGCTTCTGGTAGAAGTTCAGGTTTGGGGACCAAACAGATCCACTGCTGGCTTGGGGTAAGTGGCTTAGCTTCTCTGAACCTGGAGCTTCTCCTCTTAAAACTATGACAAATACCACCTCCTAAGGTTGGCAAAGAATAAGCACTCAGGCCCCTCAACTCAATAAATATTGGCTAGAAAGCAAGAAAAGAAAGAAGACCTTAGCCATTGTTGCCGAGAGCAAATGCCTTATAGCTCCTTGCTTGGAATTCCAAGGCTTGGCTCTGCAGCCTCCCCCAGCAGCTCTCAGCCTCCTGTGGGTGAGGGAAGAAAGGCGGGGGCAGGGGCCTGTTCTCACCCAGGGAAGATTGCTCTTGGGGTGGGTGATGACTGTGTGCCTCACCCACTAGGGAAGTGAGTGAATGGAAAAAGCCAGCACCCCTCTTGACTGCATTCATTATTCAGAACTTCCCACAGCCTGATGCCTGCACTTGGGAGGTGGGGGGAACAGCTTGAGAAGTACCAGCCAAGCACCTAGAAGGTTCCCTGCTTGATATGCAAATAGCACAGTCAGGGCACACACCTGAAGAAGGAATAGGGCCATGAAGAACACTGGTACTATAAGGGTCCAGGGATGGAGGTGGCATCTAACAAGAGGCTGGGACTTTCGCAGGATCTGGTCCTGGATCAGTACTTCTCACTGAGCTTCTAAACTACTCAGAAGGCTCCTTCAGGCATGGCTCCCAGACCCTGCCTTTCCGGCTTATTCCCAGGTGTCTCAGTATCTGTTGTTGCTGTTTTGAGGCTGAACACTTTTTTTAAGTCCACTGCAATAGAATTCAAATTAAACTTAAAATACAGTGCTCAATAGCACAAACCAGGTTTCAAGCACTCAGTAGGTACCTGTGGCTGGTGGCTACTATACTGAACCATAAAGACAGAGATGTGTTCCTTATCAGCAAGGCTGCTCTAGAAAGTCTGTCCAGAGTGATAGATATATTGAGGGAGACTGGAGTAGGAGTGAAAGGGGATGCAAAGCCAAAACCCTGGGAAGCTTAGGATGTATATGAACTTGAAGATGTGTGAGGGGGACTCCCCTGTCCCCCAGGCTCCAGACGGGCCAGAGTATGGTAAAGAGGTAGCAGTGGCAGCCCCAGGTCCTCACCGACTGTGAAGATGAACACAATGAACCACAGTACCCATAGGGGGGTATTTTTGAAAGCCAGCCTGGGGGAGGCGTTGGAGTCGAGGCATAAATTGGAATCCACAGAGGATGAGTAGAGAACCAAACCTCCAGTGTTTTTTGCTCAACCATGATCCACTCGCCCACAGGCCCCTAAGTATCCATGTCACTCAGGATGTGGGCAAGTGGTTGGGCTTCGGTTGTGTGGGGTAGGGGCAGCTGGGAGGAGAACAGCGTCTGTGCCAGGGAAGGAGCCTGAATAATTTGATGGCTCCTCCGAAGAGAAGCATACATCAGAGTAGTGAACAGATGGCCCAGCAAAAGGGGTTAAGTAAAGAGATCGCTGTGAGGAGTCTTGTCACTCTCATCAGAGCGGAGATCCAGGAGGAACAGACTTTTGGTGGGTCCGAAATAGCAAGTGCCAGGCAGGATCGAGAGCTACCTTCCCTCCCTTCGACTCCCTCCTGCCCCAAGCACACCCTCCCCTCTGCCAGTCCTCTCCCAGGGATAGACTGGAGCTTCTGCCAACCACATTCCAAAGGAGGTGAGGGCAGCGTTCATGGTTCTGCTATGTATGTCTCTGTCACAGGAAAATAGCTCCAACCTTGAACACAGAGGGGTTGTGTTGGAGGGGTGGACTTATAATCTGCCTAATGGAACTCAGATTTCTGGGGGCCAGGAGCTGTCCTCTGAATGTTCCAATAGGTCTTGACCTCATGAGTTCTCGCTTAGCCTATGCTTCTTTTCATGCCCTTTAAGGGGACCTGCCAGGCACAACATCCCTTGCCAGGCAGTCTGGGGCACAAAGCTATTTGGCTAGATGTGCAGAGGCCTGGAACAAAGCAAACTGAGATGTAGAACATTCTGCAGAAGCCAAATCCCCCAAGTCACCACTTATCTATTCTTCTTTCTTCCACCGCATCTGCAGTGCCTCTCTGATTTATTCTCTCTCTCTCTCTCTCTCTCTCTCTCTCTCTCTCTCTCTCTCTTGACTTCATCTTTTTCTGCTTTTCTTTCCTCACAGATCCCAGGATGCCCAGGGAAGCCAAGCCTATTGCAAACTATAGTTCTAAACGAAACTTGACAAGGCTCTTCCTCACCCACCTCTCATTCCTTGGTTTCTAGCCATAATGGGGACCAGTCTCCTCTCAGCTCCTCTTTTGTGCACAGTCCAAGAACAGCCCTGGCTGCTCCCTGGCTGCCCTGCTTCCTTGCCTGCAGCCTCTGCTCACTCTTTACCTTTAACCTCTTCTGACTCTATTCTGAGGCAGTATCAACAATTCATTTTAGAATTTTTGCCTTTTCAGTCTCTCCAAAGTCATTATCTCTGTCCCTAAGGTAAGTAACCTGGACATGAGTCCTACCATCCTTTTGCCTGTCAAGAAACTGTATCTTTCCAATATATAAAGCTCACTTTTATGCTGGATAACTTTTTTGGTCTATAAAACACAGATTTTATGGTGTCTTAAAAATAAAAAATTATATTTAGTGCATGCAGGATTGCAAAAAAGCAAAAAAGATATCACCCACCTACTCCTTTGCCTGGCTGGACTTCCCTCCAGAACATAGTGAAAAGCTGTCACTGTCTTGTGGTGAGGAGAAGGGTATCGTTCTTATGGAGAAAGTAAAAGTGGACACATTTCCAAAATTGCCATTATAGATCTGTTTCTTGTTGGGAACACTTGGCCTGGGGCATGTCAACATTGACACTACTGGCATTTGAGACAGGATGGTTCTCTGCAGTTGGATGTCCTGTACATTGCAGGATCTTTAACAGTGTCCCTTGATTCTTACCCTGTACATGCAGTGGCACCCCTTTCTCCCTGTTGTGACCATGACATTGAGAACACTGGTTTGAACACAGGTTGTCTTCATGAAACAGGGAAGAGATTAGTTCTGGACAACCTTTGAGGCATGGAAGACCATGCTCTGAGACTCAAGCAGAGCCATTTTCCAGCTTGGTACCCAGGTTTTGGGTGCTTGGGCTCAAGAACAAGTCAATGACTCATATGCATTAGATTTGAGTGTGTCAGAGGCACAGAGCTGTAATGAGCAATCCTGGTATAATCATGTTACCATGTCAGCTGAAGAAACTGCCTTTCATTTTACCCCCATGTTTGGTTGTTCACCTCTTGTCCCCTTGGTTACCTTGTTGCAGATATGAATAAATGCAGAACAAATAAATACAAAGACAGTGCTATATAAATAAGTCCAAGTATGTGAGATGCTTGCAAACATTAAAGCTCTACATAATTTCCAATCTTGAGATTCCTTCTGCCTGGTTGGCAGAAATGTAATTTTAGTCTTTCTTGGGGGTTTTCCTGGCTCCCATTCTCCATGAGATCCTGAGTCTTAAGGTAGGTCAAGACACAATGCAGGGACAGGCAGTGTAAGAGATGCTGTCGTCCATCTATCCACTTGGATTGCCACCAAAGCATTCACTGTTACACTGTATGTGCCTAGGTCTAATGTCTGACTACTTCTGCATAATGCTTAATACAAGGCTACCTGTAGTCCCAATTGCATTTTATAATTTCTAAAAAGGGACACAGTTATTTCTTTTATCCCACACATCCTTCATCAAAAGCCTTTTAAATTTCTCCCATCAAAAGGTGAAGTCTTGTGCCTATGGCAGAAGTGACATTATTGGCTCTCAAAGGATATAAAGCTCTGCCTGCCTCTTGGGATATTTGTTCTGGGAGCCCAAGTCACATGCTATGAGGAAGCCAGATCAGTCACCTAAGGAAGACACATCAAGTATTCCAGCTGAGATCTCAGCTGACAGCCTACCGGGACAACAAACTGGTCAACTGACCACTCCCAGCCTCTGATTGCGGCCGGAGGTTGTGGGATAGAGACAAACAAATTCTAATATGCTCTCTCTGCATTCCTGACCCACCAATTCCATGTGCAGAACAAATTGATTGTTGTATAGAATTTGGAATAGATTGTGATGCACCAATGGCAGGTGAAATGACTGTCTGCCCACATGAACTGACCTCCAGACACACCTGTCTGGGGTCTCTGGAGAAGTGGTCCAGGCATGAGTCCACACTGACCAAGAACCTGCATGCATGGCTCCTTTCCTCTTACCCAGGGATCACTTTTCAAGAAGAGTCTAGCTTTCTACTTCTTACTTCCCTATGACACTGGGTTTGTACCCAAGCATCTTTTCCTTCCTCTTTTCTTTCACTTTCTCCATAATTCATCTAACTTTGCCTGATGGTTTGGGCTTTTGAAGTACAAAAGCCTATGGTTTGTGCAGGCTTTTCACATTTCCCAACATCTCTTTTCTAGAGCAAGGAGCACTGGGAGTCATTGAAGAAGTACCCATTGCAATAGGAGAAGGAAAAACTACCAACTGGCAGGGGGAAATACATGTAGATTATTTTTGACAGCTTTAGTGAAATATAATTCACATACCATACAAGGTAGCCAATTGAAGTGTATAGTTCAGAGAATTTCAGTCTAATCACAGAGTGAGACTATCATCAGCAATTAATTTAGGACATTTTTAGTACTCCAAAAAGAAACGTCACAGTCCTTAGCCATAAGCTTTCAGCTTTCAGCACCACCCCCATGTTCCCACCCCAGGCTTTACAAACACATTCTGTCTCTATGGATTGTGTAGTCTGAGTATTTCATACAGATGCAATTGTGTAACATATGGCTCTTTGTGTCTGACTTCTTTCACTGAGCAAAATGTCCAAGGTTCATTGATGGTTGATCCTCAATGTCAACTTGACTATATTTAGAATCACCTAGGAGACACACCTCTGGGTATGTCTGTGAAGATGTTTCCTGGGCAGACCTATGAGGATGTTTGCAGAGAGGTTTAACTGAGGAGGGAAGAATGTGGGTAGCACATCCATGATGAAGTGGGGGCCTGGACTGAATGAAAAAGGGAAAAGGAGGAAGACAGCTGAGCCTGATCTTTCATCTGTCTCTGCTTCTGGACTTCAGACACGATGTGACTAGCTATCTTATGCTCTTGTACCACAACCAGACCTGCTCTGACTGTCACAGCTCCTGTTCCACAATGGACTATATGGTCAAACTGTGAACAAAAATAGGCCTATCTTTCCTTTGGTCAGGTATGTTGTCACAGCAACAAGAAAAGTAACAAATACATTCATCCATGTTATACCAAATACACAGATGTGTATCTCAAGACAGAGACAGCCTTTCAGCTTCCTCTACCTTTATTCCAAACTGCCTTATGCATAACAGAGCACAGTCAGTCCATGTCTGACCTTTGCAACGCAAAACTGCACCCCAAGTTTGGGAGCCACAAGTCCAAAATGAAATCACAATAGAACTCCCAATGATACTCCCCACTTGTGTGTGTGTGTGTGTGTGTGTGTGTGTATGATTTCCCTGTGTGATTAGCCTGTTGGTGCATGTCTTAAACTATTTCTTTGAATCTTACAAGTTCCCATATGTACCTGCCCTACCCAATTACAGCTCAGAAAGTGGCAAGGAACACAGCAGAAGGCTAGTAAGGCCCCTAGCCTTGAGGAAGATCTCTAAAACAGTGTCTGAGGCAAGAGCTCCAATTCTCAAATTTGCTAGAGCAGGAGAACTGTGAGCAGGCAGGATTTAGGACCCAGCACCAAGCAAGGGCAGCAGTGGGAGCTGCCAGCAATGAGTTTGTGGCCGACCTAAGAAGTGGATGAAGAATGGTCTGGAGAGGCGTTATGACCATCAATGAACCACAAAGCCTTTTAGCATCCATTTGTGATTGCTGCTGAACAAACAATTGCAAACATACCAGTCACTAACTGGGGGCTTGTATCTCTGGGGACAGCCTTGAACTCTGGCCAGGAGCCCCATCCCCAAACAAAGAAAAGAGGAGGTACCCTCAGCCCCATCTTAGATACTGTGGCTAAATCCATAACAGGAACATGGCAGTTCTCCATCTCCCCAGCCTTTCTCCATTTGTGTCCCATGTCCCACTACACAAGGAGAAGACCCCAACAGCCATGGGCCAGCTTAGGCACCTCTGTGGTGAATGGAGAGGAGTTGATGAACTCTCCTGTCTTAAAAACAATAGTTTAGATATCAGCTTGCAGAATCATCCCGTTTGTCCAATCCATCCAACCTTGTTGAGGAAAGACAAAGTTCTTCTGCATTAAGATTGTGCAACAGGCTCTAAAACCCTAAAACAAAGGACAGGATGTCTGGAGAGCCCTTCCCTTGCACAAGCAGGAGTGGAACTATCTCACCAGTGTTTTCTTTTTGTCTGTGCCTCATTCAGTAGGGTGCCAGACTCAAAGATCTGCTCAACTAAGCTTGGTTTGATCAGAGAATAGTGTCTGGAGTATGTAAAGCCCTATGTCTCATAAAGAGACACTAGGTCATCAGAAGGAACAAAAACTCAGATCCACCCATCGTCTTATGCCTGTTTTGATCCATAATCCACCTGATCCTTTGACTCACTTTCCAGGTCCAAGGGCTACAGTGAGGTAGGGGGATTTCCCTATTTGGGAGTAGCCAGGGAAGCTGTAAAGCTAGGAAGCTCTGGAGGTACCAAGCATCAGAGCAGCCATCCCTCTCCTCTAGTGGCCTCTATTTTTCACTTGTAGAGCCAAGAGGTCTTACTAAGAATCTCTTAGTTGGAAGCCAAAACAGAGCAGATGTTCAAGAAGATCTTGACTCTGAATCTGTCAACTCTCTAGTACTTCAAGGGGACAAAAAAGACAAGAGGTAAGAAAGTGTTTGGGAAGAGACTTGAGATACTATAAATGAGTTGGGCTGGGGGAGTTACCTCTGCCTAGACTCCAGACATCCTCTGGATGCCATGAGCCTGGCAGGAAGACTTGCCCACCTTGCTACAAAGTTGGGCCTAGCTGGCTCCCACCCCACAGCCCTGATGTCCTCCCCTCCCCCACCACAGTGGCGTCTGCCTGTTTATTTGCTGAACCCTGGTTTAACAATGCACTGATTTTATGAGTTGTGCCGTAGTTCTTGGTAAAGCACTTTAATCCACTTTAATGCCTCCACTCTGCTCCTCTGTGACAGCCTGGTGGTTACTCTAATGCACCCCTCTCACCTCAGGGTTACTAATGAGGTCAGAGGGAACGCAATATCCCAACTGAATAATTCACTAATCAGATGCTACAGACTCCAGTGGTAAAATTTATTTCTGACACCTAAACGGCAAATGGCTTTGTGGACACACTCCCTCTGTCTCCTTGCTTCAGAGCTATTTCTGCTAAATGGAGGGCTGCTGTGTTTGCTTAACAAAAGGGCTCTGGTCTGGCCACAAACATATCTCTTCATCTAGGCCTTGCATGTCTTCAGGGGAGCAGAGAGGCGGGGTCACAGAAGCTGGAGAGCTATGTAGATGGAGCTTCTATCAGCTGGGGTGGGAGAGTACCTGGAGTGCCTTCTTTCCCTCTCTGGCTGACCACAGGTGATCCAGACCTCGTCCTCCCCATCCTCATGCCAGTGGATGTACCTCAGACATGTGTGCCATTGTGAGATAAGTGCCCCATCCAGCATCTTGCCAGTATATATAGAAAGCCCCAGCCCCATTTTCTAAGGAAACATAGTCATTATTATTTATACTGTGTTTCCAGCCCTCCTAAAGGCCTCAGACTCAAGATAAAATGCCTGCATTCAGGTTGGCTAGCTAGCTCATCATCATGTTTCTACTGGGCATTCATGTTCCCCATTTAGAGAATTGAGAGGATGAGCCAGGTGCCTCCAAGCTCTCTTCCCATGATGGGATTCTCTGCAGCTCAAGGAAATCCCTTCAAGATCCAGTTCTGTGTGTGTCAGCCCAGCTCAGAAAGTGCGGACCCATGGATAGATGGACAGTTGCCTCCTATAATGGAACTGGCTCCTGCCCCTTACACCCCTCCTTCAGTAGCTGAAAGAACACATGTCCAGCTTCAGGATCCATCCCCTTTCCTCTCCTCAGCTGTAGGTTTAGGCAGTAGCCATAGTATCCTCAGAAACCAGAGCAACGATCCTGGTTCTAGAGCATTCCACACTCCACAAGATTTACCCCCTTCAAGTGACCAAAGCCTGCCACATGCAAAATCAACCAAAGTCCTTGTGATTAGGGATCAGGGGGTCATGGGAGCCTTATGTTTTGCCTGCCTTCCATGGTCTAGCCTTCTACAGCAGCAGTGCACTAAGCAAAGGTCTCTTATCCTTCAAATTCAATTACTTAGAAAATAACATATGCATGGATGCACAAGAGAGATGAACCTGAATATCCTTCAGGATTAGAAGCTGTAAATCAAAATTATCTTCAGATTCTCAAACAGGCCCAACAGACATTTTTTGGTCATTGAATTAAAGCTGCAACCTTCAAGCCCTCCCCCAGGGCCTCAGACTCTGGCCAGAGGACTTCAGGAAGAAGCAGACTATGGCAGGTGACCAGAGTCCTGGCCCGGGACAGCATGCTCAGGAGAAGGCAGTGAAGAAGTCCTGGTCCGAAATAGCTGCTGAATAAAAGTAAGCACAGCTCTCATCCGTGTGTTTTATTAACCAGCTCCTATGCCACCTGAGGCTGTCTGTGCATCTGCCTCTCCAGGCCACTCGGAGGTGCTGGAGGGGCTGCAGCTCAACAGCTAATGAAGGAAGGGGCCTCTCTGCAGCAAGGACAGGATGTGCATCAGTGAGAGTGAGGCTGGCAGTTCTGAAGGCTTTAATTGCCTGTCCCTAGCCCGTCACTCCCTCCCCAGCTCCCTTTCTCCATCTTCCCCCAACCCCTCTCTGCAAGAAGCTAAGTGGGGCTTTGTTCCAGGTCCCAAAGCCCCAGAGGCTTGAGGTCCCTGGCTGAGTCATGCATACCCTCTAGGTCACAGGTCTCCTGTCTGCTTTCTGTAAACAGAGGCAAAGGTGGCAGCTGATGGCAAACCCCTTGAGCTGCCCTGCTGCAGACCCAAGTAGCTTCTTTGCTTGACCCCTTCCTCTGAGGTGTGACCCCAGTTTTGCACTCTTATTCTAATTTAGGAACACCTCTTTTCCTGGCTCCTGGGAGCCTTGCACCAGCATAAGCATCTGAGCCTCACATTGTTGATTCCAGCAGGTTAACACCACAGCTGTAATCCCAAGGCTGGCTATGCAGGTCAACTGTCCTCAGCAGCACTCACGCCCAGGAGCAGACTGTGGCTGCCTGGATACGGTTCTGGGCAGTGTTCTGGGTTGCTGGTCTTTCAGAATCCACCTAGTCACTCTCTTCTTCGTCAACCCTGAACTCTGCTGCTTTTGTCTCCTCTCAATCTAGAATGAGACTGTCCTTGGCCTGTCACCCATGGCCCAGATGTCTTGCCTCTCAAAAGAACAAAGGAAACATTTGCTGAGTCACTTTCATGTGGGTACCAGGTCACTGACACCATTCAACAGATGGGGAAATTGTGACTGTGGTAGGTTCAATAGGTCATGTGTGCTCCTGTCAACTATGCTACATCATTTAGTTCAAGAATAATGAGAAACTGGCTCCTGAGCAGCTTGGAAAGCTGGAAGCAAGTTCTAGAAATAAGCAAGGTAAGACCTTATCTAGCACCTTCATGGAGGGATCACAGTCAAGCTTATTGACTTCAGAAACTGATCCTAGCTACTACAAGAATCCCTTGTCTACTACACTACATGAACAGCACTGCCAGATCCCAGCCAGGCTTGTCTTGAACTCTAGTTTCAAAGCACAAGGCATGTTTGAGCCTGGGAGAAGTAAACTGGGGGCTTAGAAATTTGAATTCTACATCTAATGGTCTTAATCTGCTTCACGACTCAATTTCCATCTCTAAAATGGAACCAAAAGAAGGGCCAGTTCAGGCTCTTTAGCTCCAGGACGAAGCACTCACCGTAGGGAGAAGTTGCTCCCAGGCAGGGGGTACGATAGCATAGACTCTCAAAGAGGAAGGATGGAGCAGTAGAAAGAAACATGCAGGGTCTGAAGACCTTAGCTGGATGATCTTAGAGAGCCATTTCACCCTCTAACTCTTGGGTCTGCATTGTGGAAAGGGCAAGACTGGGTGACTCCTCATATGTTCCCTAAGTTCTATAGTTCCTCTATACAAGATGTAATGATGAACATGACCATGAAAGATCAAGATGCCAATGATAGTAATAATAAAGTTGAGAGTGAGCGTGAGAACGAGAGAGAGAGAGAGCAAGAGAGAGAACAAGAGAGAGACTACAGCATGAAGTGGGGTTTGCTACATGCAGTCACTGTGCTGTTTGTTTCATTTGAGTTATCTTTTCCCACTGTTGTATAAATCCTGTGTGGATCACTATTATTCTTGGGTTCTTTTTCGACTGCATGTGAGATTTTATTATGGAACACATGACTTGGTAGAGTATAGATCTCAGTGCAGAGGGAGTTCCCAGGAGTGCTGGGCCTGCCACTCGTCCAGGGAACTATGACTGGGAATATATTTGACCCCAGAGCCATCAGGAATGAGCCCTTCTCAGCCACCATGTCTTCACATTCATCTGCATTAAACTTGGGGAAGCCCCACTTCTTTGAGATGTGGATCTTCTGTCAGTTAGGAAACTTGAACTTGGCTCTACACAGAGCCTCCATCACATGTTCCTTATTTTGCAACTTGGTGCATGAGACATGATGACCTGACAATGGGAACCCTGGCCACTGTGTCCTGAGGCTTCCCCAAAGCACCGTGCATACCCGTCTGAAGCCTGTTGACCCCAGCACAGAACAACATCTTGTTGATGTGGATGACACGGAAGGGGTGGATCCTCGCTCTAATATGAAAGCTATCTTTGCATAACTCTTCACCATGTATTTGTTGGCACAAATACAGGCCACCTCCAGAGCTTCAGAGGAGGGTTGCTCATGCTCATCTGACACCATGTGACCACAAAGTGGGAATTCATCAACTTTTGCCTTCTTCCATCCCAAATCAAAGATGCAGATCTTGGCATCAGAAACGCCTCAGCAGAAGCAAGACTTTGGATATGGCTTGTTCTTACAATACCAGTAACACTGGGCAGTGTGGTGGCCCAGGATAACAAGAGAATCTTAGGTGGCATGCCAGAGGAAAAGAGCATATTCTTGTTCTGTATGAGGAAACTGAGGCTCAGAAGTAGCTATCTTCTCCAGAATCAGATATTGTTGGAACTGGGGATCATAGTCAAACTTACTGGCTTCAGAAACTGTGATCATAGCACTACAAGAAGCACTTGCCTACTACACTACGTGAACGGCACTGCCAGATCCCAGTAAGGCTGTCTTGAAATCTAGTTTCAAAGGACAGGGCGTGTTTGAGCCCAGGAGAAGCAAACTGAGGGGTTAGAAAGTTGGATTCCCCATCTCATGGTTTTGATCTGCTCTGTGACTCAATTTCCATCTCCAAAATGGAATCAAAAACAGGCCAGCTGAGTTCTAGGACAGCTGGGGCTACAGGGAGACCCTGTCTCAAAAAAAAAAAAAAAAAAAAAAAAAAAAAAAAAAAAAAAAACAAGAAACTTCTTGAGACACTGTCTTAATCCAATGTGAGAAACATTGTTTTAGTTACAGTTCTTCTTGCTGTGACCAAACACCTGCTGGAAGCAACTTAGGAAAGGAGGGGTTTATTTGAGCTCATGGTTCAAAGTAGACAGTCCATCATGGTGAGGAAGGTATAAAAGAGGGCTTAGATTATGGACATGTGACAGTTACTTGTTACATAGTACCAACCAGAAAATAAAGAGCTCAGACCAGAATCAGGACTGAAATATAATCCTCAAGGCCCTCCCTGATGACCTATGTTGACCTAGGACCCAAACTCCAAAGTTTCTACAACTTCCCACAACAGCTCCACCAGCCAGGGTAGCAAGTATTAAACACATGACCTGTAGGGGATATTTCATACTCAGACTGCAACAGAGATATCAAGAAGAGGAAACAAGTTCCCTGTGGAAAGCATATCTGTAAATGCAAAATTAGAATTTGGGCCTCGCTCATAATTCCAGACTCTCCAGATGTGCATACACATTGACTCAGTTTCTCCCTCCAGGCTGTTCAAATGAAGAGACAAGCTCAGGAAGATGTGTGCTCTTCTCCACTGGCTGTTCATACATTCTTCTATTCATTTCTATTCCATCCATTCATCCTCCTACTCCTTTCACCCTTTGTGAGAGGATTAGTTCACTCAAAAATCTACCTGCCCATACCTCCACTCACCCTCACACCCATCCATCTATCCTCTGACTTATGAATATATTGACTCATCCATCTGTCCACTCACCCATTCACTATCTATCCTCCCATCCATTCATCAAACCAAATCTTGTCCATCCTTCCATCCAGCCAGCCATCTATATATCCACGTGCTCATACACCCACATCCATCTGCTGCCTATTCATCAATTCATCTACTCATCCACCTATTCATTCATCTGCCTACCCAATCATTTATCTATCTACTCAGTCATTTCTACATTCAGTCATTTATTTATCTACCCTCCCACCCATTCATCAAACTATACACCTACTCAATCCTCTACTTATTAATTTATTCATAAATTTCATCCATCCTTCTATTCACTTTTCTATGCAAATACTCTCCCATCCACCTACATACAAATTTATCTGTCAGCTCATCTACAATTCATCCATCCACCCAGCTTGCCATTCATTGCCCAACATGTTTCAACCACCTACTGTATTCCAGGCTCTGTATTATGTGCTGAAGATAAATAGGTTAGTAAATAGCCAGCTCTTTCTTTGAAGAAGACAAATTACAATGGATAAGAGTGACAAGAAGGGCCTGGAGAGATGGCTTAGTGGTTCAGAGCACTGACTGCTCTTGCAGAGGACTCAGGTTAGATTCCCAGCACCCACATTGTGGTTAACAGCCATCTGTAACTCCAGTTCCAGGGGATCTGATGCCTTCTTCTGACCTCCAAATTGCATGACCACAGGTACATTTACACACATGCAAGCAATATACTCATACACATAAAAAATAAAAACAAAATATTTTTAAAAGGGTGACACAGAAACGGGCAATTGCAGCGGGAGGATGGAAAGCACAGAAAGACGCGAGACTTATAGGAAAGGTCCTGAGGGGATCAGACTATGGGAGTTGGAGAAGTCTTCTCCTGGAGGCTCTGATATACTGAACTGGGTTTCAAACTGTTGTTAGGAGTTATTAAGGGGAATGGGGAAGCTAGTTCTCAACTGGGTAAGAATTTTCCCTTCAGGAAATATTTGACAATGTCTAGAGACTTTCTTTTGGCCTGTAAAATGTCACAATTTTTTTTAAATCTTTAAATTTCTTATTGTTTTATTTGTCACAATTGTGAGCAAGGGGAGACAGGTACTAATGGCATCCAGTGAGCAGAGACCAGAGATGCTACTAAACATCTTGCAATGCACAGTATGTCTCCCATCCCTCACTGTGAAACAAAGAACTACCCGGCCCAAAATGTCAATAGTGACAAGTTAGAGAAACCAAGACATTGCTCTAGGACGCCAGATGTTTAGGAGGATGGAGGGTCCTTATGAAGAGAAGAGGAAGCAGTGAGTGAAAAATCCCCAGGAGGCAAGCAGGAGCTGGATCAGAGATTGCAAACTATGCTTTTGAAAAATTAACCCACAAGAAGTTCTGGCCTATGAACTGGGGACCCAAACACAAAACTGGACCTGGTCACTGCTCTCCAGGGTTGTAATCCCACTGAGAAAGTGGCATATTTTCATGAGGGGAGAGGATGATTTAAGAACTGACATGCGTTTGTGTGCCAGTCACTGTACTGGGACCTTTAGATATGCTACCCTTGAATTTCTTGAGTAACTCTGAGGTAGGTTCTATTTTCTAGATGAGAAAATTGGGCACAAATAGGATTGTTTGTCTAATGGATTAAAATTAGACTGTGGACCAAAGCTGGGAGACCATCTAACATTTTTATAAGGTTTTACTGGAACACAGGCAAACAAACAAAACAACAAAACAAACCATGGCTGTAGATCACACAATGAGTGAGCGGTAATACGCCAGGTTCCACCACCCAGCCTGACACTTGAGGTGTAGACTCAAAAATTTGTAATAGAGACCTCGATGGAGAGGGTGGGCCACAGAGTTCCTGGGGGGAAAGAACAATGTGACCTTGAATGAAAACTAATCAGACAAGCAGGAAGGATGCATGAGTGAATCAATAAGATACAGGTGAGCCAGAATGTGGCAGGTTCTGGAATGTCTATGTGGTCAGAAGACAGGAGTGGAGGGGAGAAGAAAAGAGGCCTACTGGGAGCCCGTCACAGAAAATCACAAGAAAGGCCGGATGTAGGCATTGGAATGCTCATTTGCAGGCTCGAGAGAATGGAGAGGCAGAGTAGAAAGGAATTTTATGCTTTGAACCTGAGTTTTTACCTCTATTCCTGGCCCTTCTGACTAGAGGAACTGCTTCTCCCCACCACCCAATTCCAGGGCAGAAGGGCAGCCACACAGAAGCTTGAGGGGGAGCCTTCCACCGTCACCTGAGCCAGCTGTCCTGGAGGAGCTCAGAGCTGTCTTTAGAAGCATCACCTTCTTTTCTGGTTAGAGAGTTGCCCGCCCCCCCATCTTCACTGGCCACATGCACCTCACACACACACACACACACACACACACACACACACACACACCCCAGATCTCCCGGCTTAATGGACACAGCTCATCAAAAGAGAGACAGTTTTCTGGAGATGTTCGCTGGCCCTACTGCTCTGAGCTGCATCTCAGTGAGAGACTCACAGAGAATCAATTTCATCCAAGGAATCTGAAAAGAGAAGGGAAGGGGAGGGCCCATTTCAGCAGCAGCCAGAGATACAAGACAAGGAGGCTTCGCTCAGGTCAGGGGAAATCATTGCAAATTGAATTTCTGGCCTTGGTGGAGACAAGCCAAGGCTGTCAGTGGGAGAGGCCTAGGCATGGAAGAGTCCATTGCTCCAGGGTCAGAGAGCTACCCTTGTTCTCTGGGGAGGCACAGGAAAAGTACAGGAAAAAAATGTGTCCCCAAAGAGCAGCACACCCTTGCAGGATGCCTATCCTCTGTCACCTGGAAATCTCTACTTCTCCTCCCTCCGCAGCACCTCAAACTCTCCTCGTGGGAGCAGGGAAGACAGAGACTTTACCCTGAGTGGAGTCCTGAAGATGGGACAACCCAGGTGAGGAGGAGCCATGAGGCTGAAATGGATACAACATTCTGCCTGTGGAGGTGGCTCTGAGCCCTCCCTGATTCACTGACCAGGTCAAAAAGGAATCTTCAGTAGCTTTTTAGTAGCCTTCTGTGACCTCTAGATCACCTGAATGGTACTGCCACCTAGGCCAGCACCTGAGGCCCAGCCACTTCTCTCTGTGACTTTCCCTTCCCATCCTCTTAAATCTTTTTAACCCTCACCAAGGCCCTAAGTGAAATTCACAGTCCCTCCCCCAGCTCAGGACTGCTCACACCACTGCAAAGGGTCAGGCTCTCTAGGCTATGGGGAGATCATTATTTTAGAATGTGCCCGCACCTCTGGGAAGTGTCAGGGCACAGAGCAGAGTGAAAATAACAAACCAACACCACCCAACAACAAACGCCACACATCACCACAGGGACCTGACAAATAAAGAAAATAACTTGGAAGGAAAAAAAAGCCCTAAAGGCTCTGAATTTTGGCAAGGCAACAGCGGAGAGACTGAAATCTCCAAAAGGTGAGGTACCACAAATTAGGGTCCCATTCCTGTGGTCCTGTGGTCCTATGGTTGGCCTTCCTCCATGTGTCAAGGACCAGTGGACTGGTTCACAATGGTGGATTCAAAGGAAGGATACCGGCAGTCCCATGACAGAGACTATCAGTTCCAGGCCACATTACATGATCTGAAATGGGGTCATCAACTGTAAGGGGACTAGATGTGGAAAGTGGCAGGCAAGCAGGGTCCTAAACCCAAGGTGGTTTCTCACTTCCTTCCCACACCTGTCACTAGGGGCTTTGAAAGTTGGAATGGTTAATCTTGTCGGTTTGACTGGATTTTGAAATCGCCTAGAAGACACATCTTTGAACACATCTATTTCCAGATGTGAGGAGGGAAGATCCACCCTGAATGTGGTCAGCAACATCACAGGAGCTGGAGTCCCAGACTGAATAATTCCTCTCTGCTTCCTGACCATAGGCACAATGCAACCAGCCACCTTAACCTTCCATGCCATTATAGACTTATACTCTCAGATCATGAGTCCAAATAATACCTCCTGTCTTTAAGTTGTTTTTGTCAGGTATTTTGTCACAGCAATGATAAAAGTAATGGAAAAGGTGTGTCTCTTGTTACTACCTGACCTATCCATACTTCCTGTTCTGCTACCAGTGCCCACTTTCCCTCCCAGGACCAATCCTTCTCTCACACTCAGACCATGGGGTCAGGGTAGTGGTTCCCTCACAGCCTGGCTTCAGATATGGAGAGATCTCCCAGGGCATTCCAACCTATGGCATGTCAATAGCTCACAGATGGGCTTAACAGAAAAGCCTGTAGAGAAAAAAGAAACTTGGGACTGAATGTTAGGCAGAAGCATAACGTGGCCTCTTGGTGCAAAGGACTACCATGTGAAAAGGGCCTTCCAGAACGATTAAATGCATGGGAATAAATTGTGGAGGGAGAGAGTGAAAGAGAAAAGGGGTGATGGCATTATTTGAGCTCTGGAATCAGCTATACCTGACATTTCAGTTATACAAGCTGATACCCTTTATTTGGCTGTTAAGTGTCTCAACTTTGCTTTTAATCACTTGTAACCAAAAGGCTCTTGATCTTCTTGATGTTCAGGGTCCATCCAATAGAGGCTCTCATCTCTGGCTGATTCCAACTTGGTTCCTTATAGGGGAAGCATCAAAGACCCCTGACCAGACAGACGCTTTCCCAGATTACTCACTGCCAGGGCTGATGCCAAGGGCATCCTGCAGGAAGCCAAAGGGGCTTCCTAAGTATCAGTCTTGGTATTAGAGTCTTGCCTCCTGGTAGCTTTGGAGTCCATACTGTACAGAGGGACAGAGATGCAAACCTCTAAGATGCCTTCTCCAAACAGGCTCTCCTGAGCATTGGGCCATCCAGCCTCACTTGGTACCCGCAGCCTTCCATTTGGTAGCACTCGAGTAGGGATGCAAAATTCTGGTCCCATCCTGCTTTGTGCATCTGACACTTTTATACTTAGTTTATTGCCCCTGTAAATTGTCATCTCTTTATAACATGGAACTGTGAGAAAGTTGTTGCTTTTTTTCGAGAAAAATATTCCATTAGTGTTTTTCAAATTAAAGAATAAATGACTAAAAATCTTTTAGGCCACAATCAGTCTTGTCTAGGACAGAAATCTATCTATGCACCTGTTTGCTGACCAATCTCAGTTCTACAATAGGATTTCTTGACCTTATGGCCCTGTTGCAAGCAACATAGCTTTAAAAAAAAAAGTTCTGGTGGGATTGGAGAGATGGCTCAGCGGTTAAGAACACTGACTGCTCTTGTAGAGGACCCAGGTTTGATTCCCAGCACCCATATGGTGGCTAACAACTGTTGGTAACTCCGGTTCCAGCAGAATCCGATGCCCTCTTCTGACATCTGTGGGTATTGCATGACATTGGCACATTTACATACATGCAGCTAATATACTATACACATAAAACAAAAATAATAATTTTTTCAAGTCTGGTAAAATGCCTGTAATGTGAAAGCTCTTGATTTAGCCCTGGTTAAGTGCACAGGCCTGTGGTAGGAAGCACATTCACGTTCTTGTGCAATCTGTTTCCACTATCCTGTTAAGAACTTTTTCATCTTGTAAAACTGAAACTCCATGGGCCTGAAGTAACTGCTTCCTTCCTCCTCCAGCCCTGGCAGCCAGCATTCTACTATCTGTGAATCTGACCACTTGAGTGGAATCCTAGGCAGCTGTGCTTTTGTGATTATGGATTTCACACAGCATAATGTCTTCAAACTTCATCTCAGCATCCTAGGTTTGAGGGCAATTTTGTGTCACACCTACTCACTGTGGGCTTCAGCTCTTTACTGAAATGACCAACTTGTCTGCTACATTTCACATGTAGGTGAAGATGAGAGGAGGCATCTGGGTTTTCAAGAGTAGCCCAGCAACACTGGCAGACTGGAATCAACTAATACTTCTGGGCTGGGGCTAGGGATGTAGCTCAGTTGATAGAGCACTTGTCTAGAATGCACAAAACCCTGGGTTCAAACCCCAGTACTTAAGAAACCAGGCATGGTGGGTGCATACCTGTAATGTCAGCACTCTGGAAGTGGAGGCAGGAGGATCAGAAGTTCAAGGTCATCCTAGATTACATGGGACCCTGTCTCAAAAAGAAAGATACTCCTGGGTTACTCATTCCTCATGCACCTGGTAAGGCTCCCTCTTAAACTCCTCTTACAGGCAAAAGGAATCAGAGGACAGCTCTATCCAGACAAAACCACAAACAGAGGAATATGGCCCAAGAATTCCACAGTTAACACAGCTACCACACCAAACTCATATGCTGATTTTTAAAGATCCTTTTGTCTTAATTCCACTTCCATAAAATGAACATGGTATGCTCTGTGACAACGGGGATTAAGGAATTAAAAGAAATAAGGCATATAAAGTCATTTCACCTAGTATCTGACACATAGGATCCTAAAATATCCCTTCCTTCCCTCTCTCCCTC